>NW_026947647.1:0-491988 GCF_034190915.1 Cavia porcellus | reverse complement strand
CACACACCCATACAATGCGCACCACCCCGTGATGTTTTTCTCACTCCTACTAGTGAATCTAATGTAACACACACCCATACAATGCGCACCACCCCGTGATGTTTTTCTCACTCCTACTAGTGAATCTAATGTAACACACACCCATACAATGCGCACCACCCCGTGATGTTTTTCTCACTCCTACTAGTGAATCTAATGTAACACACACCCATAAAATGCGCACCACCCCGTGATGTTTTTCTCATTCCTACTAGTGAATCTAATGTAACACACACCCATACAATGCGCACCACCCCGTGATGTTTTTCTCACTCCTACTAGTGAATCTAATGTAACACACACCCATACAATGCGCACCACCCCGTGATGTTTTTCTCACTCCTACTAGTGAATGTAATGTAACACACACCCATACAATGCGCACCACCCCGTGATGTTTATCTCACGCCTACTAGTGAATGTAATGTAACACACACCCATACAATGCGCACCACCCCGTGATGTTTATCTCACTCTTACTAGTGAATGTAATGTAACACACACCCATACAATGCGCACCACCCCGTGATGTTTTTCTCACTCCTACTAGTGTATGTATTGTAACACACACCCATACAGTGCGCACCACCCCGTGATGATTTTCTCACTCCTACTAGTGAAAGTAATGTAACACACACCCATACAATGCGCACCACCCCGTGATGTTTTTCTCACTCCTACTAGTGAATGTAATGTAACACACACCCATACAATGCGCACCACCCCGTGATGTTTTTCTCACTCCTACTAGTGAATGTAATGTAACACACACCCATACAATGCGCACCACCCCGTGATGTTTTTCTCACTCCTACTAGTGAATGTAATGTAACACACACCCATACAATGCGCACCACCCCGTGATATTTTTCTCACTCCTACTAGTGAATCTAATGTAACACACACCCATACAAATGCGCACCACCCCGTGATGTTTTTCTCACTGCTACTAGTGAATGTAATGTAACACACACCCATACAATGCGCACCACCCCGTGATGTTTTTCTCACTGCTACTAGTGAATCTAATGTAACACACACCCATACAATGCGCACCACCCCGTGATGTTTTTCTCACTGCTACTAGTGAATCTAATGTAACACACACCCATACAATGCGCACCACCCCGTGATGTTTTTCTCACTGCTACTAGTGAATCTAATGTAACACACACCCATACAATGCGCACCACCCCGTGATGTTTTTCTCACTGCTACTAGTGAATCTAATGTAACACACACCCATACAATGCGCACCACCCCGTGATGTTTTTCTCACTCCTACTAGTGAATCTAATGTAACACACACCCATACAATGCGCACCACCCCGTGATGATTTTCTCACTCCTATTAGTGAAAGTAATGTAACACACACCCATACAATGCGCACCACCCCGTGATGTTTTTCTCACTCCTACCAGTGAATGTAATGTAACACACACCCATACAATGCGCACCACCCCGTGATGTTTTTCTCACTCCTACTAGTGAATGTAATGTAACACAGACCCATACAATGCGCACCACCCCGTGTTGTTTTTCTCACTCCTACTAGTGAATGCAATGTAACACAGACCCATACAATGCGCACCACACCGTGATGTTTTTCTCACTCCTACTAGTGAATGCAATGTAACACACACCCATACAATGCGCACCACCCCGTGATGTTTTTCTCACTCCTACTAGTGAATGTAATGTAACACACACCCATACAATGCGCACCAACCCGTGATGTTTTTCTCACTCCTACTAGTGAATGTAATGTAACACACACCCGTACAATGCGCACCAACCCGTGACGTTTTTCTCACTCCTACTAGTGAATGTAATGTAACACACAACCGTACAATGCGCACCAACCCGTGACGTTTTTCTCACTGCTACTAGTGAATCTAATGTAACACACACCCGTACAATGCGCACCACCCCGTGATGTTTTTCTCACTCCTACTAGTGAATCTAATGTAACACACACTCGTACAATGCGCACCACCCGGTGACGTTTTTCTCACTCCTACAAGTGAATCTAATGTAACACACACCCATACAATGCGCACCACCCCGAGATGTTTTTCTCACTCTTACTAGTGAATCTAATGTAACACACACCCATACAATGCGCACCACCCCGTGATGTTTTTCTCACTCCTACTAGTGAATGTAATGTAACACACACCCATACAATGCGCACCACCCCGTGATATTTTTCTCACTCCTACTAGTGAATCTAATGTAACACACACCCATGCAAATGCGCACCACCCCGTGATGTTTTTCTCACTGCTACTAGTGAATGTAATGTAACACACACCCATACAATGCGCACCACCCCGTGATGTTTTTGTCACTCCTACTAGTGAATCTAATGTAACACACACCCATACAATGCGCACCACCCCGTGATGTTTTTCTCACTCCTACTAGTGAATGTAATGTAACACACACCCATACAATGCGCACCACACCGTGATGTTTTTCTCACTCCTACTAGTGAATGTAATGTTACACACACCCATACAAGGCGCACCACCCCGTGATGTTTTTCTCACTGCTACTAGTGAATCTAATGTAACACACACCCATACAATGCGCACCACCCCGTGATGTTTTTCTCACTGCTACTAGTGAATCTAATGTAACACACACCCATACAATGCGCACCACCCCGTGATGTTTTTCTCACTCCTACTAGTGAATCTAATGTAACACACACCCATACAATGCGCACCACCCCGTGATGTTTTTCTCACTCCTTGTAGTGAATCTAATGTAACACACACCCATACAATGGCCACCACCCCGTGATGTTTTTCTCACTCCTTGTAGTGAATCTAATGTAACACACACCCATACAATGCGCACCACCCCGTGATGTTTTTCTCACTCCTACTAGTGAATGTAATGTAACACACACCCATACAATGCGCACCACCCCGTGATGTTTTTCTCACTCCTACTAGTGAAAGTAATGTAACACACACCCATACAAGGCGCACCACCCCGTGATGTTTTTCTCACTCCTACTAGTGAATGTAATGTAACACACACCCATACAATGCGCACCACCCCGTGATGTTTTTCTCACTCCTACTAGTGAATGTAATGTAACACACACCCGTACAATGCGCACCACCCCGTGATGTTTTTCTCACTCCTACTAGTGAATGCAATGTAACACACACCCGTACAATGCGCACCACCCCGTGATGTTTTTCTCACTCCTACTAGTGAATGTAATGTAACACACACCCGTACAATGCGCACCACCCCGTGATGTTTTTCTCACTCCTACTAGTGAATGTAATGTAACACACACCCGTACAATGCGCACCAACCCGTGACGTTTTTCTCACTCCTACTAGTGAATGTAATGTAACACACACCCGTACAATGCGCACCACCCCGTGACGTTTTTCTCACTCCTACTAGTGAATCTAATGTAACACACACCCGTACAATGCGCACCACCACGTGACGTTTTTTCACTGCTACTAGTGAATCTAATGTAACACACACCCATACAATGCGCACCACCCCGTGATGTTTTTCTCACTCCTACTAGTGAATATAATGTAACACACACCCATACAATGCGCACCACCCCGTGATGTTTTTCTCACTCCTACTAGTGAATCTAATGTAACACACACCCATACAATGCGCACCACCCCGTGATGTTTTTCTCACTCCTACTAGTGAATCTAATGTAACACAGACCCATACAATGCGCACCACCCCGTGATGTTTTTCTCACTCCTACTAGTGAATGCAATGTAACACACACCCATACAATGCGCACCACCCCGTGATGTTTTTCTCACTCCTACTCGTGAATGTAATGTAACACACACCCGTACAATGCGCACCACCCCGTGATGTTTTTCTAACTCCTACTAGTGAATGTTATGTAACACACACGCGTACAATGCGCTCCAACCTGTGACGTTTTTCTCACTCCTACTAGTGAATGTAATGTAACACACACCCGTACAATGCGCACCACCCCGTGACGTTTTTCTCACTCCTACTAGTGAATGTAATGTAACAAACACCCGTACAATGCGCACCACCCCGTGACGTTTTTCTCACTGCTACTAGTGAATCTAATGTAACACACACCCGTACAATGCGCACCACCCCGTGACGTTTTTCTCACTCCTACTACTGAATGTAATGTAACACACACCCGTACAATGCGCACCACCCCGTGACGTTTTTCTCACTCCTACTAGTGAATGTAATGTAACACACACCCGTACAATGCGCACCACCCCGTGATGTTTTTCTCACTCCTTCTAGTGAATCTAATGTAACACACACCCAGACAATGCGCACCACCCCGTGATGTGTTTCTCACTCCTTCTAGTGAATCTAATGTAACACACACCCAGACAATGCGCACCACCCCGTGATGTGTTTCTCACTCCTATAGTGAATCTAATGTAACACACACCCATACAATGCGCACCACCCCGTGATGTGTTTCTCACTCCTACTAGTGAATCTAATGTAACACACACCCATACAATGCGCACCACCCCGTGATGTTTTTCTCACTCCTACTAGTGAATCTAATGTAACACACACCCATACAATGCGCACCACCCCGTGATGTTTTTCTCACTCCTACTAGTGAATCTAATGTAACACACACCCATACAATGCGCACCACCCCGTGATGTTTTTCTCACTCCTACTAGTGAATCTAATGTAACACACACCCATACAATGCGCACCACCCCGTGATGTTTTTCTCACTCCTACTAGTGAATCTAATATAACACACACCCATAAAATGCGCACCACCCCGTGATGTTTTTCTCATTCCTACTAGTGAATCTAATGTAACACACACCCATACAATGCGCACCACCCCGTGATGTTTTTCTCACTCCTACTAGTGAATCTAATGTAACACACACCCATACAATGCGCACCACCCCGTGATGTTTTTCTCACTCCTACTAGTGAATGTAATGTAACACACACCCATACAATGCGCACCACCCCGTGATGTTTATCTCACGCCTACTAGTGAATGTAATGTAACACACACCCATACAATGCGCACCACCCCGTGATGTTTATCTCACTCTTACTAGTGAATGTAATGTAACACACACCCATACAGTGCGCACCACCCCGTGATGTTTTTCTCACTCCTACTAGTGTATGTATTGTAACACACACCCATACAGTGCGCACCACCCCGTGATGATTTTCTCACTCCTACTAGTGAAAGTAATGTAACACACACCCATACAATGCGCACCACCCCGTGATGTTTTTCTCACTCCTACTAGTGAATGTAATGTAACACACACCCATACAATGCGCACCACCCCGTGATGTTTTTCTCACTCCTACTAGTGAATGTAATGTAACACACACCCATACAATGCGCACCACCCCGTGATGTTTTTCTCACTCCTACTAGTGAATGTAATGTAACACACACCCATACAATGCGCACCACCCCGTGATATTTTTCTCACTCCTACTAGTGAATCTAATGTAACACACACCCATACAAATGCGCACCACCCCGTGATGTTTTTCTCACTGCTACTAGTGAATGTAATGTAACACACACCCATACAATGCGCACCACCCCGTGATGTTTTTCTCACTGCTACTAGTGAATCTAATGTAACACACACCCATACAATGCGCACCACCCCGTGATGTTTTTCTCACTGCTACTAGTGAATCTAATGTAACACACACCCATACAATGCGCACCACCCCGTGATGTTTTTCTCACTGCTACTAGTGAATCTAATGTAACACACACCCATACAATGCGCACCACCCCGTGATGTTTTTCTCACTGCTACTAGTGAATCTAATGTAACACACACCCATACAATGCGCACCACCCCGTGATGTTTTTCTCACTCCTACTAGTGAATCTAATGTAACACACACCCATACAATGCGCACCACCCCGTGATGATTTTCTCACTCCTATTAGTGAAAGTAATGTAACACACACCCATACAATGCGCACCACCCCGTGATGTTTTTCTCACTCCTACCAGTGAATGTAATGTAACACACACCCATACAATGCGCACCACCCCGTGATGTTTTTCTCACTCCTACTAGTGAATGTAATGTAACACAGACCCATACAATGCGCACCACCCCGTGATGTTTTTCTCACTCCTACTAGTGAATGCAATGTAACACAGACCCATACAATGCGCACCACACCGTGATGTTTTTCTCACTCCTACTAGTGAATGCAATGTAACACACACCCATACAATGCGCACCACCCCGTGATGTTTTTCTCACTCCTACTAGTGAATGTAATGTAACACACACCCATACAATGCGCACCACCCCGTGATGTTTTTCTCACTCCTACTAGTGAATGTAATGTAACACACACCCGTACAATGCGCACCAACCCGTGACGTTTTTCTCACTCCTACTAGTGAATGTAATGTAACACACAACCGTACAATGCGCACCAACCCGTGACGTTTTTCTCACTGCTACTAGTGAATCTAATGTAACACACACCCGTACAATGCGCACCACCCCGTGATGTTTTTCTCACTCCTACTAGTGAATCTAATGTAACACACACCCGTACAATGCGCACCACCCGGTGACGTTTTTCTCACTCCTACAAGTGAATCTAATGTAACACACACCCATACAATGCGCACCACCCCGTGATGTTTTTCTCACTCTTACTAGTGAATCTAATGTAACACACACCCATACAATGCGCACCACCCCGTGATGTTTTTCTCACTCCTACTAGTGAATCTAATGTAACACACACCCATACAATGCGCACCACCCCGTGATGTTTTTCTCACTCCTACTAGTGAATCTAATGTAACACACACCCATACAATGCGCACAACCCCGTGATGTTTATCTCACGCCTACTAGTGAATCTAATGTAACACACACCCATACAATGCGCACCACCCCGTGATGTTTTTCTCACTCCTACTAGTGAATCTAATGTAACACACACCCATACAATGCGCACCACCCCGTGATGTTTTTCTCACTCCTACTAGTGAATGTAATGTAACACACACCCATACAATGCGCACCACACCGTGATGTTTTTCTCACTCCTACTAGTGAATGTAATGTTACACACACCCATACAAGGCGCACCACCCCGTGATGTTTTTCTCACTGCTACTAGTGAATCTAATGTAACACACACCCATACAATGCGCACCACCCCGTGATGTTTTTCTCACTGCTACTAGTGAATCTAATGTAACACACACCCATACAATGCGCACCACCCCGTGATGTTTTTCTCACTCCTACTAGTGAATCTAATGTAACACACACCCATACAATGCGCACCACCCCGTGATGTTTTTCTCACTCCTTGTAGTGAATCTAATGTAACACACACCCATACAATGGCCACCACCCCGTGATGTTTTTCTCACTCCTTGTAGTGAATCTAATGTAACACACACCCATACAATGCGCACCACCCCGTGATGTTTTTCTCACTCCTACTAGTGAATGTAATGTAACACACACCCATACAATGCGCACCACCCCGTGATGTTTTTCTCACTCCTACTAGTGAAAGTAATGTAACACACACCCATACAATGCGCACCACCCCGTGATGTTTTTCTCACTCCTACTAGTGAATGTAATGTAACACACACCCATACAATGCGCACCACCCCGTGATGTTTTTCTCACTCCTACTAGTGAATGTAATGTAACACACACCCATACAATGCGCACCACCCCGTGATGTTTTTCTCACTCCTACTAGTGAATGCAATGTAACACACACCCGTACAATGCGCACCACCCCGTGATGTTTTTCTCACTCCTACTAGTGAATGTAATGTAACACACACCCGTACAATGCGCACCACCCCGTGATGTTTTTCTCACTCCTACTAGTGAATGTAATGTAACACACACCCGTACAATGCGCACCACCCCGTGATATTTTTCTCACTCCTACTAGTGAATCTAATGTAACACACACCCATACAAATGCGCACCACCCCGTGATGTTTTTCTCACTGCTACTAGTGAATGTAATGTAACACACACCCATACAATGCGCACCACCCCGTGATGTTTTTCTCACTGCTACTAGTGAATCTAATGTAACACACACCCATACAATGCGCACCACCCCGTGATGTTTTTCTCACTGCTACTAGTGAATCTAATGTAACACACACCCATACAATGCGCACCACCCCGTGATGTTTTTCTCACTGCTACTAGTGAATCTAATGTAACACACACCCATACAATGCGCACCACCCCGTGATGTTTTTCTCACTGCTACTAGTGAATCTAATGTAACACACACCCATACAATGCGCACCACCCCGTGATGTTTTTCTCACTCCTACTAGTGAATCTAATGTAACACACACCCATACAATGCGCACCACCCCGTGATGATTTTCTCACTCCTATTAGTGAAAGTAATGTAACACACACCCATACAATGCGCACCACCCCGTGATGTTTTTCTCACTCCTACCAGTGAATGTAATGTAACACACACCCATACAATGCGCACCACCCCGTGATGTTTTTCTCACTCCTACTAGTGAATGTAATGTAACACAGTCCCATACAATGCGCACCACCCCGTGATGTTTTTCTCACTCCTACTAGTGAATGCAATGTAACACAGACCCATACAATGCGCACCACACCGTGATGTTTTTCTCACTCCTACTAGTGAATGCAATGTAACACACACCCATACAATGCGCACCACCCCGTGATGTTTTTCTCACTCCTACTAGTGAATGTAATGTAACACACACCCATACAATGCGCACCACCCCGTGATGTTTTTCTCACTCCTACTAGTGAATGTAATGTAACACACACCCGTACAATGCGCACCAACCCGTGACGTTTTTCTCACTCCTACTAGTGAATGTAATGTAACACACAACCGTACAATGCGCACCAACCCGTGACGTTTTTCTCACTGCTACTAGTGAATCTAATGTAACACACACCCGTACAATGCGCACCACCCCGTGATGTTTTTCTCACTCCTACTAGTGAATCTAATGTAACACACACCCGTACAATGCGCACCACCCGGTGACGTTTTTCTCACTCCTACAAGTGAATCTAATGTAACACACACCCATACAATGCGCACCACCCCGTGATGTTTTTCTCACTCTTACTAGTGAATCTAATGTAACACACACCCATACAATGCGCACCACCCCGTGATGTTTTTCTCACTCCTACTAGTGAATCTAATGTAACACACACCCATACAATGCGCACCACCCCGTGATGTTTTTCTCACTCCTACTAGTGAATCTAATGTAACACACACCCATACAATGCGCACAACCCCGTGATGTTTTTCTCATTCCTACTAGTGAATCTAATGTAACACACACCCATACAATGCGCACCACCCCGTGATGTTTTTCTCACTCCTACTAGTGAATCTAATGTAACACACACCCATACAATGCGCACCACCCCGTGATGTTTTTCTCACTCCTACTAGTGAATGTAATGTAACACACACCCATACAATGCGCACCACACCGTGATGTTTTTCTCACTCCTACTAGTGAATGTAATGTTACACACACCCATACAAGGCGCACCACCCCGTGATGTTTTTCTCACTGCTACTAGTGAATCTAATGTAACACACACCCATACAATGCGCACCACCCCGTGATGTTTTTCTCACTGCTACTAGTGAATCTAATGTAACACACACCCATACAATGCGCACCACCCCGTGATGTTTTTCTCACTCCTACTAGTGAATCTAATGTAACACACACCCATACAATGCGCACCACCCCGTGATGTTTTTCTCACTCCTTGTAGTGAATCTAATGTAACACACACCCATACAATGGCCACCACCCCGTGATGTTTTTCTCACTCCTTGTAGTGAATCTAATGTAACACACACCCATACAATGCGCACCACCCCGTGATGTTTTTCTCACTCCTACTAGTGAATGTAATGTAACACACACCCATACAATGCGCACCACCCCGTGATGTTTTTCTCACTCCTACTAGTGAAAGTAATGTAACACACACCCATACAATGCGCACCACCCCGTGATGTTTTTCTCACTCCTACTAGTGAATGTAATGTAACACACACCCATACAATGCGCACCACCCCGTGATGTTTTTCTCACTCCTACTAGTGAATGTAATGTAACACACACCCATACAATGCGCACCACCCCGTGATGTTTTTCTCACTCCTACTAGTGAATGCAATGTAACACACACCCGTACAATGCGCACCACCCCGTGATGTTTTTCTCACTCCTACTAGTGAATGTAATGTAACACACACCCGTACAATGCGCACCACCCCGTGATGTTTTTCTCACTCCTACTAGTGAATGTAATGTAACACACACCCGTACAATGCGCACCAACCCGTGACGTTTTTCTCACTCCTACTAGTGAATGTAATGTAACACACACCCGTACAATGCGCACCACCCCGTGACGTTTTTCTCACTCCTACTAGTGAATCTAATGTAACACACACCCGTACAATGCGCACCACCACGTGACGTTTTTTCACTGCTACTAGTGAATCTAATGTAACACACACCCATACAATGCGCACCACCCCGTGATGTATTTCTCACTCCTACTAGTGAATCTAATGTAACACACACCCATACAATGCGCACCACCCCGTGATGTTTTTCTCACTCCTACTAGTGAATCTAATGTAACACACACCCATACAATGCGCACCACCCCGTGATGTTTTTCTCACTCCTACTAGTGAATCTAATGTAACACACACCCATACAATGCGCACCACCCCGTGATGTTTTTCTCACTCCTACTAGTGAATCTAATGTAACACAGACCCATACAATGCGCACCACCCCGTGATGTTTTTCTCACTCCTACTAGTGAATGCAATGTAACACACACCCATACAATGCGCACCACCCCGTGATGTTTTTCTCACTCCTACTAGTGAATGTAATGTAACACACACCCATACAATGCGCACCACCCCGTGATGTTTTTCTCACTCCTACTAGTGAATGTAATGTAACACACACCCGTACAATGCGCACCACCCCGTGATGTTTTTCTCACTCCTACTAGTGAATGTAATGTAACACACACCCGTACAATGCGCACCACCCCGTGATGTTTTTCTCACTCCTACTAGTGAATGTAATGTAACACACACCCGTACAATGCGCACCAACCCGTGACGTTTTTCTCACTCCTACTAGTGAATCTAATGTAACACACACCCGTACAATGCGCACCACCCCGTGACGTTTTTCTCACTGCTAATAGTGAATCTAATGTAACACACACCCGTACAATGCGCACCACCCGGTGACGTTTTTCTCACTCCGACTAGTGAATGTATTGTAACACACACCCATACAATGCGCACCACCCCGTGATGTTTTTCTCACTCCTACTAGTGAATGTAATGTAACACACACCCGTACAATGCGCACCAACCCGTGACGTTTTTCTCACTCCTACTAGTGAATCTAATGTAACACACACCCATACAATGCGCACCTCCCCGTGATGTTTTTCTCACTCCTACTAGTGAATCTAATGTAACACACACCCATACAATGCGCACCACCCCGTGATGTTTTTCTCACTCCTACTAGTGAATCTAATGTAACACACACCCATACAATGCGCACCACCCCGTGATGTTTTTCTCACTCCTACTAGTGAATGTAATGTAACACACACCCATACAATGCGCACCACCCCGTGATGTTTTTCTCACTCCTACTAGTGAATGTAATGTTACACACACCCATACAAGGCGCACCACCCCGTGATGTTTTTCTCACTGCTACTAGTGAATGTAATGTAACACACACCCATACAATGCGCACCACCCCGTGATGTTTTTCTCACTGCTACTAGTGAATCTAATGTAACACACACCCATACAATGCGCACCACCCTGTGATGTTTTTCTCACTCCTACTAGTGAATCTAATGTAACACACACGCATACAATGCGCACCACACCGTGATGTTTTTCTCACTCCTACTAGTGAATCTAATGTAACACACACCCATACAATGCGCACCACCCCGTGATGTTTTTCTCACTCCTACTAGTGAATGTAATGTAACACACACCCATACAATGCGCACCACCCCGTGATGTTTTTCTCACTCCTACTAGTGAATGTAATGTAACACACACCCATACAATGCGCACCACCCCGTGATGTTTTTCTCACTCCTACTAGTGAATGTAATGTAACACACACCCATACAATGCGCACCACCCCGTGATGTTTTTCTCACTCCTACTAGTGAATGCAATGTAACACACACCTGTACAATGCGCACCACCCCGTGATGTTTTTCTCACTCCTACTAGTGAATGTAATGTAACACACACCCGTACAATGCGCACCACCCCGTGATGTTTTTCTCACTCCTACTAGTGAATGTAATGTAACACACCACCGTACAATGCGCACCACCCCGTGACGTTTCTCTCACTCCTACTAGTGAATGTAATGTAACACACACCTGTACAATGCGCACCAACCCGTGACGTTTTTCTCACTCCTACTAGTGAATCTAATGTAACACACACCCGTACAATGCGCACCACCCCGTGACGTTTTTCTCACTGCTACTAGTGAATCTAATGTAACACACACCCATACAATGCGCACCACCCCGTGACATTTTTCTCCCTCCTACTAGTGAATGTAATGTAACACACACCCGTACAATGCGCACCACCCCGTGACGTTTTTCTCCCTCCTACTAGTGAATGTAATGTAACACACACCCGTACAATGCGCACCACCCCGTGATGTTTTTCTCACTCCTACTAGTGAATGTAATGTAACACACAACCATACAATGCGCACCACCCCGTGATGTTTTTCTCACTCCTTCTAGTGAATCTAATGTAACACACACCCATACAATGCGCACCACCCCGTGATGTTTTTCTCACTCCTACTAGTGAATCTAATGTAACACACACCCATACAATGCGCACCACCCCGTGATGTTTTTCTCACTCCTACTAGTGAATCTAATGTAACACACACCCATACAATGCGCACCACCCCGTGATGTTTTTCTCACTCCTACTAGTGAATCTAATGTAACACACACCCATACAATGCGCACCACCACGTGATGTTTTTCTCACTCCTACTAGTGAATCTAATGTAACACACACCCATACAATGCGCACCACCCCGTGATGTTTTTCTCACTCCTACTAGTGAATCTAATGTAACACACACCCATACAATGCGCACCACCCCGTGATGTTTTTCTCACTCCTACTAGTGAATCTAATGTAACACACACCCATACAATGCGCACCACCCCGTGATGTGTTTCTCACTCCTACTAGTGAATCTAATGTAACACACACCCATACAATGCGCACCACCCCGTGATTTTTTTCTCACTCCTACTAGTGAATCTAATGTAACACACACCCATACAATGCGCACCACCCCGTGATGTTTTTCTCACTCCTACTAGTGAATCTAATGTAACACACACCCATACAATGCGCACCACCCCGTGATGTTTTTCTCACTCCTACTAGTGAATCTAATGTAACACACACCCATACAATGCGCACCACCCCGTGATGTTTTTCTCACTCCTACTAGTGAATCTAATGTAACACACACCCATACAATGCGCACCACCCCGTGATGTTTTTCTCACTCCTACTAGTGAATGTAATGTAACACACACCCATACAATGCGCACCACCCCGTGATGTTTTTCTCACTCCTAATAGTGAATGTAATGTTACACACACCCATACAAGGCGGACCACCCCGTGATGTTTTTCTCACTGCTACTAGTGAATGTAATGTAACACACACCCATACAAGGCGCACCACCCCGTGATGTTTTTCTCACTGCTACTAGTGAATCTAATGTAACACACACCCATACAATGCGCACCACCCCGTGATGTTTTTCTCACTGCTACTAGTGAATCTAATGTAACACACACCCATACAATGCGCACCACCCCGTGATGTTTTTCTCACTGCTACTAGTGAATCTAATGTAACACACACCCATACAATGCGCACCACCCCGTGATGTTTTTCTCACTGCTACTAGTGAATGTAATGTAACACACACCCATACAATGCGCACCAACCCGTGACGTTTTTCTCACTCCTACTAGTAAATCTAATGTAACACACACCCATACAATGCGCACCACCCCATGACGTTTTTCTCACTGCTACTAGTGAATCTAATGTAACACACACCCGTACAATGCGCACCACCCCGTGACGTTTTTCTCACTCCTACTACTGAATGTAATGTAACACACACCCGTACAATGCGCACCACCCCGTGACGTTTTTCTCACTCCTACTAGTGAATGTAATGTAACACACACCCGTACAATGCGCACCACCCCGTGATGTTTTTCTCACTCCTTCTAGTGAATCTAATGTAACACACACCCATAAAATGCGCACCACCCCGTGATGTTTTTCTCACTCCTACTAGTGAATCTAATGTAACACACACCCATACAATGCGCACCACCCCGTGATGTTTTTCTCACTCCTACTAGTGAATCTAATGTAACACACATTCATACAATGCGCACCAACCCGTGATGTTTTTCTCACTCCTACTAGTGAATCTAATGTAACACACACCCATACAATGCGCACCACCCCGTGATGTTTTTCTCACTCCTACTAGTAAATCTAATGTAACACACACCCATACAATGCGCACCACCCCGTGATGTTTTTCTCACTCCTACTAGTGAATCTAATGTAACACACACCCATACAATGCGCACCACCCCGTGATGTTTTTCTCACTCCTACTAGTGAATCTAATGTAACACACACCCATACAATGCGCACCACCCCGTGATGTTTTTCTCATTCCTACTAGTGAATCTAATGTAACACACACCCATACAATGCGCACCACCCCGTGATGTTTTTCTCACTCCTACTAGTGAATGTAATGTAACACACACCCATACAATGCGCACCACCCCGTGATGTTTATCTCACGCCTACTAGTGAATGTAATGTAACACACACCCATCCAATGCGCACCACCTCGTGATGTTTATCTCACTCTTACTAGTGAATGTAATGTAACACACACCCATACAATGCGCACCACCCCGTGATGTTTTTCTCACTCCTACTAGTGTATGTATTGTAACACACACCCAATACAGTGCGCACCACCCCGTGATGATTTTCTCACTCCTACTAGTGAAAGTAATGTAACACACACCCATACAATGCGCACCACCCCGTGATGTTTTTCTCACTCCTGCTAGTGAATGTAATGTAACACACACCCATACAATGGGCACCACCCCGTGATGTTTTTCTCACTCCTACTAGTGAATGTAATGTAACACACACCCATACAATGCGCACCACCCCGTGATGTTTTTCTCACTCCTACTAGTGAATCTAATGTAACACACACCCATACAATGCGCACCACCCCGTGATGTTTTTCTCACTGCTACTAGTGAATCTAATGTAACACACACCCATACAATGCGCACCACCCCGTGATGTTTTTCTCACTGCTACTAGTGAATCTAATGTAACACACACCCATACAATGCGCACCACCCCGTGATGTTTTTCTCACTCCTACTAGTGAATCTAATGTAACACACACCCATACAATGCGCACCACCCCGTGATGTTTTTCTCACTCCTACTAGTGAATCTAATGTAACACACACCCATACAATGCGCACCACCCCGTGATGATTTTCTCACTCCTACTAATGAAAGTAATGTAACACACACCCATACAATGCGCACCACCCCGTGATGTTTTTCTCACTCCTACTAGTGAATGTAATGTAACACACACCCATACAATGCGCACCACCCCGTGATGTTTTTCTCACTCCTACTAGTGAATGTAATGTAACACACACCCATACAATGCGCACCACCCCGTGATGTTTTTCTCACTCCTACTAGTGAATGTAATGTAACACACACCCGTACAATGCGCACCACCCCGTGATGTTTTTCTCACTCCTACTAGTGAATGTAATGTAACACACACCCGTACAATGCGCACCAACCCGTGACGTTTTTCTCACTCCTACTAGTGAATCTAATGTAACACACACCCGTACAATGCGCACCACCCCGTGACGTTTTTCTCACTGCTACTAGTGAATCTAATGTAACACACACCCGTACAGTGCGCACCACCCCGTGATGTTTTTCTCACTCCTACTAGTGAATGTAATGTAACACACACCCGTACAATGCGCACCACCCCGTGATGTTTTTCTCACTCCTACTAGTGAATGTAATGTAACACACCACCGTAAAATGCGCACCACCCCGTGACGTTTCTCTCACTCCTACTAGTGAATGTAATGTAACACACACCCGTACAATGCGCACCAACCCGTGACGTTTTTCTCACTCCTACTAGTGAATCTAATGTAACACACACCCGTACAATGCGCACCACCCCGTGACGTTTTTCTCACTGCTACTAGTGAATCTAATGTAACACACACCCATACAATGCGCACCACCCCGTGATGTTTTCTCACTCCTAATAGTGAATGTAATGTAATACACAACCATACAATGCGCACCACCCCGTGATGTTTTTCTCACTCCTTCTAGTGAATCTAATGTAACACACACCGATACAATGCGCACCACCCCGTGATGTTTTTCTCACTCCTACTAGTGAATCTAATGTAACACACACCCATACAATGCGCACCACCCCGTGATGTTTTTCTCACTCCTACTAGTGAATCTAATGTAACACACACCCATACAATGCGCACCACCCCGTGATGTTTTTCTCACTCCTACTAGTGAATCTAATGTAACAAACACCCATACAATGCGCACCACCACGTGATGTTTTTCTCACTCCTACTAGTGAATCTAATGTAACACACACCCATACCATGCGCACCACCCCGTGATGTTTTTCTCACTCCTACTAGTGAATCTAATGTAACACACACCCATACAATGCTCACCACCCCGTGATGTTTTTCTCACTCCTACTAGTGAATCTAATGTAACACACACCCATACAATGCGCACCACCCCGTGATGTTTTTCTCACTCCTACTAGTGAATCTAATGTAACACACACCCATACAATGCGCACCACCCCGTGATGTTTTTCTCACTCCTACTAGTGAATCTAATGTAACACACACCCATACAATGCGCACCACCCCGTGATGTTTTTCTCACTCCTACTAGTGAATCTAATGTAACACACACCCATACAATGCGCACCACCCCGTGATGTTTTTCTCACTCCTACTAGTGAATCTAATGTAACACACACCCATACAATGCGCACCACCCCGTGATGTTTTTCTCACTCCTACTAGTGAATCTAATGTAACACACACCCATACAATGCGCACCACCCCGTGATGTTTTTCTCACTCCTACTAGTGAATGTAATGTAACACACACCCATACAATGCGCACCACCCCGTGATGTTTTTCTCACTCCTAATAGTGAATGTAATGTTACACACACCCATACAAGGCGCACCACCCCGTGATGTTTTTCTCACTGCTACTAGTGAATGTAATGTAACACACACCCATACATGGCGCACCACCCCGTGATGTTTTTCTCACTGCTACTAGTGAATCTAATGTAACACACGCCCATACAATGCGCACCACCCCGTGATGTTTTTCTCACTGCTACTAGTGAATCTAATGTAACACACACCCGTACAATGCGCACCACCCCGTGATGTTTTTCTCACTGCTACTAGTGAATCTAATGTAACACACACCCGTACAATGCGCACCACCCCGTTATGTTTTTCTCACTGCTACTAGTGAATGTAATGTAACACACACCCATACAATGCGCACCAACCCGTGACGTTTTTCTCACTCCTACTAGTGAATCTAATGTAACACACACCCGTACAATGCGCACCACCCCGTGACGTTTTTCTCACTGCTACTAGTGAATCTAATGTAACACACACCCGTACAATGCGCACCACCCCGTGACGTTTTTCTCACTGCTACTACTGAATGTAATGTAACACACACCCGTACAATGCGCACCACCCCGTGACGTTTTTCTCACTCCTACTAGTGAATGTAATGTAACACACACCCATACAATGCGCACCACCCCGTGATGTATTTCTCACTCCTTCTAGTGAATCTAATGTAACACACACCCATACAATGCGCACCACCCCGTGATGTTTTTCTCACTCCTACTAGTGAATCTAATGTAACACACACCCATACAATGCGCACCACCCCGTGATGTTTTTCTCACTCCTACTAGTGAATCTAATGTAACACACACTCATACAATGCGCACCACCCCGTGATGTTTTTCTCACTCCTACTAGTGAATCTAATGTAACACACACCCATACAATGCGCACCACCCCGTGATGTTTTTCTCACTCCTACTAGTGAATCTAATGTAACACACACCCATACAATGCGCACCACCCCGTGATGTTTTTCTCACTCCTACTAGTGAATCTAATGTAACACACACCCATACAATGCGCACCACCCCATGATGTTTTTCTCAATCCTACTAGTGAATGTAATGTAACACACACCCATACAATGCGCACCACCCCGTGATGTTTATCTCACGCCTACTAGTGAATGTAATGTAACACACACCCATCCAATGCGCACCACCCCGTGATGTTTATCTCACTCTTACTAGTGAATGTAATGTAACACACACCCATACAGTGCGCACCACCCCGTGATGTTTTTCTCACTCCTACTAGTGTATGTATTGTAACACACACCCATACAGTGCGCACCACCCCGTGATGATTTTCTCAGTCCTACTAGTGAAAGTAATGTAACACACACCCATACAATGCGCACCACCACGTGATGTTTTTCTCACTCCTACTAGTGAATGTAATGTAACACACACCCATACAATGGGCACCACCCCGTGATGTTTTTCTCACTCCTACTAGTGAATGTAATGTAACACACACCCATACAATGCGCACCACCCCGTGATGTTTTTCTCACTCCTACTAGTGAATGTAATGTAACACACACCCATACAATGCGCACCACCCCGTGATGTTTTTCTCACTGCTACTAGTGAATGTAATGTAACACACACCCATACAATGCGCACCACCCCGTGATGTTTTTCTCACTGCTACTAGTGAATCTAATGTAACACACACCCATACAATGCGCACCACCCCGTGATGTTTTTCTCACTGCTACTAGTGAATCTAATGTAACACACACCCATACAATGCGCACCACCCCGTGATGTTTTTCTCACTGCTACTAGTGAATCTAATGTAACACACACCCATACAATGCGCACCACCCCGTGATGTTTTTCTCACTCCTACTAGTGAATCTAATTTAACACACACCCATACAATGCGCACCACCCCGTGATGTTTTTCTCACTCCTACTAGTGAATCTAATGTAACACACACCCATACAATGCGCACCACCCCGTGATGATTTTCTCACTCCTACTAATGAAAGTAATGTAACACACACCCATACAATGCGCACCACCCCGTGATCTTTTTCTCACTCCTACTAGTGAATGTAATGTAACACACACCCGTACAATGCGCACCACCCCGTGATGTTTTTCTCACTCCTACTAGTGAAAGTAATGTAACACACACCCATACAATGCGCACCACCCCGTGATGTTTTTCTCACTCCTACTAGTGAATGTAATGTAACCCACACCCATACAATGCGCACCACCCCGTGATGTTTTTCTCACTCCTACTAGTGAATGTAATGTAACACACACCCATACAATGCGCACCACCCCGTGATGTTTTTCTCACTCCTACTAGTGAATGAAATGTAACACACACCCATACAATGCGCACCACCCCGTGATGTTTTTCTCACTCCTACTAGTGAATGTAATGTAACACACACCCGTACAATGCGCACCACCCCGTGATTTTTTTCTCACTCCTACTAGTGAATGTAATGTAACACACACCCGTACAATGCGCACCACCCCGTGACGTTTTTCTCACTCGTACTAGTGAATGTAATGTAACCCACACCCGTACAATGCGCACCAACCCGTGACGTTTTTCTCACTCCTACTAGTGAATCTAAAGTAACACACACCCGTACAATGCGCACCACCCCGTGACGTTTTTCTCACTGCTACTAGTGAATCTAATGTAACACACACCCATACAATGCGCACCACCCTGTGATGTTTTTCTCACTCCTACTAGTGAATCTAATGTAACACACACCCATACAATGCGCACCACCCCTTGATGTTTTTCTCACTCCTACTAGTGAATCTAATGTAACACACACCCATACAATGCGCACCACCCCGTGATGTTTTTCTCACTCCTACTAGTGAATCTAATGTAACACACACCCATACAATGCGCACCACCCCGTGATGTTTTTCTCACTCCTACTAGTGAATCTAATGTAACACACACCCATACAATGCGCACCACCCCGTGATGTTTTTCTCACTCCTACTAGTGAATCTAATGTAACACACACCCATACAATGCGCACCACCCCGTCATGTTTTTCTCACTCCTACTAGTGAATCTAATGTAACACACACCCATACAATGCGCACCACCCCGTGATGTTTTTCTCACTCCTACTAGTGAATCTAATGTAACACACACCCATACAATGCGCACCACCCCGTGATGTTTTTCTCACTCCTACTAGTGAATGTAATGTAACACACACCCATACAATGCGCACCACCCCGTGATGTTTATCTCACGCCTACTAGTGAATGTAATGTAACACACACCCATACAATGCGCACCACCCCGTGATGTTTATCTCACTCTTACTAGTGAATGTAATGTAACACACACCCATACAATGCGCACCACCCCGTGATGTTTTTCTCACTCCTACTAGTGTATATATTGTAACACACACCCATACAGTGCGCACCACCCCGTGATGATTTTCTCACTCCTACTAGTGAAAGTAATGTAACACACACCCATACAATGCGCACCACCCCGTGATGTTTTTCTCACTCCTACTAGTGAATGTAATGTAACACACACCCATACAATGTGCACCACCCTGTGATGTTTTTCTCACTCCTACTAGTGAATCTAATATAACACACACCCATACAATGCGCACCACCCCGTGATGTTTTTCTCACTCCTACTAGTGAATCTAATGTAACACACACCCATACAATGCGCACCACCCCGTGATGTTTTTCTCACTGCTACTAGTGCATGTAATGTAACACACACCCATACAATGCGCACCACCCCGTGATGTTTTTCTCACTGCTACTAGTGAATCTAATGTAACACACACCCATACAATGCGCACCACCCCGTGATGTTTTTCTCACTGCTACTAGTGAATCTAATGTAACACACACCCATACAATGCGCACCACCCCGTGATGTTTTTCTCACTGCTACTAGTGAATCTAATGTAACACACACCCATACAATGCGCACCACCCCGTGATGTTTTTCTCACTCCTACTAGTGAATCTAATGTAACACACACCCATACAATGCGCACCACCCCGTGATGTTTTTCTCACTCCTACTAGTGAATCTAATGTAACACACACCCGTACAATGCGCACCAACCCGTGACGTTTTTCTCACTGCTACTAGTGAATCTAATGTAACACACACCCGTACAATGCGCACCACCCCGTGACGTTTTTCTCACTCCTACTAGTGAATGTATTGTAACACACACCCATACAATGCGCACCACCCCGTGATGTTTTTCTCACTCTTACTAGTGAATCTAATGTAACACACACCCATACAATGCGCACCACCCCATGATGTTTTTCTCACTCCTACTAGTGAATCTAATGTAACACACACCCATACAATGCGCACCACCCCGTGATGTTTTTCTCACTCCTACTAGTGAATCTAATGTAACACACACCCATACAATGCGCACCACCCCGTGATGTTTTTCTCACTCCTTCTAGTGAATCTAATGTAACACACACCCATACAATGCGCACCACCCCATGATGTTTTTCTCACTCCGACTAGTGAATCTAATGTAACACACACCCATACAATGCGCACCACCCCGTGATGTTTTTCTCACTCCTACTAGTGAATGTAATGTAACACACACCCATACAATGCGCACCACCCCGTGATGTTTTTCTCACTCCTACTAGTGAATGTAATGTTACACACACCCATACAATGCGCACCACCCCGTGATGTTTTTCTCACTGCTACTAGTGAATGTAATATAACACACACCCATACAATGCGCACCACCCCGTGATGTTTTTCTCACTGCTACTAGTGAATCTAATGTAACGCACACCCATACAATGCGCACCACCCCGTGATGTTTTTCTCACTGCTACTAGTGAATCTAATGTAACACACACCCATACAATGCGCACCACCCCGTGATGTTTTTCTCACTCCTACTAGTGAATCTAATGTAACACACACCCGTACAATGCGCACCACCCCGTGACGTTTTTCTCACTCCTACTAGTGAATCTAATGTAACACACACCCGTACAATGCGCACCACCCCGTGACGTTTTTCTCACTCCTACTAGTGAATCTAATGTAACACACACCCGTACAATGCGCACCACCCCGTGACGTTTTTCTCACTGCTACTAGTGAATCTAATGTAACACACACCCGTACAATGCGCACCACCCCGTGATGTTTTTCTCACTCCTACTAGTGAATCTAATGTAACACACACCCATACAATGCGCACCACCCCGTGATGTTTTTCTCACTCCTACTAGTGAATGTAATGTAACACACACCCATACAATGCGCACCACCCCGTGATGTTTTTCTCACTCCTACTAGTGAATGTAATGTTACACACACCCATACAAGGCGCACCACCCCGTGATGTTTTTCTCACTGCTACTAGTGAATGTAATGTAACACACACCCATACAATGCGCACCACCCCGTGATGTTTTTCTCACTGCTACTAGTGAATCTAATGTAACACACACCCATACAATGCGCACCACCCCGTGATGTTTTTCTCACTGCTACTAGTGAATCTAATGTAACACACACCCATACAATGCGCACCACCCCGTGATGTTTTTCTCACTGCTACTAGTGAATCTAATGTAACACACACCCATACAATGCGCACCACCCCGTGATGTTTTTCTCACTCCTACTAGTGAATCTAATGTAACACACACCCATACAATGCGCACCACCCCGTGACGTTTTTCTCACTCCTACTAGTGAATCTAATGTAACACACACCCATACAATGCGCACCACCCCGTGATGTTTTTCTCACTCCTACTAGTGAATCTAATGTAACACACACCCATACAATGCGCACCACCCCGTGATGTTTTTCTCACTCCTACTAGTGAATGTAATGTAACACACACCCATACAATGCGCACCACCACGTGATGTTTTTCTCACTCCTACTAGTGAATCTAATGTAACACACACCCATACAATGCGCACCACCCCGTGATGTTTTTCTCACTCCTACTAGTGAATCTAATGTAACACACACCCATACACTGCGCACCACCCCGTGATGATTTTCTCACTGCTACTAGTGAATGTAATGTAACATACACCCATACAATGCACACCACCCCGTGATGTTTTTCTCACTGCTACTAGTGAATCTAATGTAACACACCCATACAATGCGCACCACCCCGTGATGTTTTTCTCACTGCTACTAGTGAATCTAATGTAACACACACCCATACAATGCGCACCACCCGTGATGTTTTTCTCACTCCTACTAGTGAATCTAATGTAACACACAGCCATACAAGGCGCACCACCCCGTGATGTTTTTCTCACTCCTACTAGTGAATGTAATGTAACACACACCCATACAAGGTGCACCACCCCGTGATGTTTTTCTCACTCCTACTAGTGAATCTATTGTAACACACACCCATACAAGGCGCACCACCCCGTGATGTTTTTCTCACTCCTACTAGTGAATGTAATGTAACACACACCCATACAAGGCGCACCACCCCGTGATGTTTTTCTCACTCTGACTAGTGAATGTAATGTAACACACACCCATACAAGGCGCACCACCCCGTGATGTTTTTCTCACTCCTACTAGTGAATGTAATGTAACACACACCCATACAAGGCGCACCACCCCGTGATGTTTTTCTCACTCTGACTAGTGAATGTAATGTAACACACACCCATACAAGGCGCACCACCC
Organism: Cavia porcellus; assembly: GCF_034190915.1. NCBI lineage: Eukaryota > Metazoa > Chordata > Mammalia > Rodentia > Caviidae > Cavia > Cavia porcellus. The sequence continues at coordinate 467,642 of NW_026947647.1, read as the reverse complement.
CGTGATGTTTTTCTCACTCCTACTAGTGAATGTAATGTAACACACACCCATACAAGGCGCACCACCCCGTGATGTTTTTCTCACTGCTACTAGTGAATCTAATGTAACACACACCCATACAAGGCGCACCACCCCGTGATGTTTTTCTCACTCCTACTAGTGAATGTAATGTAACACACACTCATACATGGCGCACCACCCCGTGATGTTTTTCTCACTCCTACTAGTGAATGTAATGTAACACACACCCATACAAGGCGCACCACCCCGTGATGTTTTTCTCACTCCTACTAGTGATAGTAATGTAACACACACGCATACAATGCGCACCACCCCGTGATATTTTTCTCACTCCTACTAGTGAATGTAACGTAACACACACCCATACAATGCGCACCACCCCGTGATGTTTTTCTCACTCCTACTAGTGAATCTAATGTAACACACACCCATACAATGCGCACCACCCCGTGATGTTTTTCTCACTGCTACTAGTGAATCTAATGTAACACACACCCATACAATGCGCACCACCCCGTGATGTTTTTCTCACTGCTACTAGTGAATCTAATGTAACACACACCCATACAATGCGCACCACCCCGTGATGTTTTTCTCACTCCTACTAGTGAATCTAATGTAACACACACCCATACAATGCGCACCACCCCGTGACGTTTTTCTCACTCCTACTAGTGAATCTAATGTAACACACACCCATACAATGCGCACCACCCCGTGATGTTTTTCTCACTCCTACTAGTGAATCTAATGTAACACACACCCATACAATGCGCACCACCCCGTGATGTTTTTCTCACTCCTACTAGTGAATGTAATGTAACACACACCCATACAATGCGCACCACCACGTGATGTTTTTCTCACTCCTACTAGTGAATCTAATGTAACACACACCCATACAATGCGCACCACCCCGTGATGTTTTTCTCACTCCTACTAGTGAATCTAATGTAACACACACCCATACACTGCGCACCACCCCGTGATGATTTTCTCACTGCTACTAGTGAATGTAATGTAACATACACCCATACAATGCACACCACCCCGTGATGTTTTTCTCACTGCTACTAGTGAATCTAATGTAACACACCCATACAATGCGCACCACCCCGTGATGTTTTTCTCACTGCTACTAGTGAATCTAATGTAACACACACCCATACAATGCGCACCACCCGTGATGTTTTTCTCACTCCTACTAGTGAATCTAATGTAACACACAGCCATACAAGGCGCACCACCCCGTGATGTTTTTCTCACTCCTACTAGTGAATGTAATGTAACACACACCCATACAAGGTGCACCACCCCGTGATGTTTTTCTCACTCCTACTAGTGAATCTATTGTAACACACACCCATACAAGGCGCACCACCCCGTGATGTTTTTCTCACTCCTACTAGTGAATGTAATGTAACACACACCCATACAAGGCGCACCACCCCGTGATGTTTTTCTCACTCTGACTAGTGAATGTAATGTAACACACACCCATACAAGGCGCACCACCCCGTGATGTTTTTCTCACTCCTACTAGTGAATGTAATGTAACACACACCCATACAAGGCGCACCACCCCGTGATGTTTTTCTCACTCTGACTAGTGAATGTAATGTAACACACACCCATACAAGGCGCACCACCCCGTGATGTTTTTCTCACTCCTACTAGTGAATGTAATGTAACACACACCCATACAAGGCGCACCACCCCGTGATGTTTTTCTCACTGCTACTAGTGAATCTAATGTAACACACACCCATACAAGGCGCACCACCCCGTGATGTTTTTCTCACTCCTACTAGTGAATGTAATGTAACACACACTCATACATGGCGCACCACCCCGTGATGTTTTTCTCACTCCTACTAGTGAATGTAATGTAACACACACCCATACAAGGCGCACCACCCCGTGATGTTTTTCTCACTCCTACTAGTGATAGTAATGTAACACACACGCATACAATGCGCACCACCCCGTGATATTTTTCTCACTCCTACTAGTGAATGTAACGTAACACACACCCATACAATGCGCACCACCCCGTGATGTTTTTCTCACTCCTACTAGTGAATCTAATGTAACACACACCCATACAATGCGCACCACCCCGTGATGTTTTTCTCACTCCTACTAGTGAATCTAATGTAACACACACCCATACAATGCGCAACACCCCGTGATGTTTTTCTCACTCCTACTAGTGAATCTAATGTAACACACACCCATACAATGCGCACCACCCCGTGATGTTTTTCTCACTCCTACTAGTGAATCTAATGTATCACACACCCATACAATTCGCACCACCCCGTGATGTTTTTCTCACTCCTACTAGTGAATGTAATGTAACACACACCCATACAATGCGCACCACCACGTGATGTTTTTCTCACTCCTACTAGTGAATCTAATGTAACACACACCCATACAATGCCCACCACCCCGTGATGTTTTTCTCACTCCTACTAGTGAATCTAATGTAACACACACCCATACAATGCGCACCACCCCGTGATGTTTTTCTCACTCCTACTAGTGAATGTAATGTAACACACACCCATACAATGCGCACCACCTCGTGATGTTTTTCTCACTCCTACTAGTGAATCTAATGTAACACACACCCATACAATGCGCACCACCCCGTGATGATTTTCTCACTGCTACTAGTGAATGTAATGTAACATACACCCATAAAATGCGCACCACCCCGTGATGTTTTTCTCACTGCTACTAGTGAATCTAATGTAACACACCCATACAATGCGCACCACCCCGTGATGTTTTTCTCACTGCTACTAGTGAATCTAATGTAACACACCCATACAATGCGCACCACCCCGTGATGTTTTTCTCACTCCTACTAGTGAATGTAATGTAACACACACCCATACAAGGCGCACCACCCCGTGATGTTTTTCTCACTCCTACTAGTGAATGTAATGTAACACACACCCATACAAGGCGCACCACCCCGTGATGTTTTTCTCACTCCGACTAGTGAATGTAATGTAACACACACCCATACAAGGCGCACCACCCCGTGATGTTTTTCTCACTCCTACTAGGGAATGTAATGTAACACACACCCATACAAGGCGCACCACCCCGTGATGTTTTTCTCACTGCTACTAGTGAATCTAATGTAACACACACCCATACAAGGCGCACCACCCCGTGATGTTTTTCTCACTCCTACTAGTGAATGTAATGTAACACACACCCATACATGGCGCACCACCCCGTGATGTTTTTCTCACTCCTACTAGTGAATGTAATGTAACACACACCCATACAAGGCGCACCACCCCGTGTTGTTTTTCTCACTCCTACTAGTGAAAGTAATGTAACACACACGCATACAATGCGCACCACCCCGTGATATTTTTCTCACTCCTACTAGTGAATGTAATGTAACACACACCCATACAATGCGCACCACCCCGTGATGTTTTTCTCACTCCGACTAGTGAATCTAATGTAACACACACCCATACAATGCGCAAGACCCCGTGATGTTTTTCTCACTCCTACTAGTGAATCTAATGTAACACACACCCATACAATGCGCACCACCCCGTGATGTTTTTCTCACTCCTACTAGTGAATGTAATGTAACACACACCCATTCAATGTGCACCACCCCGTGATGTTTTTCTCACTCCTACTAGTGAATGTAATGTTACACACACCCATACAAGGCGCACCACCCCGTGATGTTTTTCTCACTGCTACTAGTGAATGTAATGTAACACACACCCATACAATGCGCACCACCCCGTGATGTTTTTCTCACTGCTACTAGTGAATCTAATGTAACACACACCCATACAATGCGCACCACCCCGTGATGTTTTTCTCACTGCTACTAGTGAATCTAATGTAACACACACCCATACAATGCGCACCACCCCGTGATGTTTTTCTCAATGCTACTAGTGAATCTAATGTAACACACACCCATACAATGCGCACCACCCCGTGATGTTTTTCTCACTCCTACTAGTGAATCTAATGTAACACACACCCATACAATGCGCACCACCCCGTGATGTTTTTCTCACTCCTACTAGTGAATGTAATGTAACACACACCCATACAATGCGCACCACCCCGTGATGTTTTTCTCACTCCTACTAGTGAATCTAATGTAACACACACCCATACAATGCGCACCACCCCGTGATGTTTTTCTCACTCCTACTAGTGAATCTAATGTAACACACACCCATACAATTCGCACCACCCCGTGATGTTTTTCTCACTCCTACTAGTGAATCTAATGTAACACACACCCATACAATGCGCACCACCCCGTGATGTTTTTCTCACTCCTACTAGTGAATGTAATGTAACACACACCCATACAATGCGCACCACCCCGTGATGTTTTTCTCACTCCTACTAGTGAATGTAATGTAACACACACCCATACAATGCGCACCACCCCGTGATGTTTTTCTCACTCCTACTAGTGAATGTAATGTAACACACACCCATACAATGCGCACCACCCCGTGTTGTTTTTCTCACTCCTACTAGTGAATGTAATGTAACACACACCCATACAATGCGCACCACCCCGTGATGTTTTTCTCACTCCTACTAGTGAATCTAATGTAACACACACCCATACAATGCGCACCACCCCGTGATGATTTTCTCACTGCTACTAGTGAATGTAATGTAACATACACCCATACAATGCCCACCACCCCGTGATGTTTTTCTCACTCCTACTAGTGAATGTAATGTAACACACACCCATACAATGCGCACCACCCCGTGTTGTTTTTCTCACTCCTACTAGTGAATGTAATGTAACACACACCCATACAATGCGCACCACCCCGTGATGTTTTTCTCACTCCTACTAGTGAATCTAATGTAACACACACCCATACAATGCGCACCACCCCGTGATGATTTTCTCACTGCTACTAGTGAATGTAATGTAACATACACCCATACAATGCCCACCACCCCGTGATGTTTTTCTCACTGCTACTAGTGAATCTAATGTAACACACCCATACAATGCGCACCACCCCGTGATGTTTTTCTCACTCCTACTAGTGAATCTAATGTAACACACACCCATACAATGCGCACCACCCCGTGATGATTTTCTCACTCCTACTAGTGAAAGCAATGTAACACACACCCATACAATGCGCACCACCCCGTGATGTTTTTCTCACTCCTACTAGTGAATGTAATGTAACACACACCCATACAATGCGCACCACCCCGTGATGTTTTTCTCACTCCTACTAGTGAATGTAATGTAACACACACCCATACAATGCGCACCACCACGTGATGTTTTTCTCACTCCTACTAGTGAATGCAATGTAACACACACCCATACAATGCGCACCACCCCGTGATGTTTTTCTCACTCCTACTAGTGAATGTAATGTAACACACACCCATACAATGCGCACCACCCCGTGATGTTTTTCTCACTCCTACTAGTGAATGTAATGTAACACACACCCATACAATGCGCACCACCCCGTGATGTTTTTCTCACTCCTACTAGTGAATGTAATGTAACACACACCCGTACAATGCGCACCACCCCGTGATGTTTTTCTCACTCCTACTAGTGAATGTAATGTAACACACACCCGTACAATGCGCACCAACCCGTGACGTTTTTCTCACTCCTACTAGTGAATCTAATGTAACACACACCCGTACAATGCGCACCACCCCGTGACGTTTTTCTCACTGCTACTAGTGAATCTAATGTAACACACACCCGTACAATGCGCACCACCCCGTGACGTTTTTCTCACTCCTACTAGTGAATCTAATGTAACACACACCCGTACAATGCGCACCACCCCGTGACGTTTTTCTCACTCCTACTAGTGAATCTAATGTAACACACACCCATACAATGCGCACCACCCCGTGACATTTTTCTCACTCCTACTAGTGAATCTAATGTAACACACACCCATACAATGCGCACCACCCGTGATGTTTTTCTCACTCCTACTAGTGAATCTAATGTAACACACACCCATACAAGGCGCACCACCCCGTGATGTTTTTCTCACTCCTACTAGTGAATGTAATGTAACACACACCCATACAAGGCGCACCACCCCGTGATGTTTTTCTCACTCCTACTAGTGAATCTATTGTAACACACACCCATACAAGGCGCACCACCCCGTGATGTTTTTCTCACTCCTACTAGTGAATGTAATGTAACACACACCCATACAAGGCGCACCACCCCGTGATGTTTTTCTCACTCCTACTAGTGAATGTAATGTAACACACACCCATACAAGGCGCACCACCCCCTGATGTTTTTCTCACTCCGACTAGTGAATGTAATGTAACACACACCCATACAAGGCGCACCACCCCGTGATGTTTTTCTCACTCCGACTACTGAATGTAATGTAACACACACCCATACAAGGCGCACCACCCCGTGATGTTTTTCTCACTCCTACTAGTGAATGTAATGTATCACACACCCATACAAGGCCCACCACCCCGTGATGTTTTTCTCACTCCTACTAGTGAATCTAATGTAACACACACCCATACAAGGCACACCACCCCGTGATGTTTTTCTCACTCCTACTAGTGAATCTAATGTAACACACACCCATACAAGGCGCACCACCCCGTGATGTTTTTCTCACTCCCACTAGTGAATCTAATGTAACACACACCCATACAAGGCGCACCACCCCGTGATGTTTTTCTCACTCCCACTAGTGAATCTAATGTAACACACACCCATACAAGGCGCACCACCCCGTGATGTTTATCTCACTCCCACTAGTGAATCTAATGTAACACACACCCATACAAGGCGCACCACCCCGTGATGTTTTTCTCACTGCTACTAGTGTATCTAATGTAACACACACCCATACAAGGCGCACCACCCCGTGATGTTTTTCTCACTGCTACTAGTCAATCTAATGTAACACACACCCATACAATGCGCACCACCCCGTGATGTTTTTCTCACTGCTACTAGTCAATCTAATGTAACACACACCCATACAATGCGCACCACCCCGTGATGTTTTTCTCACTGCTACTAGTGAATCTAATGTAACACACACCCATACAATGCGCACCACCCCGTGATGTTTTTCTCACTGCTACTAGTGAATCTAATGTAACACACACCCATACAGTGCGCACCACCCCGTGATGTTTTTCTCACTGCTACTAGTGAATCTAATGTAACACACACCCGTACAGTGCGCACCACCCCGTGATGTTTTTCTCACTGCTACTAGTGAATCTAATGTAACACACACCCATACATTGCGCACCACCCCGTGATGTTTTTCTCACTCCTACTAGTGAATCTAATGTAACACACACCCATACAGTGCGCACCACCCCGTGATGTTTTTGTCACTCCTACTAGTGAATGTAATGTAACACACACCCATACAATGCGCACCACCCTGTGATGTTTTTCTCACTCCTACTAGTGAATGTAATGTAACACACACCCATACAATGCGCACCACCCCGTGATGATTTTCTCACTCCTACTAGTGAAAGTAATGTAACACACACCCATACAATGCGCACCACCCCGTGATGTTTTTCTCACTCCTACTAGTGAATCTAATGTAACACACACCCATACAATGCGCACCACCCCGTGATGTTTTTCTCACTCCTACTAGTGAATCTAATGTAACACACACCCATACAATGCGCACCACCCCGTGATGTTTTTCTCACTCCTACTAGTGAATCTAATGTAACACACACCCATACAATGCGCACCACCCCGTCATGTTTTTCTCACTCCTACTAGTGAATCTAATGTAACACACACCCATACAATGCGCACCACCCCGTGATGTTTTTCTCACTCCTACTAGTGAATCTAATGTAACACACACCCATACAATGCGCACCACCCCGTGATGTTTTTCTCACTCCTACTAGTGAATGTAATGTAACACACACCCATACAATGCGCACCACCCCGTGATGTTTATCTCACGCCTACTAGTGAATGTAATGTAACACACACCCATACAATGCGCACCACCCCGTGATGTTTATCTCACTCTTACTAGTGAATGTAATGTAACACACACCCATACAATGCGCACCACCCCGTGATGTTTTTCTCACTCCTACTAGTGTATATATTGTAACACACACCCATACAGTGCGCACCACCCCGTGATGATTTTCTCACTCCTACTAGTGAAAGTAATGTAACACACACCCATACAATGCGCACCACCCCGTGATGTTTTTCTCACTCCTACTAGTGAATGTAATGTAACACACACCCATACAATGTGCACCACCCCGTGATGTTTTTCTCACTCCTACTAGTGAATCTAATATAACACACACCCATACAATGCGCACCACCCCGTGATGTTTTTCTCACTCCTACTAGTGAATCTAATGTAACACACACCCATACAATGCGCACCACCCCGTGATGTTTTTCTCACTGCTACTAGTGCATGTAATGTAACACACACCCATACAATGCGCACCACCCCGTGATGTTTTTCTCACTGCTACTAGTGAATCTAATGTAACACACACCCATACAATGCGCACCACCCCGTGATGTTTTTCTCACTGCTACTAGTGAATCTAATGTAACACACACCCATACAATGCGCACCACCCCGTGATGTTTTTCTCACTGCTACTAGTGAATCTAATGTAACACACACCCATACAATGCGCACCACCCCGTGATGTTTTTCTCACTCCTACTAGTGAATCTAATGTAACACACACCCATACAATGCGCACCACCCCGTGATGTTTTTCTCACTCCTACTAGTGAATCTAATGTAACACACACCCGTACAATGCGCACCAACCCGTGACGTTTTTCTCACTGCTACTAGTGAATCTAATGTAACACACACCCGTACAATGCGCACCACCCCGTGACGTTTTTCTCACTCCTACTAGTGAATGTATTGTAACACACACCCATACAATGCGCACCACCCCGTGATGTTTTTCTCACTCTTACTAGTGAATCTAATGTAACACACACCCATACAATGCGCACCACCCCGTGATGTTTTTCTCACTCCTACTAGTGAATCTAATGTAACACACACCCATACAATGCGCACCACCCCGTGATGTTTTTCTCACTCCTACTAGTGAATCTAATGTAACACACACCCATACAATGCGCACCACCCCGTGATGTTTTTCTCACTCCTACTAGTGAATCTAATGTAACACACACCCATACAATGCGCACCACCCCATGATGTTTTTCTCACTCCGACTAGTGAATCTAATGTAACACACACCCATACAATGCGCACCACCCCGTGATGTTTTTCTCACTCCTACTAGTGAATGTAATGTAACACACACCCATACAATGCGCACCACCCCGTGATGTTTTTCTCACTCCTACTAGTGAATGTAATGTTACACACACCCATACAATGCGCACCACCCCGTGATGTTTTTCTCACTGCTACTAGTGAATGTAATATAACACACACCCATACAATGCGCACCACCCCGTGATGTTTTTCTCACTGCTACTAGTGAATCTAATGTAACGCACACCCATACAATGCGCACCACCCCGTGATGTTTTTCTCACTGCTACTAGTGAATCTAATGTAACACACACCCATACAATGCGCACCACCCCGTGATGTTTTTCTCACTCCTACTAGTGAATCTAATGTAACACACACCCGTACAATGCGCACCACCCCGTGACGTTTTTCTCACTCCTACTAGTGAATCTAATGTAACACACACCCGTACAATGCGCACCACCCCGTGACGTTTTTCTCACTCCTACTAGTGAATCTAATGTAACACACACCCGTACAATGCGCACCACCCCGTGACGTTTTTCTCACTGCTACTAGTGAATCTAATGTAACACACACCCGTACAATGCGCACCACCCCGTGATGTTTTTCTCACTCCTACTAGTGAATCTAATGTAACACACACCCATACAATGCGCACCACCCCGTGATGTTTTTCTCACTCCTACTAGTGAATGTAATGTAACACACACCCATACAATGCGCACCACCCCGTGATGTTTTTCTCACTCCTACTAGTGAATGTAATGTTACACACACCCATACAAGGCGCACCACCCCGTGATGTTTTTCTCACTGTTACTAGTGAATGTAATGTAACACACACCCATACAATGCGCACCACCCCGTGATGTTTTTCTCACTGCTACTAGTGAATCTAATGTAACACACACCCATACAATGCGCACCACCCCGTGATGTTTTTCTCACTGCTACTAGTGAATCTAATGTAACACACACCCATACAATGCGCACCACCCCGTGATGTTTTTCTCACTGCTACTAGTGAATCTAATGTAACACACACCCATACAATGCGCACCACCCCGTGATGTTTTTCTCACTCCTACTAGTGAATCTAATGTAACACACACCCATACAATGCGCACCACCCCGTGACGTTTTTCTCACTCCTACTAGTGAATCTAATGTAACACACACCCATACAATGCGCACCACCCCGTGATGTTTTTCTCACTCCTACTAGTGAATCTAATGTAACACACACCCATACAATGCGCACCACCCCGTGATGTTTTTCTCACTCCTACTAGTGAATGTAATGTAACACACACCCATACAATGCGCACCACCACGTGATGTTTTTCTCACTCCTACTAGTGAATCTAATGTAACACACACCCATACAATGCGCACCACCCCGTGATGTTTTTCTCACTCCTACTAGTGAATCTAATGTAACACACACCCATACACTGCGCACCACCCCGTGATGATTTTCTCACTGCTACTAGTGAATGTAATGTAACATACACCCATACAATGCACACCACCCCGTGATGTTTTTCTCACTGCTACTAGTGAATCTAATGTAACACACCCATACAATGCGCACCACCCCGTGATGTTTTTCTCACTGCTACTAGTGAATCTAATGTAACACACACCCATACAATGCGCACCACCCGTGATGTTTTTCTCACTCCTACTAGTGAATCTAATGTAACACACAGCCATACAAGGCGCACCACCCCGTGATGTTTTTCTCACTCCTACTAGTGAATGTAATGTAACACACACCCATACAAGGTGCACCACCCCGTGATGTTTTTCTCACTCCTACTAGTGAATCTATTGTAACACACACCCATACAAGGCGCACCACCCCGTGATGTTTTTCTCACTCCTACTAGTGAATGTAATGTAACACACACCCATACAAGGCGCACCACCCCGTGATGTTTTTCTCACTCTGACTAGTGAATGTAATGTAACACACACCCATACAAGGCGCACCACCCCGTGATGTTTTTCTCACTCCTACTAGTGAATGTAATGTAACACACACCCATACAAGGCGCACCACCCCGTGATGTTTTTCTCACTGCTACTAGTGAATCTAATGTAACACACACCCATACAAGGCGCACCACCCCGTGATGTTTTTCTCACTCCTACTAGTGAATGTAATGTAACACACACTCATACATGGCGCACCACCCCGTGATGTTTTTCTCACTCCTACTAGTGAATGTAATGTAACACACACCCATACAAGGCGCACCACCCCGTGATGTTTTTCTCACTGCTACTAGTGATAGTAATGTAACACACACGCATACAATGCGCACCACCCGGTGATATTTTTCTCACTCCTACTAGTGAATGTAACGTAACACACACCCATACAATGCGCACCACCCCGTGATGTTTTTCTCACTCCTACTAGTGAATCTAATGTAACACACACCCATACAATGCGCACCACCCCGTGATGTTTTTCTCACTCCTACTAGTGAATCTAATGTAACACACACCCATACAATGCGCAACACCCCGTGATGTTTTTCTCACTCCTACTAGTGAATCTAATGTAACACACACCCATACAATGCGCACCACCCCGTGATGTTTTTCTCACTCCTACTAGTGAATCTAATGTATCACACACCCATACAATTCGCACCACCCCGTGATGTTTTTCTCACTCCTACTAGTGAATGTAATGTAACACACACCCATACAATGCGCACCACCACGTGATGTTTTTCTCACTCCTACTAGTGAATCTAATGTAACACACACCCATACAATGCGCACCACCCCGTGATGTTTTTCTCACTCCTACTAGTGAATCTAATGTAACACACACCCATACAATGCGCACCACCCCGTGATGTTTTTCTCACTCCTACTAGTGAATGTAATGTAACACACACCCATACAATGCGCACCACCCCGTGATGTTTTTCTCACTCCTACTAGTGAATCTAATGTAACACACACCCATACAATGCGCACCACCCCGTGATGATTTTCTCACTGCTACTAGTGAATGTAATGTAACATACACCCATAAAATGCGCACCACCCCGTGATGTTTTTCTCACTGCTACTAGTGAATCTAATGTAACACACCCATACAATGCGCACCACCCCGTGATGTTTTTCTCACTGCTACTAGTGAATCTAATGTAACACACCCATACAATGCGCACCACCCCGTGATGTTTTTCTCACTCCTACTAGTGAATGTAATGTAACACACACCCATACAAGGCGCACCACCCCGTGATGTTTTTCTCACTCCTACTAGTGAATGTAATGTAACACACACCCATACAAGGCGCACCACCCCGTGATGTTTTTCTCACTCCGACTAGTGAATGTAATGTAACACACACCCATACAAGGCGCACCACCCCGTGATGTTTTTCTCACTCCTACTAGGGAATGTAATGTAACACACACCCATACAAGGCGCACCACCCCGTGATGTTTTTCTCACTGCTACTAGTGAATCTAATGTAACACACACCCATACAAGGCGCACCACCCCGTGATGTTTTTCTCACTCCTACTAGTGAATGTAATGTAACACACACCCATACATGGCGCACCACCCCGTGATGTTTTTCTCACTCCTACTAGTGAATGTAATGTAACACACACCCATACAAGGCGCACCACCCCGTGTTGTTTTTCTCACTCCTACTAGTGAAAGTAATGTAACACACACGCATACAATGCGCACCACCCCGTGATATTTTTCTCACTCCTACTAGTGAATGTAATGTAACACACACCCATACAATGCGCACCACCCCGTGATGTTTTTCTCACTCCGACTAGTGAATCTAATGTAACACACACCCATACAATGCGCAAGACCCCGTGATGTTTTTCTCACTCCTACTAGTGAATCTAATGTAACACACACCCATACAATGCGCACCACCCCGTGATGTTTTTCTCACTCCTACTAGTGAATGTAATGTAACACACACCCATTCAATGTGCACCACCCCGTGATGTTTTTCTCACTCCTACTAGTGAATGTAATGTTACACACACCCATACAAGGCGCACCACCCCGTGATGTTTTTCTCACTGCTACTAGTGAATGTAATGTAACACACACCCATACAATGCGCACCACCCCGTGATGTTTTTCTCACTGCTACTAGTGAATCTAATGTAACACACACCCATACAATGCGCACCACCCCGTGATGTTTTTCTCACTGCTACTAGTGAATCTAATGTAACACACACCCATACAATGCGCACCACCCCGTGATGTTTTTCTCAATGCTACTAGTGAATCTAATGTAACACACACCCATACAATGCGCACCACCCCGTGATGTTTTTCTCACTCCTACTAGTGAATCTAATGTAACACACACCCATACAATGCGCACCACCCCGTGATGTTTTTCTCACTCCTACTAGTGAATGTAATGTAACACACACCCATACAATGCGCACCACCCCGTGATGTTTTTCTCACTCCTACTAGTGAATCTAATGTAACACACACCCATACAATGCGCACCACCCCGTGATGTTTTTCTCACTCCTACTAGTGAATCTAATGTAACACACACCCATACAATTCGCACCACCCCGTGATGTTTTTCTCACTCCTACTAGTGAATCTAATGTAACACACACCCATACAATGCGCACCACCCCGTGATGTTTTTCTCACTCCTACTAGTGAATGTAATGTAACACACACCCATACAATGCGCACCACCCCGTGATGTTTTTCTCACTCCTACTAGTGAATGTAATGTAACACACACCCATACAATGCGCACCACCCCGTGATGTTTTTCTCACTCCTACTAGTGAATGTAATGTAACACACACCCATACAATGCGCACCACCCCGTGTTGTTTTTCTCACTCCTACTAGTGAATGTAATGTAACACACACCCATACAATGCGCACCACCCCGTGATGTTTTTCTCACTCCTACTAGTGAATCTAATGTAACACACACCCATACAATGTGCACCACCCCGTGATGATTTTCTCACTGCTACTAGTGAATGTAATGTAACATACACCCATACAATGCCCACCACCCCGTGATGTTTTTCTCACTCCTACTAGTGAATGTAATGTAACACACACCCATACAATGCGCACCACCCCGTGTTGTTTTTCTCACTCCTACTAGTGAATGTAATGTAACACACACCCATACAATGCGCACCACCCCGTGATGTTTTTCTCACTCCTACTAGTGAATCTAATGTAACACACACCCATACAATGCGCACCACCCCGTGATGATTTTCTCACTGCTACTAGTGAATGTAATGTAACATACACCCATACAATGCCCACCACCCCGTGATGTTTTTCTCACTGCTACTAGTGAATCTAATGTAACACACCCATACAATGCGCACCACCCCGTGATGTTTTTCTCACTCCTACTAGTGAATCTAATGTAACACACACCCATACAATGCGCACCACCCCGTGATGATTTTCTCACTCCTACTAGTGAAAGCAATGTAACACACACCCATACAATGCGCACCACCCCGTGATGTTTTTCTCACTCCTACTAGTGAATGTAATGTAACACACACCCATACAATGCGCACCACCCCGTGATGTTTTTCTCACTCCTACTAGTGAATGTAATGTAACACACACCCATACAATGCGCACCACCACGTGATGTTTTTCTCACTCCTACTAGTGAATGCAATGTAACACACACCCATACAATGCGCACCACCCCGTGAAGTTTTTCTCACTCCTACTAGTGAATGTAATGTAACACACACCCATACAATGCGCACCACCCCGTGATGTTTTTCTCACTCCTACTAGTGAATGTAATGTAACACACACCCATACAATGCGCACCACCCCGTGATGTTTTTCTCACTCCTACTAGTGAATGTAATGTAACACACACCCGTACAATGCGCACCACCCCGTGATGTTTTTCTCACTCCTACTAGTGAATGTAATGTAACACACACCCGTACAATGCGCACCAACCCGTGACGTTTTTCTCACTCCTACTAGTGAATCTAATGTAACACACACCCGTACAATGCGCACCACACCGTGACGTTTTTCTCACTGCTACTAGTGAATCTAATGTAACACACACCCGTACAATGCGCACCACCCCGTGACGTTTTTCTCACTCCTACTAGTGAATCTAATGTAACACACACCCGTACAATGCGCACCACCCCGTGACGTTTTTCTCACTCCTACTAGTGAATCTAATGTAACACACACCCATACAATGCGCACCACCCCGTGACATTTTTCTCACTCCTACTAGTGAATCTAATGTAACACACACCCATACAATGCGCACCACCCGTGATGTTTTTCTCACTCCTACTAGTGAATCTAATGTAACACACACCCATACAAGGCGCACCACCCCGTGATGTTTTTCTCACTCCTACTAGTGAATGTAATGTAACACACACCCATACAAGGCGCACCACCCCGTGATGTTTTTCTCACTCCTACTAGTGAATCTATTGTAACACACACCCATACAAGGCGCACCACCCCGTGATGTTTTTCTCACTCCTACTAGTGAATGTAATGTAACACACACCCATACAAGGCGCACCACCCCGTGATGTTTTTCTCACTCCTACTAGTGAATGTAATGTAACACACACCCATACAATGCGCACCACCCCGTGATGTTTTTCTCACTCCGACTAGTGAATGTAATGTAACACACACCCATACAAGGCGCACCACCCCGTGATGTTTTTCTCACTCCGACTACTGAATGTAATGTAACACACACCCATACAAGGCGCACCACCCCGTGATGTTTTTCTCACTCCTACTAGTGAATGTAATGTATCACACACCCATACAAGGCCCACCACCCCGTGATGTTTTTCTCACTCCTACTAGTGAATCTAATGTAACACACACCCATACAAGGCACACCACCCCGTGATGTTTTTCTCACTCCTACTAGTGAATCTAATGTAACACACACCCATACAAGGCGCACCACCCCGTGATGTTTTTCTCACTCCCACTAGTGAATCTAATGTAACACACACCCATACAAGGCGCACCACCCCGTGATGTTTTTCTCACTCCCACTAGTGAATCTAATGTAACACACACCCATACAAGGCGCACCACCCCGTGATGTTTATCTCACTCCCACTAGTGAATCTAATGTAACACACACCCATACAAGGCGCACCACCCCGTGATGTTTTTCTCACTGCTACTAGTGTATCTAATGTAACACACACCCATACAAGGCGCACCACCCCGTGATGTTTTTCTCACTGCTACTAGTCAATCTAATGTAACACACACCCATACAATGCGCACCACCCCGTGATGTTTTTCTCACTGCTACTAGTCAATCTAATGTAACACACACCCATACAATGCGCACCACCCCGTGATGTTTTTCTCACTGCTACTAGTGAATCTAATGTAACACACACCCATACAATGCGCACCACCCCGTGATGTTTTTCTCACTGCTACTAGTGAATCTAATGTAACACACACCCATACAGTGCGCACCACCCCGTGATGTTTTTCTCACTGCTACTAGTGAATCTAATGTAACACACACCCGTACAGTGCGCACCACCCCGTGATGTTTTTCTCACTGCTACTAGTGAATCTAATGTAACACACACCCATACATTGCGCACCACCCCGTGATGTTTTTCTCACTCCTACTAGTGAATCTAATGTAACACACACCCATACAGTGCGCACCACCCCGTGATGTTTTTGTCACTCCTACTAGTGAATGTAATGTAACACACACCCATACAATGCGCACCACCCTGTGATGTTTTTCTCACTCCTACTAGTGAATGTAATGTAACACACACCCATACAATGCGCACCACCCCGTGATGATTTTCTCACTCCTACTAGTGAAAGTAATGTAACACACACCCATACAATGCGCACCACCCCGTGATGTTTTTCTCACTCCTACTAGTGAATGTAATGTAACACACACCCATACAATGCGCACCACCCCGTGATGTTTTTCTCACTCCTACTAGTGAATGTAATGTAACACACACCCATGCAATGCGCACCACCCCGTGATGTTTTTCTCACTCCTACTAGTGAATGTAATGTAACACACACCCATACAATGCGCACCACCCCGTGATGTTTTTCTCACTCCTACTAGTGAATCTAATGTAACACACACCCGTACAATGCGCACCAACCCGTGACGTTTTTCTCACTGCTACTAGTGAATCTAATGTAACACACACCCGTACAATGCGCACCACCCCGTGACGTTTTTCTCACTCCTACTAGTGAATGTATTGTAACACACACCCATACAATGCGCACCACCCCGTGATGTTTTTCTCACTCTTTCTAGTGAATCTAATGTAACACACACCCATACAATGCGCACCACCCCGTGATGTTTTTCTCACTCCTACTAGTGAATCTAATGTAACACACACCCATACAATGCGCACCACCCCGTGATGTTTTTCTCACTCCTACTAGTGAATCTGATGTAACACACACCCATACAATGCGCACCACCCCGTGATGTTTTTCTCACTCCTACTAGTGAATCTAATGTAACACACACCCATACAATGCGCACCACCCCATGATGTTTTTCTCACTCCGACTAGTGAATCTAATGTAACACACACCCATACAATGCGCACCACCCCGTGATGTTTTTCTCACTCCTACTAGTGAATGTAATGTAACACACACCCATACAATGCGCACCACCCCGTGATGTTTTTCTCACTCCTACTAGTGAATGTAATGTTACACACACCCATACAATGCGCACCACCCCGTGATGTTTTTCTCACTGCTACTAGTGAATGTAATATAACACACACCCATACAATGCGCACCACCCCGTGATGTTTTTTTCACTGCTACTAGTGAATCTAATGTAACGCACACCCATACAATGCGCACCACCCCGTGATGTTTTTCTCACTGCTACTAGTGAATCTAATGTAACACACACCCATACAATGCGCACCACCCCGTGATGTTTTTCTCACTCCTACTAGTGAATCTAATGTAACACACACCCGTACAATGCGCACCACCCCGTGACGTTTTTCTCACTCCTACTAGTGAATCTAATGTAACACACACCCGTACAATGCGCACCACCCCGTGACGTTTTTCTCACTCCTACTAGTGAATCTAATGTAACACACACCCGTACAATGCGCACCACCCCGTGACGTTTTTCTCACTGCTACTAGTGAATCTAATGTAACACACACCCGTACAATGCGCACCACCCCGTGATGTTTTTCTCACTCCTACTAGTGAATCTAATGTAACACACACCCATACAATGCGCACCACCCCGTGATGTTTTTCTCACTCCTACTAGTGAATGTAATGTAACACACACCCATACAATGCGCACCACCCCGTGATGTTTTTCTCACTCCTACTAGTGAATGTAATGTTACACACACCCATACAAGGCGCACCACCCCGTGATGTTTTTCTCACTGCTACTAGTGAATGTAATGTAACACACACCCATACAATGCGCACCACCCCGTGATGTTTTTCTCACTGCTGCTAGTGAATCTAATGTAACACACACCCATACAATGCGCACCACCCCGTGATGTTTTTCTCACTGCTACTAGTGAATCTAATGTAACACACACCCATACAATGCGCACCACCCCGTGATGTTTTTCTCACTGCTACTAGTGAATCTAATGTAACACACACCCATACAATGCGCACCACCCCGTGATGTTTTTCTCACTCCTACTAGTGAATCTAATGTAACACACACCCATACAATGCGCACCACCCCGTGATGTTTTTCTCACTCCTACTAGTGAATCTAATGTAACACACACCCATACAATGCGCACCACCCCGTGATGTTTTTCTCACTCCTACTAGTGAATCTAATGTAACACACACCCATACAATGCGCACCACCCCGTGATGTTTTTCTCACTCCTACTAGTGAATGTAATGTAACACACACCCATACAATGCGCACCACCACGTGATGTTTTTCTCACTCCTACTAGTGAATCTAATGTAACACACACCCATACAATGCGCACCACCCCGTGATGTTTTTCTCACTCCTACTAGTGAATCTAATGTAACACACACCCATACAATGCGCACCACCCCGTGATGATTTTCTCACTGCTACTAGTGAATGTAATGTAACATACACCCATACAATGCGCACCACCCCGTGATGTTTTTCTCACTGCTACTAGTGAATCTAATGTAACACACCCATACAATGCGCACCACCCCGTGATGTTTTTCTCACTGCTACTAGTGAATCTAATGTAACACACACCCATACAATGCGCACCACCCGTGATGTTTTTCTCACTCCTACTAGTGAATCTAATGTAACACACACCCATACAAGGCGCACCACCCCGTGATGTTTTTCTCACTCCTACTAGTGAATGTAATGTAACACACACCCATACAAGGCGCACCACCCCGTGATGTTTTTCTCACTCCTACTAGTGAATCTATTGTAACACACACCCATACAAGGCGCACCACCCCGTGATGTTTTTCTCACTCCTACTAGTGAATGTAATGTAACACACACCCATACAAGGCGCACCACCCCGTGATGTTTTTCTCACTCTGACTAGTGAATGTAATGTAACACACACCCATACAAGGCGCACCACCCCGTGATGTTTTTCTCACTCCTACTAGTGAATGTAATGTAACACACACCCATACAAGGCGCACCACCCCGTGATGTTTTTCTCACTGCTACTAGTGAATCTAATGTAACACACACCCATACAAGGCGCACCACCCCGTGATGTTTTTCTCACTCCTACTAGTGAATGTAATGTAACACACACTCATACATGGCGCACCACCCCGTGATGTTTTTCTCACTCCTACTAGTGAATGTAATGTAACACACACCCATACAAGGCGCACCACCCCGTGATGTTTTTCTCACTCCTACTAGTGAAAGTAATGTAACACACACGCATACAATGCGCACCACCCCGTGATATTTTTCTCACTCCTACTAGTGAATGTAATGTAACACACACCCATACAATGCGCACCACCCCGTGATGTTTTTCTCACTCCTACTAGTGAATCTAATGTAACCCACACCCATACAATGCGCACCACCCCGTGATGTTTTTCTCACTCCTACTAGTGAATCTAATGTAACACACACCCATACAATGCGCAACACCCCGTGATGTTTTTCTCACTCCTACTAGTGAATCTAATGTAACACACACCCATACAATGCGCACCACCCCGTGATGATTTTCTCACTGCTACTAGTGAATGTAATGTAACATACACCCATACAATGCGCACCACCCCGTGATGTTTTTCTCACTGCTACTAGTGAATCTAATGTAACACACCCATACAATGCGCACCACCCCGTGATGTTTTTCTCACTGCTACTAGTGAATCTAATGTAACACATACCCATACAATGCGCACCACCCGTGATGTTTTTCTCACTCCTACTAGTGAATCTAATGTAACACACACCCATACACGGCGCACCACCCCGTGATGTTTTTCTCACTCCTACTAGTGAATGTAATGTAACACACACCCATACAAGGCGCACCACCCCGTGATGTTTTTCTCACTCCTACTAGTGAATCTATTGTAACACACACCCATACAAGGCGCACCACCCAGTGATGTTTTTCTCACTCCTACTAGTGAATGTAATGTAACACACACCCATACAAGGCGCACCACCCCGTGATGTTTTTCTCACTCCTACTAGTGAATGTAATGTAACACACACCCATACAAGGCGCACCACCCCGTGATGTTTTTCTCACTCCGACTAGTGAATGTAATGTAACACACACCCATACAAGGCGCACCACCCCGTGATGTTTTTCTCACTCCTACTAGGGAATGTAATGTAACACACACCCATATAAGGCGCACCACCCCGTGATGTTTTTCTCACTGCTACTAGTGAATCTAATGTAACACACACCCATACAAGGCGCACCACCCCGTGATGTTTTTCTCACTCCTACTAGTGAATGTAATGTAACACACACCCATACATGGCGCACCACCCCGTGATGTTTTTCTCACTCCTACTAGTGAATGTAATGTAACACACACTCATACAAGGCGCAACACCCCGTGATGTTTTTCTCACTCCTACTAGTGAAAGTAATGTAACACACACGCATACAATGCGCACCACCCCGTGATATTTTTCTCACTCCTACTAGTGAATGTAATGTAACACACACCCATACAATGCGCACCACCCCGTGATGTTTTTCTCACTCCGACTAGTGAATCTAATGTAACACACACCCATACAATGCGCAAGACCCCGTGATGTTTTTCTCACTCCTACTAGTGAATCTAATGTAACACACACCCATACAATGCGCACCACCCCGTGATGATTTTCTCACTCCTACTAGTGAAAGTAATGTAACACACACCCATACAATGCGCACCACCCCGTGATGTTTTTCTCACTCCTACTAGTGAATGTAATGTAACACACACCCATACAATGCGCACCACCCCGTGATGTTTTTCTCACTCCTACTAGTGAATGTAATGTAACACACACCCATACAATGCGCACCACCACGTGATGTTTTTCTCACTCCTACTAGTGAATGCAATGTAACACACACCCATACAATGCGCACCACCCCGTGATGTTTTTCTCACTCCTACTAGTGAATGTAATGTAACACACACCCATACAATGCGCACCACCCCGTGATGTTTTTCTCACTCCTACTAGTGAATGTAATGTAACACACACCCGTACAATGCGCACCACCCCGTGATGTTTTTCTCACTCCTACTAGTGAATGTAATGTAACACACACCCGTACAATGCGCACCACCCCGTGATGTTTTTCTCACTCCTACTAGTGAATGTAATGTAACACACACCCGTACAATGCGCACCAACCCGTGACGTTTTTCTCACTCCTACTAGTGAATCTAATGTAACACACACCCGTACAATGCGCACCACCCCGTGACGTTTTTCTCACTGCTACTAGTGAATCTAATGTAACACACACCCGTACAATGCGCACCACCCCGTGACGTTTTTCTCACTCCTACTAGTGAATCTAATGTAACACACACCCGTACAATGCGCACCACCCCGTGACGTTTTTCTCACTCCTACTAGTGAATCTAATGTAACACACACCCATACAATGCGCACCACCCCGTGACGTTTTTCTCACTCCTACTAGTGAATCTAATGTAACACACACCCATACAATGCGCACCACCCGTGATGTTTTTCTCACTCCTACTAGTGAATCTATTGTAACACACACCCATACAAGGCGCACCACCCCGTGATGTTTTTCTCACTCCTACTAGTGAATGTAATGTAACACACACCCATACAAGGCGCACCACCCCGTGATGTTTTTCTCACTCCTACTAGTGAATGTAATGTAACACACACCCATACAAGGCGCACCACCCCGTGATGTTTTTCTCACTCCGACTAGTGAATGTAATGTAACACACACCCATACAAGGCGCACCACCCCGTGATGTTTTTCTCACTCCGACTAGTGAATGTAATGTAACACACACCCATACAAGGCGCACCACCCCGTGATGTTTTTCTCACTCCTACTAGTGAATGTAATGTAACACACACCCATACAAGGCGCACCACCCCGTGATGTTTTTCTCACTCCTACTAGTGAATCTAATGTAACACACACCCATACAAGGCACACCACCCCGTGATGTTTTTCTCACTCCTACTAGTGAATCTAATGTAACACACACCCATACAAGGCGCACCACCCCGTGATGTTTTTCTCACTCCCACTAGTGAATCTAATGTAACACACACCCATACAAGGCGCACCACCCCGTGATGTTTTTCTCACTCCCACTAGTGAATCTAATGTAACACACACCCATACAAGGCGCACCACCCCGTGATGTTTATCTCACTCCCACTAGTGAATCTAATGTAACACACACCCATACAAGGCGCACCACCCCGTGATGTTTTTCTCACTGCTACTAGTGTATCTAATGTAACACACACCCATACAAGGCGCACCACCCCGTGATGTTTTTCTCACTGCTACTAGTCAATCTAATGTAACACACACCCATACAATGCGCACCACCCCGTGATGTTTTTCTCACTGCTACTAGTCAATCTAATGTAACACACACCCATACAATGCGCACCACCCCGTGATGTTTTTCTCACTCCTACTAGTGAATGTAATGTAACACACACCCATACAATGCGCACCACCCCGTGATGTTTTTCTCACTCCTACTAGTGAATGTAATGTAACACACACCCATGCAATGCGCACCACCCCGTGATGTTTTTCTCACTCCTACTAGTGAATCTAATGTAACACACACCCATACAATGCGCACCACCCCGTGATGTTTTTCTCACTCCTACTAGTGAATGTAATGTAACACACACCCATACAATGCGCACCACCCCGTGTTGTTTTTCTCACTCCTACTAGTGAATGTAATGTAACACACACCCATACAATGCGCACCACCCCGTGATGTTTTTCTCACTCCTACTAGTGAATCTAATGTAACACACACCCATACAATGCGCACCACCCCGTGATGATTTTCTCACTGCTACTAGTGAATGTAATGTAACATACACCCATACAATGCCCACCACCCCGTGATGTTTTTCTCACTCCTACTAGTGAATGTAATGTAACACACACTCATACAATGCGCACCACCCCGTGTTGTTTTTCTCACTCATACTAGTGAATGTAATGTAACACACACCCATACAATGCCCACCACCCCGTGATGTTTTTCTCACTGCTACTAGTGAATCTAATGTAACACACCCATACAATGCGCACCACCCCGTGATGTTTTTCTCACTCCTACTAGTGAATGTAATGTAACACACACCCATACAATGCGCACCACCCCGTGATGATTTTCTCACTCCTACTAGTGAAAGTAATGTAACACACACCCATACAATGCGCACCACCCCGTGATGTTTTTCTCACTCCTACTAGTGAATGTAATGTAACACACACCCATACAATGCGCACCACCCCGTGATGTTTTTCTCACTCCTACTAGTGAATGTAATGTAACACACACCCATACAATGCGCACCACCACGTGATGTTTTTCTCACTCCTACTAGTGAATGCAATGTAACACACACCCATACAATGCGCACCACCCCGTGATGTTTTTCTCACTCCTACTAGTGAATGTAATGTAACACACACCCATACAATGCGCACCACCCCGTGATGTTTTTCTCACTCCTACTAGTGAATGTAATGTAACACACACCCATACAATGCGCACCACCCCGTGATGTTTTTCTCACTCCTACTAGTGAATGTAATGTAACACACACCCGTACAATGCGCACCACCCCGTGATGTTTTTCTCACTCCTACTAGTGAATGTAATGTAACACACACCCGTACAATGCGCACCAACCCGTGACGTTTTTCTCACTCCTACTAGTGAATCTAATGTAACACACACCCGTACAATGCGCACCACCCCATGACGTTTTTCTCACTGCTACTAGTGAATCTAATGTAACACACACCCGTACAATGCGCACCACCCCGTGACGTTTTTCTCACTCCTACTAGTGAATCTAATGTAACACACACCCGTACAATGCGCACCACCCCGTGACGTTTTTCTCACTCCTACTAGTGAATCTAATGTAACACACACCCATACAATGCGCACCACCCCGTGACGTTTTTCTCACTCCTACTAGTGAATCTAATGTAACACACACCCATACAATGCGCACCACCCGTGATGTTTTTCTCACTCCTACTAGTGAATCTATTGTAACACACACCCATACAAGGCGCACCACCCCGTGATGTTTTTCTCACTCCTACTAGTGAATGTAATGTAACACACACCCATACAAGGCGCACCACCCCGTGATGTTTTTCTCACTCCTACTAGTGAATGTAATGTAACACACACCCATACAAGGCGCACCACCCCGTGATGTTTTTCTCACTCCGACTAGTGAATGTAATGTAACACACACCCATACAAGGCGCACCACCCCGTGATGTTTTTCTCACTCCGACTAGTGAATGTAATGTAACACACACCCATACAAGGCGCACCACCCCGTGATGTTTTTCTCACTCCTACTAGTGAATGTAATGTAACACACACCCATACAAGGCGCACCACCCCGTGATGTTTTTCTCACTCCTACTAGTGAATCTAATGTAACACACACCCATACAAGGCACACCACCCCGTGATGTTTTTCTCACTCCTACTAGTGAATCTAATGTAACACACACCCATACAAGGCGCACCACCCCGTGATGTTTTTCTCACTCCCACTAGTGAATCTAATGTAACACACACCCATACAAGGCGCACCACCCCGTGATGTTTTTCTCACTCCCACTAGTGAATCTAATGTAACACACACCCATACAAGGCGCACCACCCCGTGATGTTTATCTCACTCCCACTAGTGAATCTAATGTAACACACACCCATACAAGGCGCACCACCCCGTGATGTTTTTCTCACTGCTACTAGTGTATCTAATGTAACACACACCCATACAAGGCGCACCACCCCGTGATGTTTTTCTCACTGCTACTAGTCAATCTAATGTAACACACACCCATACAATGCGCACCACCCCGTGATGTTTTTCTCACTGCTACTAGTCAATCTAATGTAACACACACCCATACAATGCGCACCACCCCGTGATGTTTTTCTCACTGCTACTAGTGAATCTAATGTAACACACACCCATACAATGCGCACCACCCCGTGATGTTTTTCTCACTGCTACTAGTGAATCTAATGTAACACACACCCATACAGTGCGCACCACCCCGTGATCTTTTTCTCACTGCTACTAGTGAATCTAATGTAACACACACTCATACAGTGCGCACCACCCCGTGATGTTTTTCTCACTGCTACTAGTGAATCTAATGTAACACACACCCATACATTGCGCACCACCCCGTGATGTTTTTCTCACTCCTACTAGTGAATCTAATGTAACACACACCCATACAGTGCGCACCACCCCGTGATGTTTTTGTCACTCCTACTAGTGAATGTAATGTAACACACACCCATACAAGGCGCACCACCCTGTGATGTTTTTCTCACTCCTACTAGTGAATGTAATGTAACACACACCCATACAATGCGCACCACCCCGTGATGATTTTCTCACTCCTACTAGTGAAAGTAATGTAACACACACCCATACAATGCGCACCACCCCGTGATGTTTTTCTCACTCCTACTAGTGAATGTAATGTAACACACACCCATACAATGCGCACCACCCCGTGATGTTTTTCTCACTCCTACTAGTGAATGTAATGTAACACACACCCATGCAATGCGCACCACCCCGTGATGTTTTTCTCACTCCTACTAGTGAATGTAATGTAACACACACCCATACAATGCGCACCACCCCGTGATGTTTTTCTCACTCCTACTAGTGAATGTAATGTAACACACACCCATACAATGCGCACCACCCCGTGATGTTTTTCTCACTCCTACTAGTGAATCTAATGTAAAACACACCCATACAATGCGCACCACCCCGTGATGTTTTTCTCACTCCTACTAGTGAATCTAATGTAACACACACCCATACAATGCGCACCACCCCGTGATGTTTTTCTCACTCCTACTAGTGAATGTAATGTAACACACACCCATACAATGCGCACCACCCCGTGATGTTTTTCTCACTCCTACTAGTGAATGTAATGTAACACACACCCATACAATGCGCACCACCCCGTGATGTTTTTCTCACTCCTACTAGTGAATCTAAGGTAACACACACCCATACAATGCGCACCACCCCGTGATGTTTTTCTCACTCCTACTAGTGAATCTGATGTAACACACACCCACACAATGCGCACCACCCCGTGATGTTTTTCTCACTCCTACTAGTGAATCTGATGTAACACACACCCATACAATGCGCACCACCCCGTGATGTTTTTCTCACTCCTACTAGTGAATCTGATGTAACACACACCCATACAATGCGGACCACCCCGTGATGTTTTTCTCACTCCTACTAGTGAATCTGATGTAACACACACCCATACAATGCGCACCACCCCGTGATGTTTTTCTCACTCCTACTAGTGAATCTGATGTAATACACACCCATACAATGCGCACCACCCCGAGATGTTTTTATCACTCCTACTAGTGAATCTGATGTAACACACACCCATACAATGCGCACCACCCCGTGATGTTTTTCTCACTCCTACTAGTGAATGTGATGTAACACACCCATACAATGCGCACCACCCCGTGATGATTTTCTCACTCCTGCTAGTGAATGTGTTGTAACACACACCCATACAATGCGCACCACCCCGTGATGTTTTTCTCACTCCTGCTAGTGAATCTAATGTAACACACACCCATACAATGCGCACCACCCCGTGATGTTTTTCTCACTGCTACTAGTGAATGTCATGTAACACAAACCCATACAATGGGCACCACCCCGTGATGTTTTTCTCACTGCTACTAGTGTATGTATTGTAACACACACCCATACAATGCGCATCACCCCGTGATGTTTATCTCACTGCTACTAGTGTATGTATTGTAACACACACCCATACAATGCGCACCACCCCGTGATGTTTTTCTCACTCCTACTAGTGAATCTAATGTAACACACACCCATACAAGGCGCACCACCCCGTGATGTTTTTCTCACTCCTACTAGTGAATGTAATGTAACACACACCCATACAAGGCGCACCACCCCGTGATGTTTTTCTCACTCCTACTAGTGAATCTAATTTAAAACACACCCATACAAGGCGCACCACCCCGTGATGTTTTTCTCACTCGTACTAGTGAATCTAATGTAACACACACCCATACAAGGCGCACCACCCCGTGATGTTTTTCTCACTCCTACTAGTGAATCTAATGTAACACACACCCATACAAGGCGCACCACCCCGTGATGTTTTTCTCACTCCTCCTAGTGAATCTAATATAACACACACCCATACAAGGCGCATCACCCCGTGATGTTTTTCTCACTGCTACTAGTGAATCTAATGTAACACACACCCATACAATGCGCACCACCCCGTGATGTTTTTCTCACTGCTACTAGTGAATCTAATGTAACACACACACATACAATGCGCACCACCCCGTGATGTTTTTCTCACTGCTACTAGTGAATCTAATGTAACACACACCCATACAATGCGCACCACCCTGTGATGTTTTTCTCACTCCTACTAGTGAATGTAATGTAACACACACCCATACAATGCGCACCACCCCGTGATGATTTTCTCACTCCTACTAGTGAAAGTAATGTAACACACACCCATACAATGCGCACCACCCCGTGATGTTTTTCTCACTCCAACTAGTGAATGTAATGTAACACACACCCATACAATGCGCACCACCCCGTGATGTTTTTCTCACTCCTACTAGTGAATGTAATGTAACACACACCCATACAATGCGCACCACCCCGTGATGTTTTTCTCACTCCTACTAGTGAATGCAATGTAACACACACCCATACAATGCGCACCACCCCGTGATGTTTTTCTCACTCCTACTAGTGAATGCAATGTAACACACACCCATACAATGCGCACCACCCCGTGATGTTTTTCTCACTCCTACTAGTGAATGTAATGTAACACACACCCATACAATGCGCACCACCCCGTGATGTTTTTCTCACTCCTACTAGTGAATGTAATGTAACACACACCCATACAATGCGCACCACCCCGTGACGTTTTTCTCACTCCTACTAGTGAATCTAATGTAACACACACACATACAATGAGCACCACCCCGTGACGTTTTTCTCACTCCTACTAGTGAATCTAACGTAACACACACCCATACAATGCGCACCACCCCGGGACGTTTTTCTCACTGCTACTAGTGAATCTAATGTTACACACAACCATACAATGAGCACCACCCCGTGACGTTTTTCTCACTCCTACTAGTGAATCTAATGTAACACACACCCATACAATGCGCACCACCCCGTGATGTTTTTCTCACTCCTACTAGTGAATCTAAAGTAACACACACCCATACAATGCGCACCACCCCGTGATGTTTTTCTCACTCCTACTAGTGAATCTGATGTAACACACACCCATACAATGCGCACCACCCCGTGATGTTTTTCTCACTCCTACTAGTGAATCTGATGTAACACACACCCTTACAATGCGCACCACCCCGTGATGTTTTTCTCACTCCTACTAGTGAATCTGATGTAACACACACCCATACAATGCGGACCACCCCGTGATGTTTTTCTCACTCCTACTAGTGAATCTGATGTAACACACACCCATACAATGCGCACCACCCCGTGATGTTTTTCTCACTCCTACTAGTGAATCTGATGTAATACACACCCATACAATGCGCACCACCCCGTGATGTTTTTCTCACTCCTACTAGTGAATCTGATGTAACACACACCCATACAATGCGCACCACCCCGTGATGTTTTTCTCACTCCTACTAGTGAATGTGATGTAACACACCCATACAATGCGCACCACCCCGTGATGTTTTTCTCACTGCTACTAGTGAATGTCATGTAACACACACCCATACAATGCGCACCACCCCGTGATGTTTTTCTCACTGCTACTAGTGTATGTATTGTAACACACACCCATACAATGCGCATCACCCCGTGATGTTTATCTCACTGCTACTAGTGTATGTATTGTAACACACACCCATACAATGCACACCACCCCGTGATGTTTTTCTCACTCCTACTAGTGAATCTAATGTAACACACACCCATACAAGGCGCACCACCCCGTGATGTTTTTCTCACTCCTACTAGTGAATCTAATGTAACACACACCCATACAAGGCGCACCACCCCGTGATGTTTTTCTCACTCCTACTAGTGAATCTAATGTAAAACACACCCATACAAGGCGCACCACCCCGTGATGTTTTTCTCACTCCTACTAGTGAATCTAATGTAACACACACCCATACAAGGCGCACCACCCCGTGATGTTTTTCTCACTCCTACTAGTGAATCTAATGTAACACACACCCATACAAGGCGCACCACCCCGTGATGTTTTTCTCACTCCTCCTAGTGAATCTAATGTAACACACACCCATACAAGGCGCACCACCCCGTGATGTTTTTCTCACTCCTCCTAGTGAATCTAATGTAACACACACCCATACAAGGCGCACCACCCCGTGATGTTTTTCTCACTCCTCCTAGTGAATCTAATGTAACACACACCCATACAAGGCGCACCACCCCGTGATGTTTTTCTCACTGCTACTAGTGAATCTAATGTAACACACACCCATACAATGCGCACCACCCCGTGATGTTTTTCTCACTGCTACTAGTGAATCTAATGTAACACACACCCATACAATGCGCACCACCCCGTGATGTTTTTCTCACTCCTACTAGTGAATCTAATGTAACACACACCCATACAATGCGCACCACCCCGTGATGTTTTTCTCACTCCTACTAGTGAATGTAATGTAACACACACCCATACAATGCGCACCACCCCGTGATGTTTTTCTCACTCCTACTAGTGAATGTAATGTAACACACACCCATACAATGCACACCACCCCGTGATGTTTTTCTCACTCCTACTAGTGAATGTAATGTAACACACACCCATACAATGCGCACCACCCCGTGATGATTTTCTCACTCCTACTAGTGAAAGTAATGTAACACACACCCATACAATGCGCACCACCCCGTGATGTTTTTATCACTCCTACTAGTGAATGTAATGTAACACACACCCATACAATGCGCACCACCCCGTGATGTTTTCTCACTCCTACTAGTGAATGTAATGTAACACACACCCATACACTGCGCACCACCCCGTGATGTTTTTCTCACTCCTACTAGTGAATGCAATGTAACACACACCCATACAATGCGCACCACCCCGTGATGTTTTTCTCACTCCTACTAGTGAATGTAATGTAACACACACCCATACAATACGCACCACCCCGTGATGTTTTTCTCACTCCTACTAGTGAATGTAATGTAACACACACCCATACAATGCGCACCACCCCGTGATGTTTTTCTCACTCCTACTAGTGAATCTAATGTAACACACACCCATACAATGCGCACCACCCCGTGATGTTTTTCTCACTCCTACTAGTTAATCTAATGTAACACACACCCATACAATGCGCACCACCCCGTGATGTTTTTCTCACTCGTACTAGTGAATGTAATGTAACACACACCCATACAAGGCGCACCACCCCGTGATGTTTTTCTCACTCCTACTAATGAATCTAATGTAACACACACCCATACAATGCGCACCACCCCGTGATGTTTTTCTCACTCCCACTAGTGAATCTAATGTAACACACACCCATACAAGGCGCACCACCCCGTGATGTTTTTCTCACTCCCACTAGTGAATCTAATGTAACACACACCCATACAAGGCGCACCACCCCGTGATGTTTTTCTCACTCCTACTAGTGAATCTAATGTAACACACACCCATACAATGCGCACCACCCCGTGATGTTTTCTCACTGCTACTAGTGAATCTAATGTAACACACACCCATACAATGCGCACCACCCCGTGATGTTTTTCTCACTGCTACTAGTGAATCTAATGTAACACAGACCCATACAATGCGTACCACCCCGTGATGTTTTTCTCACTGCTACT
This sequence comes from Cavia porcellus, assembly GCF_034190915.1. Taxonomy (NCBI): domain Eukaryota; kingdom Metazoa; phylum Chordata; class Mammalia; order Rodentia; family Caviidae; genus Cavia; species Cavia porcellus. Next base: position 435,427 of record NW_026947647.1, on the reverse strand, counting down.
AGTGAATCTAATGTAACACAGACCCATACAATGCGTACCACCCCGTGATGTTTTTCTCACTGCTACTAGTGAATCTAATGTAACACACACCCATACAATGCGCACCACCCCGTGATGTTTTTCTCACTCCTACTAGTGAATGTAATGTAACACACACCCATACAATGCGCACCACCCCGTGATGTTTTTCTCACTCCTACTAGTGAATCTGATGTAACACACACCCATACAATGCGCACCACCCCGTGATGTTTTTCTCACTCCTACTAGTGAATCTGATGTAACACACACCCATACAATGCGCACCACCCCGTGATGTTTTTCTCACTCCTACTAGTGAATCTGATGTAACACACACCCATACAATGCGCACCACCCCGTGATGTTTTTCTCACTCCTACTAGTGAATCTGATGTAACACACACCCATACAATGCGCACCACACCGTGATGTTTTTCTCACTCCTACTAGTGAATCTGATGTAACACACACCCATACAATGCGCACCACCCCGTGATGATTTTCTCACTCCTACTAGTGAATGTGATGTAACACACACCCATACAATGCGCACCACCCCGTGATGATTTTCTCACTCCTGCTAGTGAAAGTAATGTAACACACACCCATACAATGCGCACCACCCCGTGATGTTTTTCTCACTCCTACTAGTGAATGTAATGTAACACACATCCATACAATGCGCACCACCCCGTGATGTTTTCTCACTCCTACTAGTGAATGTAATGTAACACACACCCATACAATGCGCACCACCCCGTGATGTTTTTCTCACTCCTACTAGTGAATGCAATGTAACACACACCCATACAATGCGCACCACCCCGTGATGTTTTTCTCACTCCTACTAGTGAATGTAATGTAACACACACCCATACAATGCGCACCATCCCGTGATGTTTTTCTCACTCCTACTAGTGAATGTAATGTAACACACACCCATACAATGCGCACCACCCCGTGATGTTTTTCTCACTCCTACTAGTGAATGTAATGTAACACACACCCATACAATGCGCACCACCCCGTGATGTTTTTCTCACTCCTACTAGTGAATCTAATGTAACACACACCCATACAATGCGCACCACCCCGTGACGTTTTTCTCACTCCTACTAGTGAATCTAATGTAACACACACCCATACAATGCGCACCACCCCGTGACGTTTTTCTCACTGCTACTAGTGAATCTAATGTAACACACACCCATACAATGCGCACCACCCCGTGACGTTTTTCTCACTCCTACTAGTGAATCTAATGTAACACACACCCATACAATGCGCACCACCCCGTGACGTTTTTCTCACTCCTACTAGTGAATCTAATGTAACACACACCCATACAATGCGCACCACCCCGTGACGTTTTTCTCACTCCTACTAGTGAATCTAATGTAACACACACCAATACAATGCGCACCACCCCGTGACGTTTTTATCACTCCTACTAGTGAATCTAATGTAACACACACCCATACAATGCGCACCACCCCGTGATGTTTTTATCACTCCTACTAGTGAATCTAATGTAACACACACCCATACAAGGCGCACCACCCCGTGATGTTTTTCTCACTCCTACTAGTGAATCTAATGTAACACACACCCATACAAGGCGCACCACCACGTGATGTTTTTCTCACTCCTACTAGTGAATGTAATGTAACACACACCCATACAAGGCGCACCACCCCGTGATGTTTTTCTCACTCCTACTAGTGAATGTAATGTAACACACACCCATACAAGGCGCACCACCCCGTGATGTTTTTCTCACTCCTACTAGTGAATGTAATGTAACACACACCCATACAAGGCGCACCACCCCGTGATGTTTTTCTCACTCCTACTAGTGAATGTAATGTAACACACACCCATACAATGCGCACCACCCCGTGATGTTTTTCTCACTCCGACTAGTGAATCTAATGTAACACACACCCATACAAGGCGCACCACCCCGTGATGTTTTTCTCACTCCTACTACTGAATGTAATGTAACACACACCCATACAAGGCGAACCACCCCGTGATGTTTTTCTCACTCGTACTAGTGAATGTAATGTAACACACACCCATACAAGGCGCACCACCCCGTGATGTTTTTCTCACTCGTACTAGTGAATGTAATGTAACACACACCCATACAAGGCGCACCACCCCGTGATGTTTTTCTCACTCCTACTAATGAATCTAATGTAACACACACCCATACAAGGCGCACCACCCCGTGATGTTTTTCTCACTCCCACTAGTGAATCTAATGTAACACACACCCATACAATGCGCACCACCCCGTGATGTTTTTCTCACTCCCACTAGTGAATCTAATGTAACACACACCCATACAATGCAAACCACCCCGTGATGTTTTTCTCACTCCCACTAGTGAATCTAATGTAACACACACCCATACAATGCAAACCACCCCGTGATGTTTTTCTCACTCCCACTAGTGAATCTAATGTAACACACACCCATACAATGCGCACCACCCCGTGATGTTTTTCTCACTCCCACTAGTGAATCTAATGTAACACACACACATGCAATGCGCACCACCCCGTGATGTTTTTCTCACTCCCACTAGTGAATGTAATGTAACACACACCCATGCAATGCGCTCCACCCCGTGATGTTTTTCTCACTCCCACTAGTGAATGTAATGTAACACACACCCATGAAATGCGCACCACCACGTGATGTTTTTCTCACTCCCACTAGTGAATGTAATGTAACACACACCCATGAAATGCGCACCACCACGTGATGTTTTTCTCACTCCCACTAGTGAATGTAATGTAACACACACCCATACAATGCGCACCACCCCGTGATGTTTTTCTCACTGCTACTAGTGAATGTAATGTAACACACACCCATACAATGCGCACCACCCCGTGATGTTTTTCTCACTGCTACTAGTGATTCTAATGTAACACACACCCATACAATGCGCACCACCCCGTGATGTTTTTCTCACTGCTACTAGTGATTCTAATGTAACACACACCCATACAATGCGCACCACCCCGTGATGTTTTTCTCACTGCTACTAGTGAATCTAATGTAACACACACCCATACAATGCGCACCACCCCGTGATGTTTTTCTCACTGCTACTAGTGAATCTAATGTAACACACACCCATACAATGCGCACCACCCCGTGATGTTTTTCTCACTGCTACTAGTGAATCTAATGTAACACACACCCATACAATGCGCACCACCCCGTGATGTTTTTCTCACTGCTACTAGTGAATGTAATGTAACACACACCCATACAATGCGCACCACCCGTGAGGTTTTTCTCACTGCTACTAGTGTATGTATTGTAACACACACCCATACAATGCCCACCACCCCGCGATGTTTATCTCACTGCTACTAGTGTATGTATTGTAACACACACCCATACAGTGCGCACCACCCCGTGATGTTTTTCTCACTCCTACTAGTGTATGTATTGTAACACACACCCATACAGTGCGCACCACCCCGTGATGTTTTTCTCACTCCTACTAGTGAATCTAATGTAACACAAACCCATACAAGGCGCACCACCCCGTGATGTTTTTCTCACTCCTACTAGTGAATCTAATGTAACACACACCCATACAAGGCGCACCACCCCGTGATGTTTTTCTCACTCCTACTAGTGATTCTAATGTAACACACACCCATACAAGGCGCACCACCCCGTGATGTTTTTCTCACTCCTACTAGTGAATCTAATGTAACACACACCCATACAAGGCGCACCACCCCGTGATGTTTTTCTCACTCCTACTAGTGAATCTAACATAACACACACCCATACAAGGCGCACCACCCCGTTATGTTTTCTCACTGCTACTAGTGAATCTAATGTAACACACACCCATACAATGCGCACCACCCCGTGATGTTTTTTTCACTCCTACTAGTGAATGTAATGTAACACACACCCATACAATGCGCACCACCCCGTGATGTTTTTCTCACTCTTACTAGTGAATGTAATGTAACACACACCCATACAATGCGCACCACCCCGTGATGTTTTTCTCACTCCTACTAGTGAATCTGATGTAACACACACCCATACAATGCGCACCACCCCGTGATGTTTTTCTCACTCCTACTAGTGAATCTGATGTAACACACACCCATACAATGCGCACCACCCCGTGATGTTTTTCTCACTCCTACTAGTGAATCTGATGTAACACACACCCATACAATGCGCACCACCCCGTGATGTTTTTCTCACTCCTACTAGTGAATCTGATGTAACACACACCCATACAATGCGCACCACACCGTGATGTTTTTCTCACTCCTACTAGTGAATCTGATGTAACACACACCCATACAATGCGCACCACCCCGTGATGATTTTCTCACTCCTGCTAGTGAATGTGATGTAACACACACCCCTACAATGCGCACCACCCCGTGATGATTTTCTCACTCCTACTAGTGAATGTAATGTAACACACACCCATACAAGGCGCACCACCCCGTGATGTTTTTCTCACTCCTACTAGTGAATCTAATGTAACACACACCCATACAAGGCGCACCACCCCGTGATGTTTTTCTCACTCCTACTAGTGAATCTAATGTAACACACACCCATACAAGGCGCACCACCCCGTGATGTTTTTCTCACTCCTACTAGTGAATCTAATGTAACACACACCCATACAAGGCGCACCACCCCGTGATGTTTTTCTCACTCCTACTAGTGAATCTAATGTAACACACACCCATACAATGCGCACCACCCCGTGATGTTTTTCTCACTCCTACTAGTGAATGCAATGTAACACACACCCATACAATGCGCACCACCCCGTGATGTTTTTCTCACTCCTACTAGTGAATGTAATGTAACACACACCCATACAATGCGCACAACCCCGTGATGTTTTTCTCACTCCTACTAGTGAATGTAATGTAACACACACCCATACAATGCGCACCACCCCGTGATGTTTTTCTCACTCCTACTAGTGAATGTAATGTAACACACACCCATACAATGCGCAACACCCCGTGATGTTTTTCTCACTCCTACTAGTGAATCTAATGTAACACACACCCATACAATGCGCACCACCCCGTGACGTTTTTCTCACTCCTACTAGTGAATCTAATGTAACACACACCCATACAATGCGCACCACCCCGTGACGTTTTTCTCACTGCTACTAGTGAATCTAATGTAACACACACCCATACAATGCGCACCACCCCGTGACGTTTTTCTCACTCCTACTAGTGAATCTAATGTAACACACACCCATACAATGCGCACCACCCCGTGATGTTTTTCTCACTCCTACTAGTGAATCTAATGTAACACACACCCATACAATGCGCACCACCCCGTGACGTTTTTCTCACTCCTACTAGTGAATCTAATGTAACACACACCCATACAAGGCGCACCACCCCGTGATGTTTTTCTCACTCCTACGAGTGAATGTAATGTAACACACACCCATACAAGGCGCACCACCCCGTGATGTTTTTCTCACTCCTACTAGTGAATCTAATGTAACACACACCCATACAAGGCGCACCACCCCGTGATGTTTTTCTCACTCCTACTAGTGAATGTAATGTAACACACACACATGCAATGCGCACCACCCTGTGATGTTTTTCTCACTCCCACTAGTGAATGTAATGTAACACACACCCATGCAATGCGCTCCACCCCGTGATGTTTTTCTCACTCCCACTAGTGAATGTAATGTAACACACACCCATGAAATGCGCACCACCACGTGATGTTTTCTCACTCCCACTAGTGAATGTAATGTAACACACACCCATGAAATGCGCACCACCACGTGATGTTTTTCTCACTCCTACTAGTGAATGTAATGTAACACACACCCATACAATGCGCACCACCCCGTGATGTTTTTCTCACTGCTACTAGTGATTCTAATGTAACACACACCCATACAATGCGCACCACCCCGTGATGTTTTTCTCACTGCTACTAGTGATTCTAATGTAACACACACCCATACAATGCGCACCACCCCGTGATGTTTTTCTCACTGCTACTAGTGAATGTAATGTAACACACACCCATACAATGCGCACCACCCCGTGATGTTTTTCTCACTGCTACTAGTGAATCTAATGTAACACACACCCATAGAATGCGCACCACCCCGTGATGTTTTTCTCACTGCTACTAGTGAATCTAATGTAACACACACCCATACAATGCGCACCACCCCGTGATGTTTTTCTCACTGCTACTAGTGAATCTAATGTAACACACACCCATACAATGCGCACCACCCCGTGATGTTTTTCTCACTGCTACTAGTGAATGTAATGTAACACACACCCATACAATGCGCACCACCCGTGAGGTTTTTCTCACTGCTACTAGTGTATGTATTGTAACACACACCCATACAATGCGCACCACCCCGCGATGTTTATCTCACTGCTACTAGTGTATGTATTGTAACACACACCCATACAGTGCGCACCACCCCATGATGTTTTTCTCACTCCTACTAGTGAATCTAATGTAACACACACCCATACAAGGCGCACCACCCCGTGATGTTTTTCTCACTCCTACTAGTGAATCTAATGTAACACACACCCATACAAGGCGCACCACCCCGTGATGTTTTTCTCACTCCTACTAGTGATTCTAATGTAACACACACCCATACAAGGCGCACCACCCCGTGATGTTTTTCTCACTCGTACTAGTGAATCTAATGTAACACACACCCATACAAGGCGCACCACCCCGTGATGTTTTTCTCACTCCTACTAGTGAATCTAACATAACACACACCCATACAAGGCGCACCACCCCGTTATGTTTTCTCACTGCTACTAGTGAATCTAATGTAACACACACCCATACAATGCGCACCACCCCGTGATGTTTTTTTCACTCCTACTAGTGAATGTAATGTAACACACACCCATACAATGTGCACCACCCCGTGATGTTTTTCTCACTCCTACTAGTGAATGTAATGTAACACACACCCATACAATGCGCACCACCCCGTGATGTTTTTCTCACTCCTACTAGTGAATCTGATGTAACACACACCCATACAATGCGCACCACCCCGTGATGTTTTTCTCACTCCTACTAGTGAATCTGATGTAACACACACCCATACAATGCGCACCACCCCGTGATGTTTTTCTCACTCCTACTAGTGAATCTGATGTAACACACACCCATACAATGCGCACCACCCCGTGATGTTTTTCTCACTCCTACTAGTGAATCTGATGTAACACACACCCATACAATGCGCACCACACCGTGATGTTTTTCTCACTCCTACTAGTGAATCTGATGTAACACACACCCATACAACGCGCACCACCCCGTGATGATTTTCTCACTCCTGCTAGTGAATGTGATGTAACACACACCCATACAATGCGCACCACCCCGTGATGATTTTCTCACTCCTGCTAGTGAATGTGATGTAACACACACCCATACAATGCGCACCACCCCGTGATGTTTTTCTCACTCCTACTAGTGAATCTAATGTAACACACACCCATACAAGGCGCACCACCCCGTGATGTTTTTCTCACTCCTACTAGTGAATCTAATGTAACACACACCCATACAAGGCGCACCACCCCGTGATGTTTTTCTCACTCCTACTAGTGAATCTAATGTAACACACACCCATACAAGGCGCACCACCCCGTGATGTTTTTCTCACTCCTACTAGTGAATCTAATGTAACACACACCCATACAAATGCGCACCACCCCGTGATGTTTTTCTCACTCCTACTAGTGAATGCAATGTAACACACACCCATACAATGCGCACCACCCCGTGATGTTTTTCTCACTCCTACTAGTGAATGTAATGTAACACACACCCATACAATGCGCACCACCCCGTGATGTTTTTCTCACTCCTACTAGTGAATGTAATGTAACACACACCCATACAATGCGCACCACCCCGTGATGTTTTTCTCACTCCTACTAGTGAATGTAATGTAACACACACCCATACAATGCGCAACACCCCGTGATGTTTTTCTCACTCCTACTAGTGAATCTAATGTAACACACACCCATACAATGCGCACCACCCCGTGACGTTTTTCTCACTCCTACTAGTGAATCTAATGTAACACACACCCATACAATGCGCACCACCCCGTGACGTTTTTCTCACTGCTACTAGTGAATCTAATGTAACACACAGCCATACAATGCGCACCACCCCGTGACGTTTTTCTCACTCCTACTAGTGAATCTAATGTAACACACACCCATACAATGCGCACCACCCCGTGATGTTTTTCTCACTCCTACTAGTGAATCTAATGTAACACACACCCATACAATGCGCACCACCCCGTGACGTTTTTCTCACTCCTACTAGTGAATCTAATGTAACACACACCAATACAATGCGCACCACCCCGTGATGTTTTTATCACTCCTACTAGTGAATCTAATGTAACACACACCCATACAAGGCGCACCACCCCGTGATGTTTTTCTCACTCCTACGAGTGAATGTAATGTAACACACACCCATACAAGGCGCACCACCCCGTGATGTTTTTCTCACTCCTACTAGTGAATCTAATGTAACACACACCCATACAAGGCGCACCACCCCGTGATGTTTTTCTCACTCCTACTAGTGAATGTAATGTAACACACACCCATACAAGGCGCACCACCCCGTGATGTTTTTCTCACTCCTACTAGTGAATGTAATGTAACACACACCCATACAAGGCGCACCACCCCGTGATGTTTTTCTCACTCCTACTAGTGAATGTAATGTAACACACACCCATACAAGGCGCACCACCCCGTGATGTTTTTCTCACTCCGACTAGTGAATCTAATGTAACACACACCCATACGATGCGCACCACCCCGTGATGTTTTTCTCACTCCTACTAGTGAATCTAACATAACACACACCCATACAAGGCGCACCACCCCGTTATGTTTTCTCACTGCTACTAGTGAATCTAATGTAACACACACCCATACAATGCGCACCACCCCGTGATGTTTTTTTCACTCCTACTAGTGAATGTAATGTAACACACACCCATACAATGCGCACCACCCCGTGATGTTTTTCTCACTCCTACTAGTGAATGTAATGTAACACACACCCATACAATGCGCACCACCCCGTGATGTTTTTCTCACTCCTACTAGTGAATCTGATGTAACACACACCCATACAATGCGCACCACCCCGTGATGTTTTTCTCACTCCTACTAGTGAATCTGATGTAACACACACCCATACAATGCGCACCACCCCGTGATGTTTTTCTCACTCCTACTAGTGAATCTGATGTAACACACACCCATACAATGCGCACCACCCCGTGATGTTTTTCTCACTCCTACTAGTGAATCTGATGTAACACACACCCATACAATGCGCACCACACCGTGATGTTTTTCTCACTCCTACTAGTGAATCTGATGTAACACACACCCATACAACGCGCACCACCCCGTGATGATTTTCTCACTCCTGCTAGTGAATGTGATGTAACACACACCCATACAATGCGCACCACCCCGTGATGATTTTCTCACTCCTGCTAGTGAATGTGATGTAACACACACCCATACAATGCGCACCACCCCGTGATGTTTTTCTCACTCCTACTAGTGAATCTAATGTAACACACACCCATACAAGGCGCACCACCCCGTGATGTTTTTCTCACTCCTACTAGTGAATCTAATGTAACACACACCCATACAAGGCGCACCACCCCGTGATGTTTTTCTCACTCCTACTAGTGAATCTAATGTAACACACACCCATACAAGGCGCACCACCCCGTGATGTTTTTCTCACTCCTACTAGTGAATCTAATGTAACACACACCCATACAATGCGCACCACCCCGTGATGTTTTTCTCACTCCTACTAGTGAATGCAATGTAACACACACCCATACAATGCGCACCACCCCGTGATGTTTTTCTCACTCCTACTAGTGAATGTAATGTAACACACACCCATACAATGCGCACCACCCCGTGATGTTTTTCTCACTCCTACTAGTGAATGTAATGTAACACACACCCATACAATGCGCACCACCCCGTGATGTTTTTCTCACTCCTACTAGTGAATGTAATGTAACACACACCCATACAATGCGCAACACCCCGTGATGTTTTTCTCACTCCTACTAGTGAATCTAATGTAACACACACCCATACAATGCGCACCACCCCGTGACGTTTTTCTCACTCCTACTAGTGAATCTAATGTAACACACACCCATACAATGCGCACCACCCCGTGACGTTTTTCTCACTGCTACTAGTGAATCTAATGTAACACACAGCCATACAATGCGCACCACCCCGTGACGTTTTTCTCACTCCTACTAGTGAATCTAATGTAACACACACCCATACAATGCGCACCACCCCGTGATGTTTTTCTCACTCCTACTAGTGAATCTAATGTAACACACACCCATACAATGCGCACCACCCCGTGACGTTTTTCTCACTCCTACTAGTGAATCTAATGTAACACACACCAATACAATGCGCACCACCCCGTGATGTTTTTATCACTCCTACTAGTGAATCTAATGTAACACACACCCATACAAGGCGCACCACCCCGTGATGTTTTTCTCACTCCTACGAGTGAATGTAATGTAACACACACCCATACAAGGCGCACCACCCCGTGATGTTTTTCTCACTCCTACTAGTGAATCTAATGTAACACACACCCATACAAGGCGCACCACCCCGTGATGTTTTTCTCACTCCTACTAGTGAATGTAATGTAACACACACCCATACAAGGCGCACCACCCCGTGATGTTTTTCTCACTCCTACTAGTGAATGTAATGTAACACACACCCATACAAGGCGCACCACCCCGTGATGTTTTTCTCACTCCTACTAGTGAATGTAATGTAACACACACCCATACAAGGCGCACCACCCCGTGATGTTTTTCTCACTCCTACTAGTGAATGTAATGTAACACACACCCATACAATGCGCACCACCCCGTGATGTTTTTCTCACTCCGACTAGTGAATCTAATGTAACACACACCCATACAAGGCGCACCACCCCGTGATGTTTTTCTCACTCCTACTACTGAATGTAATGTAACACACACCCATACAAGGCGAACCACCCCGTGATGTTTTTCTCACTCGTACTAGTGAATGTAATGTAACACACACCCATACAAGGCGCACCACCCCGTGATGTTTTTCTCATTCGTACTAGTGAATGTAATGTAACACACACCCATACAAGGCGCACCACCCCGTGATGTTTTTCTCACTCCTACTAATGAATCTAATGTAACACACACCCATACAATGCGCACCACCCCGTGATGTTTTTCTCACTCCCACTAGTGAATCTAATGTAACACACACCCATACAATGCGCACCACCCCGTGATGTTTTTCTCACTCCCACTAGTGAATCTAATGTAACACACACCCATACAATGCAAACCACCCCGTGATGTTTTTCTCACTCCCACTAGTGAATCTAATGTAACACACACCCATACAATGCAAACCACCCCGTGATGTTTTTCTCACTCCCACTAGTGAATCTAATGTAACACACACCCATACAATGCGCACCACCCCGTGATGTTTTTCTCACTCCCACTAGTGAATCTAATGTAACACACACACATGCAATGCGCACCACCCCGTGATGTTTTTCTCACTCCCACTAGTGAATGTAATGTAACACACACCCATGCAATGCGCTCCACCCCGTGATGTTTTTCTCACTCCCACTAGTGAATGTAATGTAACACACACCCATGAAATGCGCACCACCACGTGATGTTTTTCTCACTCCCACTAGTGAATGTAATGTAACACACACCCATGAAATGCGCACCACCACGTGATGTTTTTCTCACTCCTACTAGTGAATGTAATGTAACACACACCCATACAATGCGCACCACCCCGTGATGTTTTTCTCACTGCTACTAGTGATTCTAATGTAACACACACCCATACAATGCGCACCACCCCGTGATGTTTTTCTCACTGCTACTAGTGATTCTAATGTAACACACACCCATACAATGCGCACCACCCCGTGATGTTTTTCTCACTGCTACTAGTGAATGTAATGTAACACACACCCATACAATGCGCACCACCCCGTGATGTTTTTCTCACTGCTACTAGTGAATCTAATGTAACACACACCCATACAATGCGCACCACCCCGTGATGTTTTTCTCACTGCTACTAGTGAATCTAATGTAACACACACCCATACAATGCGCACCACCCCGTGATGTTTTTCTCACTGCTACTAGTGAATCTAATGTAACACACACCCATACAATGCGCACCACCCCGTGATGTTTTTCTCACTGCTACTAGTGAATGTAATGTAACACACACCCATACAATGCGCACCACCCGTGAGGTTTTTCTCACTGCTACTAGTGTATGTATTGTAACACACACCCATACAATGCGCACCACCCCGCGATGTTTATCTCACTGCTACTAGTGTATGTATTGTAACACACACCCATACAGTGCGCACCACCCCGTGATGTTTTTCTCACTCCTACTAGTGAATCTAATGTAACACACACCCATACAAGGCGCACCACCCCGTGATGTTTTTCTCACTCCTACTAGTGAATCTAATGTAACACACACCCATACAAGGCGCACCACCCCGTGATGTTTTTCTCACTCCTACTAGTGATTCTAATGTAACACACACCCATACAAGGCGCACCACCCCGTGATGTTTTTCTCACTCCTACTAGTGAATCTAATGTAACACACACCCATACAAGGCGCACCACCCCGTGATGTTTTTCTCACTCCTACTAGTGAATCTAATATAACACACACCCATACAAGGCGCACCACCCCGTTATGTTTTCTCACTGCTACTAGTGAATCTAATGTAACACACACCCATACAATGCGCACCACCCCGTGATGTTTTTTTCACTCCTACTAGTGAATGTAATGTAACACACACCCATACAATGCGCACCACCCCGTGATGTTTTTCTCACTCCTACTAGTGAATGTAATGTAACACACACCCATACAATGCGCACCACCCCGTGATGTTTTTCTCACTCCTACTAGTGAATCTGATGTAACACACACCCATACAATGCGCACCACCCCGTGATGTTTTTCTCACTCCTACTAGTGAATGCAATGTAACACACACCCATACAATGCGCACCACCCCGTGATGTTTTTCTCACTCCTACTAGTGAATGTAATGTAACACACACCCATACAATGCGCACCACCCCGTGATGTTTTTCTCACTCCTACTAGTGAATGTAATGTAACACACACCCATACAATGCGCACCACCCCGTGATGTTTTTCTCACTCCTACTAGTGAATCTAATGTAACACACACCCATACAATGCGCAACACCCCGTGATGTTTTTCTCACTCCTACTAGTGAATCTAATGTAACACACACCCATACAATGCGCACCACCCCGTGACGTTTTTCTCACTCCTACTAGTGAATCTAATGGAACACACACCCATACAATGCGCACCACCCCGTGACGTTTTTCTCACTGCTACTAGTGAATCTAATGTAACACACACCCATACAATGCGCACCACCCCGTGACGTTTTTCTCACTCCTACTAGTGAATCTAATGTAACACACACCCATACAATGCGCACCACCCCGTGATGTTTTTCTCACTCCTACTAGTGAATCTAATGTAACACACACCCATACAATGCGCACCACCCCGTGACGTTTTTCTCACTCCTACTAGTGAATCTAATGTAACACACACCAATACAATGCGCACCACCCCGTGATGTTTTTATCACTCCTACTAGTGAATCTAATGTAACACACACCCATACAAGGCGCACCACCCCGTGATGTTTTTCTCACTCCTACGAGTGAATGTAATGTAACACACACCCATACAAGGCGCACCACCCCGTGATGTTTTTCTCACTCCTACTAGTGAATCTAATGTAACACACACCCATACAAGGCGCACCACCCCGTGATGTTTTTCTCACTCCTACTAGTGAATCTAATGTAACACACACCCATACAAGGCGCACCACCCCTTGATGTTTTTCTCACTCCTACTAGTGAATGTAATGTAACACACACCCATACAAGGCGCACCACCCCGTGATGTTTTTCTCACTCCTACTAGTGAATGTAATGTAACACACACCCATACAAGGCGCACCTCCCCGTGATGTTTTTCTCACTCCTACTAGTGAATGTAATGTAACACACACCCATACAATGCGCACCACCCCGTGATGTTTTTCTCACTCCGACTAGTGAATCTAATGTAACACACACCCATACAAGGCGCACCACCCCTTGATGTTTTTCTCACTCCTACTACTGAATGTAATGTAACACACACCCATACAAGGCGAACCACCCCGTGATGTTTTTCTCACTCGTACTAGTGAATGTAATGTAACACACACCCATACAAGGCGCACCACCCCGTGATGTTTTTCTCACTCGTACTAGTGAATGTAATGTAACACACACCCATACAAGGCGCACCACCCCGTGATGTTTTTCTCACTCCTACTAATGAATCTAATGTAACACACACCCATACAATGCGCACCACCCCGTGATGTTTTTCTCACTCCCACTAGTGAATCTAATGTAACACACACCCATACAATGCGCACCACCCCGTGATGTTTTTCTCACTCCCACTAGTGAATCTAATGTAACACACACCCATACAATGCAAACCACCCCGTGATGATTTTCTCACTCCCACTAGTGAATCTAATGTAACACACACCCATACAATGCAAACCACCCCGTGATGTTTTTCTCACTCCCACTAGTGAATCTAATGTAACACACACCCATACAATGCGCACCACCCCGTGATGTTTTTCTCACTCCCACTAGTGAATCTAATGTAACACACACACATGCAATGCGCACCACCCCGTGATGTTTTTCTCACTCCCACTAGTGAATGTAATGTAACACACACCCATGCAATGCGCTCCACCCCGTGATGTTTTTCTCACTCCCACTAGTGAATGTAATGTAACACACACCCATGAAATGCGCACCACCACGTGATGTTTTTCTCACTCCCACTAGTGAATGTAATGTAACACACACCCATGAAATGCGCACCACCACGTGATGTTTTTCTCACTCCTACTAGTGAATGTAATGTAACACACACCCATACAATGCGCACCACCCCGTGATGTTTTTCTCACTGCTACTAGTGATTCTAATGTAACACACACCCATACAATGCGCACCACCCCGTGATGTTTTTCTCACTGCTACTAGTGATTCTAATGTAACACACACCCATACAATGCGCACCACCCCGTGATGTTTTTCTCACTGCTACTAGTGAATGTAATGTAACACACACCCATACAATGCGCACCACACCGTGATGTTTTTCTCACTGCTACTAGTGAATCTAATGTAACACACACCCATACAATGCGCACCACCCCGTGATGTTTTTCTCACTGCTACTAGTGAATCTAATGTAACACACACCCATACAATGCGCACCACCCCGTGATGTTTTTCTCACTGCTACTAGTGAATCTAATGTAACACACACCCATACAATGCGCACCACCCCGTGATGTTTTTCTCACTGCTACTAGTGAATGTAATGTAACACACACCCATACAATGCGCACCACCCGTGAGGTTTTTCTCACTGCTACTAGTGTATGTATTGTAACACACACCCATACAATGCGCACCACCCCGCGATGTTTATCTCACTGCTACTAGTGTATGTATTGTAACACACACCCCTACAGTGCGCACCACCCCGTGATGTTTTTCTCACTCCTACTAGTGAATCTAATGTAACACACACCCATACAAGGCGCACCACCCCGTGATGTTTTTCTCACTCCTACTAGTGAATCTAATGTAACACACACCCATACAAGGCGCACCACCCCGTGATGTTTTTCTCACTCCTACTAGTGATTCTAATGTAACACACACCCATACAAGGCGCACCACCCCGTGATGTTTTTCTCACTCCTACTAGTGAATCTAATGTAACACACACCCATACAAGGCGCACCACCCCGTGATGTTTTTCTCACTCCTACTAGTGAATCTAATGTAACACACACCCATACAAGGCGCACCACCCCGTTATGTTTTCTCACTGCTACTAGTGAATCTAATGTAACACACACCCATACAATGCGCACCACCCCGTGATGTTTTTTTCACTCCTACTAGTGAATGTAATGTAACACACACCCATACAATGCGCACCACCCCGTGATGTTTTTCTCACTCCTACTAGTGAATGTAATGTAACACACACCCATACAATGCGCACCACCCCGTGATGTTTTTCTCACTCCTACTAGTGAATCTGATGTAACACACACCCATACAATGCGCACCACCCCGTGATGTTTTTCTCACTCCTACTAGTGAATCTGATGTAACACACACCCATACAATGCGCACCACCCCGTGATGTTTTTCTCACTCCTACTAGTGAATCTGATGTAACACACACCCATACAATGCGCACCACCCCGTGATGTTTTTCTCACTCCTACTAGTGAATCTGATGTAACACACACCCATACAATGCGCACCACCCCGTGATGTTTTTCTCACTCCTACTAGTGAATCTGATGTAACACACACCCATACAATGCGCACCACCCCGTGATGATTTTCTCACTCCTGCTAGTGAATGTGATGTAACACACACCCATACAATGCGCACCACCCCGTGATGATTTTCTCACTCCTGCTAGTGAATGTGATGTAACACACACCCATACAATGCGCACCACCCCGTGATGTTTTTCTCACTCCTACTAGTGAATGTAATGTAACACACACCCATACAAGGCGCACCACCCCGTGATGTTTTTCTCACTCCTACTAGTGAATCTAATGTAACACACACCCATACAAGGCGCACCACCCCGTGATGTTTTTCTCACTCCTACTAGTGAATCTAATGTAACACACACCCATACAAGGCGCACCACCCCGTGATGTTTTTCTCACTCCTACTAGTGAATCTAATGTAACACACACCCATACAAGGCGCACCACCCCGTGATGTTTTTCTCACTCCTACTAGTGAATCTAATGTAACACACACCCATACAAGGCGCACCACCCCGTGATGTTTTTCTCACTCCTACTAGTGAATCTAATGTAACACACACCCATACAAGGCGCACCACCCCGTGATGTTTTTCTCACTCCTACTAGTGAATCTAATGTAACACACACCCATACAATGCGCACCACCCCGTGATGTTTTTCTCACTCCTACTAGTGAATGCAATGTAACACACACCCATACAATGCGCACCACCCCGTGATGTTTTTCTCACTCCTACTAGTGAATGTAATGTAACACACACCCATACAATGCGCACCACCCCGTGATGTTTTTCTCACTCCTACTAGTGAATGTAATGTAACACACACCCATACAATGCGCACCACCCCGTGATGTTTTTCTCACTCCTACTAGTGAATCTAATGTAACACACACCCATACAATGCGCAACACCCCGTGATGTTTTTCTCACTCCTACTAGTGAATCTAATGTAACACACACCCATACAATGCGCACCACCCCGTGACGTTTTTCTCACTCCTACTAGTGAATCTAATGGAACACACACCCATACAATGCGCACCACCCCGTGACGTTTTTCTCACTGCTACTAGTGAATCTAATGTAACACACACCCATACAATGCGCACCACCCCGTGACGTTTTTCTCACTCCTACTAGTGAATCTAATGTAACACACACCCATACAATGCGCACCACCCCGTGATGTTTTTCTCACTCCTACTAGTGAATCTAATGTAACACACACCCATACAATGCGCACCACCCCGTGACGTTTTTCTCACTCCTACTAGTGAATCTAATGTAACACACACCAATACA
The DNA here is from genome assembly GCF_034190915.1 of Cavia porcellus. Taxonomy (NCBI): domain Eukaryota; kingdom Metazoa; phylum Chordata; class Mammalia; order Rodentia; family Caviidae; genus Cavia; species Cavia porcellus. The sequence goes on along the minus strand of NW_026947647.1, from coordinate 417,384 downwards.
ATGCGCACCACCCCGTGATGTTTTTATCACTCCTACTAGTGAATCTAATGTAACACACACCCATACAAGGCGCACCACCCCGTGATGTTTTTCTCACTCCTACGAGTGAATGTAATGTAACACACACCCATACAAGGCGCACCACCCCGTGATGTTTTTCTCACTCCTACTAGTGAATCTAATGTAACACACACCCATACAAGGCGCACCACCCCGTGATGTTTTTCTCACTCCTACTAGTGAATCTAATGTAACACACACCCATACAAGGCGCACCACCCCTTGATGTTTTTCTCACTCCTACTAGTGAATGTAATGTAACACACACCCATACAAGGCGCACCACCCCGTGATGTTTTTCTCACTCCTACTAGTGAATGTAATGTAACACACACCCATACAAGGCGCACCTCCCCGTGATGTTTTTCTCACTCCTACTAGTGAATGTAATGTAACACACACCCATACAATGCGCACCACCCCGTGATGTTTTTCTCACTCCGACTAGTGAATCTAATGTAACACACACCCATACAAGGCGCACCACCCCGTGATGTTTTTCTCACTCCTACTACTGAATGTAATGTAACACACACCCATACAAGGCGAACCACCCCGTGATGTTTTTCTCACTCGTACTAGTGAATGTAATGTAACACACACCCATACAAGGCGCACCACCCCGTGATGTTTTTCTCACTCGTACTAGTGAATGTAATGTAACACACACCCATACAAGGCGCACCACCCCGTGATGTTTTTCTCACTCCTACTAATGAATCTAATGTAACACACACCCATACAATGCGCACCACCCCGTGATGTTTTTCTCACTCCCACTAGTGAATCTAATGTAACACACACCCATACAATGCGCACCACCCCGTGATGTTTTTCTCACTCCCACTAGTGAATCTAATGTAACACACACCCATACAATGCAAACCACCCCGTGATGATTTTCTCACTCCCACTAGTGAATCTAATGTAACACACACCCATACAATGCAAACCACCCCGTGATGTTTTTCTCACTCCCACTAGTGAATCTAATGTAACACACACCCATACAATGCGCACCACCCCGTGATGTTTTTCTCACTCCCACTAGTGAATCTAATGTAACACACACACATGCAATGCGCACCACCCCGTGATGTTTTTCTCACTCCCACTAGTGAATGTAATGTAACACACACCCATGCAATGCGCTCCACCCCGTGATGTTTTTCTCACTCCCACTAGTGAATGTAATGTAACACACACCCATGAAATGCGCACCACCACGTGATGTTTTTCTCACTCCCACTAGTGAATGTAATGTAACACACACCCATGAAATGCGCACCACCACGTGATGTTTTTCTCACTCCTACTAGTGAATGTAATGTAACACACACCCATACAATGCGCACCACCCCGTGATGTTTTTCTCACTGCTACTAGTGATTCTAATGTAACACACACCCATACAATGCGCACCACCCCGTGATGTTTTTCTCACTGCTACTAGTGATTCTAATGTAACACACACCCATACAATGCGCACCACCCCGTGATGTTTTTCTCACTGCTACTAGTGAATGTAATGTAACACACACCCATACAATGCGCACCACCCCGTGATGTTTTTCTCACTGCTACTAGTGAATCTAATGTAACACACACCCATACAATGCGCACCACCCCGTGATGTTTTTCTCACTGCTACTAGTGAATCTAATGTAACACACACCCATACAATGCGCACCACCCCGTGATGTTTTTCTCACTGCTACTAGTGAATCTAATGTAACACACACCCATACAATGCGCACCACCCCGTGATGTTTTTCTCACTGCTACTAGTGAATGTAATGTAACACACACCCATACAATGCGCACCACCCGTGAGGTTTTTCTCACTGCTACTAGTGTATGTATTGTAACACACACCCATACAATGCGCACCACCCCGCGATGTTTATCTCACTGCTACTAGTGTATGTATTGTAACACACACCCCTACAGTGCGCACCACCCCGTGATGTTTTTCTCACTCCTACTAGTGAATCTAATGTAACACACACCCATACAAGGCGCACCACCCCGTGATGTTTTTCTCACTCCTACTAGTGAATCTAATGTAACACACACCCATACAAGGCGCACTACCCCGTGATGTTTTTCTCACTCCTACTAGTGATTCTAATGTAACACACACCCATACAAGGCGCACCACCCCGTGATGTTTTTCTCACTCCTACTAGTGAATCTAATGTAACACACACCCATACAAGGCGCACCACCCCGTGATGTTTTTCTCACTCCTACTAGTGAATCTAATGTAACACACACCCATACAAGGCGCACCACCCCGTTATGTTTTCTCACTGCTACTAGTGAATCTAATGTAACACACACCCATACAATGCGCACCACCCCGTGATGTTTTTTTCACTCCTACTAGTGAATGTAATGTAACACACACCCATACAATGCGCACCACCCCGTGATGTTTTTCTCACTCCTACTAGTGAATGTAATGTAACACACACCCATACAATGCGCACCACCCCGTGATGTTTTTCTCACTCCTACTAGTGAATCTGATGTAACACACACCCATACAATGCGCACCACCCCGTGATGTTTTTCTCACTCCTACTAGTGAATCTGATGTAACACACACCCATACAATGCGCACCACCCCGTGATGTTTTTCTCACTCCTACTAGTGAATCTGATGTAACACACACCCATACAATGCGCACCACCCCGTGATGTTTTTCTCACTCCTACTAGTGAATCTGATGTAACACACACCCATACAATGCGCACCACCCCGTGATGTTTTTCTCACTCCTACTAGTGAATCTGATGTAACACACACCCATACAATGCGCACCACCCCGTGATGATTTTCTCACTCCTGCTAGTGAATGTGATGTAACACACACCCATACAATGCGCACCACCCCGTGATGATTTTCTCACTCCTGCTAGTGAATGTGATGTAACACACACCCATACAATGCGCACCACCCCGTGATGTTTTTCTCACTCCTACTAGTGAATGTAATGTAACACACACCCATACAAGGCGCACCACCCCGTGATGTTTTTCTCACTCCTACTAGTGAATCTAATGTAACACACACCCATACAAGGCGCACCACCCCGTGATGTTTTTCTCACTCCTACTAGTGAATCTAATGTAACACACACCCATACAAGGCGCACCACCCCGTGATGTTTTTCTCACTCCTACTAGTGAATCTAATGTAACACACACCCATACAAGGCGCACCACCCCGTGATGTTTTTCTCACTCCTACTAGTGAATCTAATGTAACACACACCCATACAATGTGCACCACCCCGTGATGTTTTTCTCACTCCTACTAGTGAATCTAATGTAACACACACCCATACAATGCGCACCACCCCGTGATGTTTTTCTCACTCCCACTAGTGAATCTAATGTAACACACACCCATACAATGCGCACCACCCCGTGATGTTTTTCTCACTCCCACTAGTGAATCTAATGTAACACACACCCATACAATGCGCACCACCCCGTGATGTTTTTCTCACTCCCACTAGTGAATCTAATGTAACACACACCCATACAATGCGCACCACCCCGTGATGTTTTTCTCACTCCCACTAGTGAATCTAATGTAACACACACCCATACAATGCGCACCACCCTGTGATGTTTTTCTCACTCCCACTAGTGAATCTAATGTAACACACACCCATACAATGCGCACCATCCCGTGATGTTTTTCTCACTCCTACTAGTGAATCTAATGTAACACACACCCATACAATGCGCACCACCCCGTGATGTTTTTCTCACTCCTACTAGTGAATCTAATGTAACACACACCCATACAAGGCGCACCACCCCGTGATGTTTTTCTCACTCCTACGAGTGAATGTAATGTAACACACACCCATACAAGGCGCACCATCCCGTGATGTTTTTCTCACTCCTACTAGTGAATCTAATGTAACACACACCCATACAAGGCGCACCACCCCGTGATGTTTTTCTCACCCCTACTAGTGAATCTAATGTAACACACACCCATACAAGGCGCACCACCCCGTGATGTTTTTCTCACCCGTACTAGTGAATGTAATGTAACACACACCCATACAAGGCGCACCACCCCGTGATGTTTTTCTCCCTCCTACTAGTGAATCTAATGTAACACACACCCATACAATGCGCACCACCCCGTGATGTTTTTCTCACTCCTACTAGTGAATGTAATGTAAAACACACCCATACAATGCGCACCACCCCGTGATGTTTTCCTCACTCCTACTAGTGAATCTAATGTAACACACACCCATACAATGCGCACCACCCCGTGATGTTTTTCTCACTCCTACTAGTGAATCTAATGTAACACACAACCATACAATGCGCACCACCCCGTGATGTTTTTCTCACTCCTACTAGTGAATGTAATGTAACACACACCCATACAATGCGCACCACCCCGTGATGTTTTTCTCACTCCCACTAGTGAATCTAATGTAACACACACCCATACAATGCGCACCAGCCCGTGATGTTTTTCTTACTCCCACTAGTGAATCTAATGTAACACACACCCATACAATGCGCACCACCCCTTGATGTTTTTCTCACTTCCACTAGTGAATCTAATGTAACACACACCCATACAATGCGCACCACCCCGTGATGTTTTTCTCACTCCTACTAGTGAATCTAATGTAACACACACCCATACAATGCGCACACCCCGTGATGTTTTTCTCACTCCCACTAGTGAATCTAATGTAACACACACCCATACAATGCGAACCACCCCGTGATGTTTTTCTCACTCCCACTAGTGAATCTAATGTAACACACACCCATACAATGCGCACCACCCCGTGATGTTTTTCTCACTCCCACTAGTGAATCTAATGTAACACACACACATGCAATGCGCACCACCCCGTGATGTTTTTCTCACTCCCACTAGTGAATGTAATTTAACACACACCCATGCAATGCGCACCACCCCGTGATGTTTTTCTCACTCCCACTAGTGAATGTAATGTAACACACACCCATGCAATGCGCACCACCCCGTGATGTTTTTCTCACACCTACTAGTGAATCTAATGTAACACACACCAATACAATGCGCACCACCCCGTGATGTTTTTCTCACTGCTACTAGTGAATCTAATGTAACACACACCCATACAATGCGCACCACCCCGTGATGTTTTTCTCACTGCTACTAGTGAATGTAATGTAACACACACCCATACAATGCGCACCACCCCGTGATGTTTTTCTCACTGCTACTAGTGAATCTAATGTAACACACACCCATACAATGCGCACCACCCCGTGATGTTTTTCTCACTGCTACTAGTGAATCTAATGTAACACACACCCATACAATGCGCACCACCCCGTGATGTTTTTCTCACTGCTACTAGTGAATCTAAGGTAACACACACCCATACAATGCGCACCACCCCGTGATGTGTATCTCACTGCTACTAGTGAATCTAATGTAACACACACCCATACAATGCGCACCACCCCGTGATGTTTTTCTCACTGCTACTAGTGAATGTAATGTAACTCACACCCATACAAGGCGCACCACCCCGTGATGTTTTTCTCACTTCTACTAGTGTATGTATTGTAACACACACCCATACAATGCGCACCACCCCGTGATGTTTATCTCACTGCTACTTGTGTATGTATTGTAACACACACCCATACAATGCGCACCACCCCGTGATGTTTTTCTCACTCCTACTAATGAATCTAATGTAACACACACCCATACAAGGCGCACCACCCCGTGATGTTTTTCTCACTCCTACTAGTGAATCTAATGTAACACACACCCATACAAGGCGCACCACCCCGTGATGTTTTTCTCACTCCTACTAGTGAATCTAATGTAACACACACCCATACAAGGCGCACCACCACGTGATGTTTTTCTCACTCCTACTAGTGAATCTAATGTAACACACACCCATACAAGGCCCACCACCCTGTGATGTTTTTCTCACTCCTACTAGTGAATCTAATATAACACACACCCATACAAGGCGCACCACCCCGTGATGTTTTTCTCACTCCTCCTAGTGAATCTAATGTAACACACACCCATACAAGGCGCACCACACCGTGATGTTTTTCTCACTGCTACTAGTGAATCTAATGAAACACACACCCATACAATGCGCACCACCCCGTGAATTTTTCTCACTGCTACTAGTGAATCTAATGTAACACACACCCATACAATGCGCACCACCCCGTAATGTTTTTCTCACTGCTACTAGTGAATCTAATGTAACACACACCCATACAATGCGCACCACCCCGTGATGTTTTTCTCACTGCTAATAGTGAATCTAATGTAACACACACACATACAATGCGCACCACCCCGTGATGTTTTTCTCACTCCTACTAGTGAATGTAATGTAACACACACCCATACAATGCGCACCACCCCGTGATGTTTTTCTCACTCCTACTAGTGAATCTGATGTAACACACACCCATACAATGCGCACCACCCCGTGATGTTTTTCTCACTCCTACTAGTGAATCTGATGTAACACACACCCATACAATGCGCACCACCCCGTGATGTTTTTCTCACTCCTACTAGTGAATCTGATGTAACACACACCCATACAATGCGCACCACCCCGTGATGTTTTTCTCACTCCTACTAGTGAATCTGATGTAACACACACCCATACAATGCGCACCACACCGTGATGTTTTTCTCACTCCTACTAGTGAATCTGATGTAACACACACCCATACAATGCGCATCACCCCGTGATGTTTTTCTCACTCCTACTAGTGAATCTGATGTAACACACACCCACACAATGCGCATCACCCCGTGATGTTTTTCTCACTCCTACTAGTGAATCTGATGTAACACACACCCATACAATGCGCACCACCCCGTGATGATTTTCTCACTCCTACTAGTGAATGTGATGTAACACACTCCCATACAATGCGCACCACCCCGTGATGATTTTCTCACTCCTGCTAGTGAATGTGATGTAACACACACCCATACAATGCGCACCACCCCGTGATGTTTTTCTCACTGCTACTAGTGAATCTAATGTAACACACACCCATACAATGCGCACCACCCCGTGATGTTTTTCTCACTGCTAATAGTGAATCTAATGTAACACACACACATACAATGCGCACCACCCCGTGATGTTTTTCTCACTCCTACTAGTGAATGTAATGTAACACACACCCATACAATGCGCACCACCCCGTGATGTTTTTCTCACTCCTACTAGTGAATCTGATGTAACACACACCCATACAATGCGCACCACCCCGTGATGTTTTTCTCACTCCTACTAGTGAATCTGATGTAACACACACCCATACAATGCGCACCACCCCGTGATGTTTTTCTCACTCCTACTAGTGAATCTGATGTAACACACACCCATACAATGCGCACCACCCCGTGATGATTTTCTCACTCCTACTAGTGAATGTGATGTAACACACTCCCATACAATGCGCACCACCCCGTGATGATTTTCTCACTCCTGCTAGTGAATGTGATGTAACACACACCCATACAATGCGCACCACCCCGTGATGTTTTTCTCACTACTACTAGTGAATGTAATGTAACACACTCATACAATGCGCACAACCCCGTGATGTTTTTCTCACTCCTACTAGTGAATGTAATGTAACACACTCCCATACAATGCGCACCACCCCGTGATGTTTTTCTCACTCCTACTAGTGAATGTAATGTAACACACACCCATACAAGGCGCAACACCCCGTGATGTGTTTCTCACCACTGCTAGTGAATGTAATGTAACACACACCCATACAAGGCGCACCACCCCGTGAGGTTTTTCTCACCCCTACTAGTGAATGTAATGTAACACACAACCATACAAGGCGCACCACCCCGTGATGTTTTTCTCACCCCTATTAGTGAATGTAATGTAACACACACCCATACAAGGCGCACCACCCCGTGATGTTTTTCTCACCCCTACTAGTGAATGTAATGTAACACACACCCATACAAGGCGCACCACCCCGTGATGTTTTTCTCACTCCAGTAGTGAATCTAATGTAACACACACCCATACAAGTCGCACCACCCCGTGATGTTTTTCTCACTCCTACTAGTGAATGTAATGTAACACACACCCATACAAGGCGCACCACCCCGTGATGTTTTTCTCACTCCTACTAGTGAATCTAATGTAACACACACCCATACAATGCGCACCACCCCGTGATGTTTTTCTCACTCCTACTAGTGAATCTAATGTAACACACACCCATACAAGGCGCACCACCCCGTGATGTTTTTCTCACTCCTACTAGTGAATCTAATGTAACACACACCCATACAATGCGCACCACCCCGTGATGTTTTTCTCACTCCTACTAGTGAATCTAATGTAACACACACCCATACAATGCGCACCACCCCGTGATGTTTTTCTCACTCCTACTTGTGAATCTAATGTAACACACACCCATACAATGCGCACCACCCCGTGATGTTTTTCTAACTCCTACTAGTGAATGTAACGTAAAACACACCCATACAATGCGCACCACCCAGTGATGTTTTCCTCACTCCTACTAGTGAATCTAATGTAACACACACCCATACAATGCGCACCACCCCGTGATGTTTTTCTCACTCCTACTAGTGAATCTAATGTAACACACACCCATACAATGCGCACCACCCCGTGATGTTTTTCTCACTCCTACTAGTGAATCTAACGTAAGACACACCCATACAATGCGCACCACCCCGTGATGTTTTTCTCACTCCCACTAGTGAATCTAATGTAACACACACCCATACAATGCGCACCACCCCGTGATGTTTTTCTCACTCCCACTATTGAATCTAATGTAACACACACCCATACAATGCGCACCACCCCGTGATGTTTTTCTCACTCCCACTAGTGAATCTAATGTAACACACACCCATACAATGCGCACCACCCCGTGATGTTTTTCTCACTCCTACTAGTGAATGTAATGTAACACACACCCATACAATGCGCACCACCCCGTGATGTTTTTCTCACTCACACTAGTGAATCTAATGTAACACACACCCATACAATGCGAACCACCCCGTGATGTTTTTCTCACTCCCACTAGTGAATCTAATGTAACACACACCCATACAATGCGCACCACCCCGTGATGTTTTTCTCACACCCACTAGTGAATCTAATGTAACAGACACACATGCAATGCGCACCACCCCGTGATGTTTTTCTCACTCCCACTAGTGAATGTAATGTAACTCACACCCATGCAATGCGCACCACCCCGTGATGTTTTTCTCACTCCCACTAGTGAATGTAATGTAACACACACCCATGCAATGCGCACCACCCCGTGATGTTTTTCTCACACCTACTAGTGAATCTAATGTAACACACACCCATACAATGGGCACCACCCCGTGATGTTTTTCTCACTGCTACTAGTGAATGTAATGTAACACACACCCATACAATGCGCACCACCCCGTGATGTTTTTCTCACTCCTACTAGTGAATGTAATGTAACACACACCCATACAATGCGCACCACCCCGTGATGTTTTTCTCACTTCTACTAGTGTATGTATTGGAACACACACCCATACAATGCGCACCACCCCGTGATGTTTATCTCACTGCTACTAGTGTATGTATTGTAACACACACCCATACAATGCGCACCACCCCGTGATGTTTTTCTCACTCCTACTAATGAATCTAATGTAACACACACCTATACAAGGCGCACCACCCCGTGATGTTTTTCTCACTCCTACTAGTGACTCTAATGTAACATACACCCATACAATGCGCACCACCCCGTGATGTTTTTCTCACTCCTACTAGTGAATCTAATGTAACACACACCCATACAAGGCGCACCACCGCGTGATGTTTTTCTCACTCCTACTAGTGAATCTAATATAACACACACCCATACAAGTCGCACCACCCCGTGATGTTTTTCTCACTCCTCCTAGTGAATCTAATGTAACACACACCCATACAAGGCGCACCACACCGTGATGTTTTTCTCACTGCTACTAGTGAATCTAATGTAACACACACCCATACAATGCGCACCACCCCGTGATGTTTTCTCACTGCTACTAGTGAATCTAATGTAACACACACCCATACAATGCGCACCACCCCGTGATGTTTTTCTCACTGCTACTAGTGAATCTAATGTAACACACACCCATACAATGCGCACCACCCCGTGATGTTTTTCTCACTCCTACTAGTGAATGTAATGTAACACACACCCATACAATGCGCACCACCCCGTGATGTTTTTCTCACTCCTACTAGTGAATGTAATGTAACACACACCCATACAATGCGCACCACCCCGTGATGTTTTTCTAACTCCTACTAGTGAATCTGATGTAACACACACCCATACAATGCGCACCACCCCGTGATGTTTTTCTCACTCCTACTAGTGAATCTGATGTAACACACACCCATACAATGCGCACCACCCCGTGATGTTTTTCTCACTCCTACTAGTGAATCTGATGTAACACACACCCATACAATGCGCACCACCCCGTGATGTTTTTCTCACTCCTACTAGTGAATCTGATGTAACACACACCCATACAATGCGCACCACACCGTGATGTTTTTCTCACTCCTACTAGTGAATCTGATGTAACACACACCCATACAATGCGCACCACCCCGTGATGTTTTTCTCACTCCTACTAGTGAATCTGATGTAACACACACCCATACAATGCGCACCACCCCGTGATGATTTTCTCGCTCCTACTAGTGAATGTGATGTAACACACACCCATACAATGCACACCACCCCGTGATGATTTTCTCACTCCTGCTAGTGAATGTGATGTAACACACACCCATACAACGCGCACCACCCCGTGATGTTTTTCTCACTCCTGCTAGTGAATCTGATGTAACACACACCCATACAATGCGCACCACCCCGTGATGTTTTTCTCACTCCTGCTAGTGAATCTAATGTAACACGCACCCATACAATGCGCACCACCCCGTGATGTTTTTCTCACTCCTGCTAGTGAATCTAATGTAACACCCACCCATACAATGCGCACCACCCCGTGATGTTTTTCTCACTCCTGCTAGGGAATCTAATGTAACACGTACCCATACAATGCGCACCACCCCGTGATGTTTTTCTCACTCCTGCTAGTGAATCTAATGTAACACACACCCATACACTGCGCACCACCCCGTGATGTTTTTCTCACCCCTGCTAGTGAATGTAATGTAACACACACCCATACAAGGCGCACCACCCCGTGATGTTTTTCTCACCACTGCTAGTGAATTTAATGTAACACACACCCATACAAGGCGCACCACCCCGTGATGTTTTTCTCACCCCTACTAGTGAATGTAATGTAACACACAACCATACAAGGCGTACCACCCCGTGATGTTTTTCTCACCCCTATTAGTGAATCTAATGTAACACACACCCATACAAGGCGCACCACCCCGTGATGTTTTTCTCACTCCTACTAGTGAATCTAATGTAACACACACGCATACAATGCGCACCACCCCGTGATGTTTTTCTCACTCCTACGAGTGAATGTAATGTAACACACACCCATACAAGGCGCACCACCCCGTGATGTTTTTCTCACTGCTACTAGTGAATCTAATGTAACACACACCCATACAAGGCGCACCACCCCGTGATGTTTTTCTCACCCCTACTAGTGAATCTAATGTAACACACACCCATACAAGGAGCACCACCCCGTGATGTTTTTCTCACTCCTACTAGTGAATGTAATGTAACACACACCCATACAATGCGCACCACCCCGTGATGTTTTTCTCACTGCTACTAGTGAATGTAATGTAACACACACCCATACAATCGCACCACCCCGTGATGTTTTTCTCACTGCTACTAGTGAATCTAATGTAACACACACCCATACAATGCGCACCACCCCGTGATGTTTTTCTCACTCCTACTAGTGAATGTAATGTAACACACACCCATACAAGGCGCACCACCCCGTGATGTTTTTCTCACTCGTACTAGTGAATGTAATGTAACACACACCCATACAAGGCGCACCACCCCGTGATGTTTTTCTCACTCCTACTAGTGAATCTAATGTAACACACACCCATACAATGCGCACCACCCCGTGATGTTTTTCTCACTCCTACTAGTGAATGTAATGTAAAACACACCCATACAATGCGCACCACCCCGTGATGTTTTCCTCACTCCTACTAGTGAATCTAATGTAACACACACCCATACAATGCGCACCACCCCGTGATGTTTTTCTCACTCCTACTAGTGAATCTAATGTAACACACACCCATACAATGCGCACCACCCTGTGATGTTTTTCTCACTCCTACTAGTGAATCTAATGTAACACACACCCATACAATGCGCACCACCCCGTGATGTTTTTCTCACTCCCACTAGTGAATCTAATGTAACACACACCCATACAATGCGCACCACCCCGTGATGTTTTTCTCACTCCCACTAGTGAATCTAATGTAACACACACCCATACAATGCGCACCACCCCGTGATGTTTTTCTCACTCCCACTAGTGAATCTAATGTAACACACACCCATACAATGCGCACCACCCCGTGATGTTTTTCTCACTCCTACTAGTGAATCTAATGTAACACACACCCATACAATGCGCACCACCCCGTGATGTTTTTCTCACTCCCACTAGTGAATCTAATGTAACACACACCCATACAATGCGCACCACCCCGTGATGTTTTTCTCACTCCTACTAGTGAATCTAATGTAACACACACCCATACAATGCGCACCACCCCGTGATGTTTTTCTCACTCCCACTAGTGAATCTAATGTAACACACACCCATACAATGCGCACCACCCCGTGATGTTTTTCTCACTCCCACTAGTGAATCTAATGTAACACACACCCATACAATGCGCACCACCCCGTGATGTTTTTCTCACTCCTACTAGTGAATCTAATGTAACACACACCCATACAATGCGCACCACCCCGTGATGTTTTTCTCACTCCCACTAGTGAATCTAATGTAACACACACCCATACAATGCGAACCACCCCGTGATGTTTTTCTCACTCCCACTAGTGAATCTAATGTAACACCCACCCATACAATGCGCACCACCCCGTGATGTTTTTCTCACTCCTGCTAGGGAATCTAATGTAACACGTACCCATACAATGCGCACCACCCCGTGATGTTTTTCTCACTCCTGCTAGTGAATCTAATGTAACACACACCCATACACTGCGCACCACCCCGTGATGTTTTTCTCACCCCTGCTAGTGAATGTAATGTAACACACACCCATACAATGCGCACCACCCCGTGATGTTTTTCTCACTCCTGCTAGTGAATCTAATGTAACACGCACCCATACAATGCGCACCACCCCGTGATGTTTTTCTCACTCCTGCTAGTGAATCTAATGTAACACGCACCCATACAATGCGCACCACCCCGTGATGTTTTTCTCACTCCTGCTAGGGAATCTAATGTAACACGCACCCATACAGTGCGCACCACCCCGTGATGTTTTTCTCACTCCTGCTAGTGAATCTAATGTAACACACACCCATACAATGCGCACCAACCCGTGATGTTTTTCTCACCCCTGCTAGTGAATGTAATGTAACACACACCCATACAAGGCGCACCACCCCGTGATGTTTTTCTCACCCCTACTAGTGAATGTAATGTAACACACAACCATACAAGGCGCACCACCCCGTGATGTTTTTCTCACCACTATTAGTGAATATAATGTAACACACACCCATACAAGGCGCACCACCCCGTGATGTTTTTCTCACCCCTACTAGTGAATCTAATGTAACACACACCCATACAAGGCGCACCACCCCGTGATGTTTTTCTCACTCCTACTAGTGAATCTAATGTAACACACACCCATACAAGGCGCACCACCCCGTGATGTTTTTCTCACTCCCACTCGTGAATCTAATGTAACACACACCCATACAATGCGCACCACCCCGTGATGTTTTTCTCACTCCCACTAGTGAATCTAATGTAACACACACCCATACAATGCGCACCACCCCGTGATGTTTTTCTCACTCCCACTAGTGAATCTAATGTAACACACACCCATACAATGCGCACCACCCCGTGATGTTTTTCACACTCCTACTAGTGAATCTAATGTAACACACACCCATACAATGCGCACCACCCCGTGATGTTTTTCTCACTCCCACTAGTGAATCTAATGTAACACACACCCATACAATGCGAACCACCCCGTGATGTTTTTCTCACTCCCACTAGTGAATCTAATGTAACACACACCCATACAATGCGCACCACCCCGTGATGTTTTTCTCACTCCCACTAGTGAATCTAATGTAACACACACACATGCAATGCGCACCACCACGTGATGTTTTTCTCACTCCCACTAGTGAATGTAATGTAACACACACCCATACAATGCGCACCACCCCGTGATGTTTTTCTCACTCCCACTAGTGAATGTAATGTAACACACACCCATGCAATGCGCACCACCCCGTGATGTTTTTCTCACACCCACTAGTGAATCTAATGTAACACACACCCATACAATGCGCACCACCCCGTGATGTTTTTCTCACTGCTACTAGTGAATCTAATGTAACACACACCCATACAATGCGCACCACCCCGTGATGTTTTTCTCACTGCTACTAGTGAATGTAATGTAACACACACCCATACAATGCGCACCACCCCGTGATGTTTTTCTCACTGCTACTAGTGAATCTAATGTAACACACACCCATACAATGCGCACCACCCCGTGATGTTTTTCTCACTCCTACTAGTGAATCTAATGTAACACACACCCATACAATGCGCACCACCCCGTGATGTTTTTCTCACTGCTACTAGTGAATCTAAGGTAACACACACCCATACAATGCGCACCACCCCGTGATGTGTATCTCACTGCTACTAGTGAATCTAATGTAACACACACCCATACAATGCGCACCACCCCGTGATGTTTTTCTCACTGCTACTAGTGAATGTAATGTAACTCACACCCATACAATGCGCACCACCCCGTGATGTTTTTCTCACTTCTACTAGTGTATGTATTGTAACACACACCCATACAATGCGCACCACCCCGTGATGTTTATCTCACTGCTACTTGTGTATGTATTGTAACACACACCCATACAATGCGCACCACCCCGTGATGTTTTTCTCACTCCTACTAATGAATCTAATGTAACACACACCCATACAAGGCGCACCACCCCGTGATGTTTTTCTCACTCCTACTAGTAAATCTAATGTAACACACACCCATACAAGGCGCACCACCCCGTGATGTTTTTCTCACTCCTACTAGTGAATCTAATGTAACACACACCCATAAAAGGCGCACCACCCCGTGATGTTTTTCTCACTCCTACTAGTGAATCTAATGTAACACACACCCATACAAGGCGCACCACCCCGTGATGTTTTTCTCACTCCTACTAGTGAATCTAATATAACACACACCCATACAAGGCGCACCACCCCGTGATGTTTTTCTCACTCCTCCTAGTGAATCTAATGTAACACACACCCATAGAAGGCGCACCACACCGTGATGTTTTTCTCACTGCTACTAGTGAATCTAATGTAACACACACCCATACAATGCGCACCACCCCGTGATGTTTTCTCACTGCTACTAGTGAATCTAATGTAACACACACCCATACAATGCGCACCACCCCGTGATGTTTTTGTCACTGCTATTAGTGAATCTAATGTAACACACACCCATACAATGCGCACCACCCCGTGATGTTTTTCTCACTGCTACTAGTGAATCTAATGTAACACACACACATACAATGCGCACCACCCCGTGATGTTTTTCTCACTCCTACTAGTGAATGTAATGTAACACACACCCATACAATGCACACCACCCCGTGATGTTTTTCTCACTCCTACTAGTGAATGTAATGTAACACACACCCATACAATGCGCACCACCCCGTGATGTTTTTCTCACTCCTACTAGTGAATCTGATGTAACACACACCCATACAATGCGCACCACCCCGTGATGTTTTTCTCACTCCCACTAGTGAATCTAATGTAACACACACCCATACAATGCGAACCACCCCGTGATGTTTTTCTCACTCCCACTAGTGAATCTAATGTAACACACACCCATACAATGCGCATCACCCCGTGATGTTTTTCTCACTCCCAATAGTGAATCTAATGTAACACACACACATGCAATGCGCACCACCCCGTGATGTTTTTCTCACTCCCACTAGTGAATGTAATGTAACACACACCCATGCAATGCGCACCACCCCGTGACGTTTTTCTCACTCCCACTAGTGAATGTAATGTAACACACAACCATGCAATGCGCACCACCCCGTGATGTTTTTCTCACACCTACTAGTGAATCTAATGTAACACACACCCATACAATGCGCACCACCCCGTGATGTTTTTCTCACTGCTACTAGTGAATCTAATGTAACACACACCCATACAATGCGCACCACCCCGTGATGTTTTTCTCACTGCTACTAGTGAATGTAATGTAACACACACCCATACAATGCGCACCACTCCGTGATGTTTTTCTCACTCCCACTAGTGAATCTAATGTAACACACACACATGCAATGCGCACCACCACGTGATGTTTTTCTCACTCCCACTAGTGAATGTAATGTAACACACACCCATACAATGAGCACCACCCCGTGATGTTTTTCTCACTCCCACTAGTGAATGTAATGTAACACACACCCATGCAATGCGCACCACCCCGTGATGTTTTTCTCACACCCACTAGTGAATCTAATGTAACACACACCCATACAATGCGCACCACCCCGTGATGTTTTTCTCACTGCTACTAGTGAATCTAATGTAACACACACCCATACAATGCGCACCACCCCGTGACGTTTTTCTCACTGCTACTAGTGAATGTAATGTAACACACACCCATACAATGCGCACCACCCCGTGATGTTTTTCTCACTGCTACTAGTGAATCTAATGTAACACACACCCATACAATGCGCACCACCCCGTGATGTTTTTCTCACTCCTACTAGTGAATCTAATGTAACACACACCCATACAATGCGCACCACCCCGTGATGTTTTTCTCACTGCTACTGGTGAATCTAAGGTAACACACACCCATACAATGCGCACCACCCCGTGATGTGTATCTCACTGCTACTAGTGAATCTAATGTAACACACACCCATACAATGCGCACCACCCCGTGATGTTTTTCTCACTGCTACTAGTGAATGTAATGTAACTCACACCCATACAATGCGCACCACCCCGTGATGTTTTTCTCACTTCTACTAGTGTATGTATTGTAACACACACCCATACAATGCGCACCACCCCGTGATGTTTATCTCACTGCTACTTGTGTATGTATTGTAACACACACCCATACAATGCGCACCACCCCGTGATGTTTTTCTCACTCCTACTAATGAATCTAATGTAACACACACCCATACAAGGCGCACCACCCCGTGATGTTTTTCTCACTCCTACTAGTAAATCTAATGTAACACACACCCATACAAGGCGCACCACCCCGTGATGTTTTTCTCACTCCTACTAGTGAATCTAATGTAACACACACCCATAAAAGGCGCACCACCCCGTGATGTTTTTCTCACTCCTACTAGTGAATCTAATATAACACACACCCATACAAGGCGCACCACCCCGTGATGTTTTTCTCACTCCTCCTAGTGAATCTAATGTAACACACACCCATACAAGGCGCACCACACCGTGATGTTTTTCTCACTGCTACTAGTGAATCTAATGTAACACACACCCATACAATGCGCACCACCCCGTGATGTTTTCTCACTGCTACTAGTGAATCTAATGTAACACACACCCATACAATGCGCACCACCCCGTGATGTTTTTGTCACTGCTATTAGTGAATCTAATGTAACACACACCCATACAATGCGCACCACCCCGTGATGTTTTTCTCACTGCTACTAGTGAATCTAATGTAACACACACATATACAATGCGCACCACCCCGTGATGTTTTTCTCACTCCTACTAGTGAATGTAATGTAACACACACCCATACAATGCACACCACCCCGTGATGTTTTTCTCACTCCTACTAGTGAATGTAATGTAACACACACCCATACAATGCGCACCACCCCGTGATGTTTTTCTCACTCCTACTAGTGAATCTGATGTAACACACACCCATAGAATGCGCACCACCCCGTGATGTTTTTCTCACTCCTACTAGTGAATCTGATGTAACACACACCCATACAATGCGCACCACCCCGTGATGTTTTTCTCACTCCTACTAGTGAATCTGATGTAACACACACCCATACAATGCGCACCACCCCGTGATGTTTTTCTCACTCCTACTAGTGAATCTAATGTAACACACACCCATACAATGCGCACCACCCCGTGATGTTTTTCTCACTCCCACTAGTGAATCTAATGTAACACACACCCATACAATGCGCACCACCCCGTGATGTTTTTCTCACTCCCACTAGTGAATCTAATGTAACACACACCCATACAATGCGCACCACCCCGTGATGTTTTTCTCACTCCCACTAGTGAATCTAATGTAACACACACCCATACAATGCGAACCACCCCGTGATGTTTTTCTCACTCCTACTAGTGAATCTAATGTAACACACACCCATACAATGCGCACCACCCCGTGATGTTTTTCTCACTCCCACTAGTGAATCTAATGTAACACACACCCATACAATGCGAACCACCCCGTGATGTTTTTCTCACTCCCACTAGTGAATCTAATGTAACACACACCTATACAATGCGCATCACCCCGTGATGTTTTTCTCACTCCCACTAGTGAATCTAATGTAACACACACACATGCAATGCGCACCACCCCGTGATGTTTTTCTCACTCCCACTAGTGAATGTAATGTAACACACACCCATGCAATGCGCACCACCCCGTGATGTTTTTCTCACTCCCACTAGTGAATGTAATGTAACACACAACCATGCAATGCGCACCACCCCGTGATGTTTTTCTCACACCTACTAGTGAATCTAATGTAACACACACCCATACAATGCGCACCACCCCGTGATGTTTTTCTCACTGCTACTAGTGAATCTAATGTAACACACACCCATACAATGCGCACCACCCCGTGATGTTTTTCTCACTGCTACTAGTGAATGTAATGTAACACACACCCATACAATGCGCACCACCCCGTGATGTTTTTCTCTCTGCTACTAGTGAATCTAATGTAACACACACCCATACAATGCGCACCACCCCGTGATGTTTTTCTCACTGCTACTAGTGAATCTAATGTAACACACACCCATACAATGCGCACCACCCCGTGATGTTTTTCTCACTGCTACTAGTGAATCTAAGGTAACACACACCCATACAATGCGCACCACCCCGTGATGTGTATCTCACTGCTACTAGTGAATCTAATGTAACACACACCCATACAATGCGCACCACCCCGTGATGTTTTTCTCACTGCTACTAGTGAATGTAATGTAACTCACACCCATACAATGCGCACCACCCCGTGATATTTTTCTCACTTCTACTAGTGTATGTATTGTAACACACACCCATACAATGCGCACCACCCCGTGATGTTTATCTCACTGCTACTTGTGTATGTATTGTAACACACACCCATACAATGCGCACCACCCCGTGATGTTTTTCTCACTCCTACTAATGAATCTAAGGTAACACACACCCATACAAGGCGCACCACCCCGTGATGTTTTTCTCACTCCTACTAGTGAATCTAATGTAACACACACCCATACAAGGCGCACCACCCCGTGATGTTTTTCTCACTCCTACTAGTGAATCTAATGTAACACACACCCATACAAGGCGCACCACCCCGTGATGTTTTTCTCACTCCTACTAGTGAATCTAATGTAACACACACCCATACAATGGGCACCACCCCGTGATGTTTTTCTCACTCCTGCTAGGGAATCTAATGTAACACGCACCCATACAGTGCGCACCACCCCGTGATGTTTTTCTCACTCCTGCTAGTGAATCTAATGTAACACACACCCATACAATGCGCACCAACCCGTGATGTTTTTCTCACCCCTGCTAGTGAATGTAATGTAACACACACCCATACAAGGCGCACCACCCCGTGATGTTTTTCTCACCCTTACTAGTGAATGTAATGTAACACACAACCATACAAGGCGCACCACCCCGTGATGTTTTTCTCACCACTATTAGTGAATGTAATGTAACACACACCCATACAAGGCGCACCACCCTGTGATGTTTTTCTCACCCCTACTAGTGAATCTAATGTAACACACACCCATACAAGGCGCACCACCCCGTGATGTTTTTCTCACTCCTACTAGTGAATCTAATGTAACACACACCCATACAAGGCGCACCACCCCGTGATGTTTTTCTCACTCCCACTCATGAATCTAATGTAACACACACCCATACAATGCGCACCACCCAGTGATGTTTTTCTCACTCCCACTAGTGAATCTAATGTAACACACACCCATACAATGCGCACCACCCCGTGATGTTTTTCTCACTCCC
The DNA here is from genome assembly GCF_034190915.1 of Cavia porcellus. NCBI lineage: Eukaryota > Metazoa > Chordata > Mammalia > Rodentia > Caviidae > Cavia > Cavia porcellus. Next base: position 396,591 of record NW_026947647.1, on the reverse strand, counting down.
ACTAGTGAATCTAATGTAACACACACCCATACAATGCGCACCACCCCGTGATGTTTTTCACACTCCTACTAGTGAATCTAATGTAACACACACCCATACAATGCGCACCACCCCGTGATGTTTTTCTCACTCCCACTAGTGAATCTAATGTAACACACACACATGCAATGCGCACCACCACGTGATGTTTTTCTCACTCCCACTAGTGAATGTAATGTAACACACACCCATACAATGCGCACCACCCCGTGATGTTTTTCTCACTCCCACTAGTGAATGTAATGTAACACACACCCATGCAATGCGCACCACCCCGTGATGTTTTTCTCACACCCACTAGTGAATCTAATGTAACACACACCCATACAATGCGCACCACCCCGTGATGTTTTTCTCACTGCTACTAGTGAATCTAATGTAACACACACCCATACAATGCGCACCACCCCGTGATGTTTTTCTCACTGCTACTAGTGAATGTAATGTAACGCACACCCATACAATGCGCACCACCCCGTGATGTTTTTCTCACTGCTACTAGTGAATCTAATGTAACACACACCCATACAATGCGCACCACCCCGTGATGTTTTTCTCACTCCTACTAGTGAATCTAATGTAACACACACCCATACAATGCGCACCACCCCGTGATGTTTTTCTCACTGCTACTAGTGAATCTAAGGTAACACACACCCATACAATGCGCACCACCCCGTGATGTGTATCTCACTGCTACTAGTGAATCTAATGTAACACACACCCATACAATGCGCACCACCCCGTGATGTTTTTCTCACTGCTACTAGTGAATGTAATGTAACTCACACCCATACAATGCGCACCACCCCGTGATGTTTTTCTCACTTCTACTAGTGTATGTATTGTAACACACACCCATACAATGCGCACCACCCCGTGATGTTTATCTCACTGCTACTTGTGTATGTATTGTAACACACACCCATACAATGCGCACCACCCCGTGATGTTTTTCTCACTCCTACTAATGAATCTAATGTAACACACACCCATACAAGGCGCACCACCCCGTGATGTTTTTCTCACTCCTACTAGTAAATCTAATGTAACACACACCCATACAAGGCGCACCACCCCGTGATGTTTTTCTCACTCCTACTAGTGAATCTAATGTAACACACACCCATAAAAGGCGCACCACCCCGTGATGTTTTTCTCACTCCTACTAGTGAATCTAATGTAACACACACCCATACAAGGCGCACCACCCCGTGATGTTTTTCTCACTCCTACTAGTGAATCTAATATAACACACACCCATACAAGGCGCACCACCCCGTGATGTTTTTCTCACTCCTCCTAGTGAATCTAACGTAACACACACCCATAGAAGGCGCACCACACCGTGATGTTTTTCTCACTGCTACTAGTGAATCTAATGTAACACACACCCATACAATGCGCACCACCCCGTGATGTTTTCTCACTGCTACTAGTGAATCTAATGTAACACACACCCATACAATGCGCACCACCCCGTGATGTTTTTGTCACTGCTATTAGTGAATCTAATGTAACACACACCCATACAATGCGCACCACCCCGTGATGTTTTTCTCACTGCTACTAGTGAATCTAATGTAACACACACACATACAATGCGCACCACCCCTTGATGTTTTTCTCACTCCTACTAGTGAATGTAATGTAACACACACCCATACAATGCACACCACCCCGTGATGTTTTTCTCACTCCTACTAGTGAATGTAATGTAACACACACCCATACAATGCGCACCACCCCGTGATGTTTTTCTCACTCCTACTAGTGAATCTGATGTAACACACACCCATACAATGCGCACCACCCCGTGATGTTTTTCTCACTCCTACTAGTGAATCTGATGTAACACACACCCATACAATGCGCACCACCCCGTGATGTTTTTCTCACTCGTACTAGTGAATCTGATGTAACACACACCCATACAATGCGCACCACCCCGTGGTGTTTTTCTCACTCCTACTAGTGTATCTAATGTAAGACACACCCATACAATGCGCACCACCCCGTGATGATTTTCTCAATCCTGCAAGTGAATGTGATGTAACACACACCCATACAATGCGAACCACCCCGTGATGTTTTTCTCACTCCTGCTAGTGAATCTGATGTAACACACACCCATAAAATGCGCACCACCCCGTGATGTTTTTCTCACTCCTGCTAGTGAATCTAATGTAACACGCACCCATACAATGCGCACCACCCCGTGATGTTTTTCTCACTCCTGCTAGTGAATCTAATGTAACACGCACCCATACAATGCGCACCACCCCGTGATGTTTTTCTCACTCCTGCTAGGGAATCTAATGTAACACGCACCCATACAATGCGCACCACCCTGTGATGTTTTTCTCACTTCTACTAGTGAATCTAATGTAACACACACCCATACAATGCGCACCACCCCGTGATGTTTTTCTCACCCCTGCTAGTGAATGTAATGTAACACACACCCATACAAGGCGCACCACCCCGTGATGTTTTTCTCACCACTGCTAGTGAATGTAATGTAACACACACCCATACAAGGCGCACCACCCCGTGATGTTTTTCTCACCCCTACTAGTGAATGTAATGTAACACACACCCATACAATGCGCACCACCCCGTGATGTTTTTCTCACCCCTATTAGTGAATGTAATGTAACACACACCCTTACAAGGCGCACCACACCGTGATGTTTTTCTCACCCCTACTAGTGAATCTAATGTAACACACACCCGTACAAGGCGCACCACCCCGTGATGTTTTTCTCACTCCTACTAGTGAATCTAATGTAACACACACCCATACAAGGCGCACCACCCCGTGATGTTTTTCTCACTCCTACTAGTGAATGTAATGTAACACACACCCATACAAGGCGCACCACCCCGTGATGTTTTTCTCACTCCTACTAGTGAATCTAATGTAACACACACCCATACAATGCGCACCACCCCGTGATGTTTTTCTCACTCCTACTAGTGAATCTAATGTAACACACACCCATACAATGCGCACCACCCCGTGATGTTTTTCTCACTCCTACTTGTGAATCTAATGTGACACACACCCATACAATGCGCACCACCCCGTGATGTTTTTCTCACTCCTACTAGTGAATGTAATGTAAAACACACCCATACAATGCGCACCACCCCGTGATGTTTTCCTCACTCCTACTAGTGAATCTAATGTAACACACACCCATACAATGCGCACCACCCCGTGATGTTTTTCTAACTCCTACTAGTGAATCTAATGTAACACACACCCATACAATGCGCACCACCCCGTGATGTTTTTCTCACTCCTACTAGTGAATCTAATGTAACACACACCCATACAATGCGCACCACCCCGTGATGTTTTTCTCACTCCCACTAGTGAATCTAATGTAACACACACCCATACAATGCGCACCACCCCGTGATGTTTTTCTCACTCATACTAGTGAATCTAATGTAACACACACCCATACGATGCGCACCACCACGTGACGTTTTTCTCACTCCCACTAGTGAATCTAATGTAACACACACCCATACAATGAGCACCACCCCGTGATGTTTTTCTCACTCCTGCTAGGGAATCTAATGTAACACGCACCCATACAGTGCGCACCACCCCGTGATGTTTTTCTCACTCCTGCTAGTGAATCTAATGTAACACACACCCATACAATGCGCACCAACCCGTGATGTTTTTCTCACCCCTGCTAGTGAATGTAATGTAACACACACCCATACAAGGCGCACCACCCCGTGATGTTTTTCTCACCCCTACTAGTGAATGTAATGTAACACAAAACCATACAAGGCGCACCACCCCGTGATGTTTTTCTCACCACTATTAGTGAATGTAATGTAACACACACCCATACAAGGCGCACCACCCCGTGATGTTTTTCTCACCCCTACTAGTGAATCTAATGTAACACACACCCATACAAGGCGCACCACCCCGTGATGTTTTTCTCACTCCTACTAGTGAATCTAATGTAACACACACCCATACAAGGCGCACCACCCCGTGATGTTTTTCTCACTCCCACTCGTGAATCTAATGTAACACACACCCATACAATGCGCACCACCCAGTGATGTTTTTCTCACTCCCACTAGTGAATCTAATGTAACACACACCCATACAATGCGCACCACCCCGTGATGTTTTTCTCACTCCCACTAGTGAATCTAATGTAACACACACCCATACAATGCGCACCACCCCGTGATGTTTTTCACACTCCTACTAGTGAATCTAATGTAACACACACCCATACAATGCGCACCACCCCGTGATGTTTTTCTCACTCCCACTAGTGAATCTAATGTAACACACACACATGCAATGCGCACCACCACGTGATGTTTTTCTCACTCCCACTAGTGAATGTAATGTAACACACACCCATGCAATGCGCACCACCCCGTGATGTTTTTCTCACACCCACTAGTGAATCTAATGTAACACACACCCATACAATGCGCACCACCCCGTGATGTTTTTCTCACTGCTACTAGTGAATCTAATGTAACACACACCCATACAATGCGCACCACCCCGTGATGTTTTTCTCACTGCTACTAGTGAATGTAATGTAACACACACCCATACAATGCGCACCACCCCGTGATGTTTTTCTCACTGCTACTAGTGAATCTAATGTAACACACACCCATACAATGCGCACCACCCCGTGATGTTTTTCTCACTCCTACTAGTGAATCTAATGTAACATACACCCATGCAATGCGCACCACCCCGTGATGTTTTTCTCACTGCTACTAGTGAATCTAAGGAAACACACACCCATACAATGCGCACCACCCCGTGATGTGTATCTCACTGCTACTAGTGAATCTAATGTAACACACACCCATACAATGCGCACCACCCCGTGATGTTTTTCTCACTGCTACTAGTGAATGTAATGTAACTCACACCCATACAATGCGCACCACCCCGTGATGTTTTTCTCACTTCTACTAGTGTATGTATTGTAACACACACCCATACAATGCGCACCACCCCGTGATGTTTATCTCACTGCTACTTGTGTATGTATTGTAACACACACCCATACAATGCGCACCACCCCGTGATGTTTTTCTCACTCCTACTAATGAATCTAATGTAACACACACCCATACAAGGCGCACCACCCCGTGATGTTTTTTTCACTCCTACTAGTGAATCTAATGTAACACACACCCATAAAAGGCGCACCACCCCGTGATGTTTTTCTCACTCCTACTAGTGAATCTAATGTAACACACACCCATACAAGGCGCACCACCCCGTGATGTTTTTCTCACTCCTACTAGTGAATCTAATATAACACACACCCATACAAGGCGCACCACCCCGTGATGTTTTTCTCACTCCTCCTAGTGAATCTAACGTAACACACACCCATAGAAGGCGCACCACACCGTGATGTTTTTCTCACTGCTACTAGTGAATCTAATGTAACACACACCTATACAATGCGCACCACCCCGTGATGTTTTCTCACTGCTACTAGTGAATCTAATGTAACACACACCCATACAATGCGCACCACCCCGTGATGTTTTTGTCACTGCTATTAGTGAATCTAATGTAACACACACCCATACAATGCGCACCACCCCGTGATGTTTTTCTCACTGCTACTAGTGAATCTAATGTAACACACACACATACAATGCGCACCACCCCTTGATGTTTTTCTCACTCCTACTAGTGAATGTAATGTAAAACACACCCATACAATGCACACCACCCCGTGATGTTTTTCTCACTCCTACTAGTGAATGTAATGTAACACACACCCATACAATGCGCACCACCCCGTGATGTTTTTCTCACTCCTACTAGTGAATCTGATGTAACACACACCCATACAATGCGCACCACCCCGTGATGTTTTTCTCACTCCTACTAGTGAATCTGATGTAACACACACCCATACAATGCGCACCACCCCGTGATGTTTTTCTCACTCCTACTAGTGAATCTGATGTAACACACACCCATACAATGCGCACCACCCCGTGGTGTTTTTCTCACTCCTACTAGTGTATCTAATGTAAGACACACCCATACAATGCGCACCACCCCGTAATGATTTTCTCAATCCTGCAAGTGAATGTGATGTAACACATACCCATACAATGCGAACCACCCCGTGATGTTTTTCTCACTCCTGCTAGTGAATCTGATGTAACACACACCCATAAATGCGCACCACCCCGTGATGTTTTTCTCACTCCTGCTAGTGAATCTAATGTAACACGCACCCATACAATGCGCACCACCCCGTGATGTTTTTCTCACTCCTGCTAGTGAATCTAATGTAACACGCACCCATACAATGCGCACCACCCCGTGATGTTTTTCTCACTCCTGCTAGGGAATCTAATGTAACACGCACCCATACAATGCGCACCACCCTGTGATGTTTTTCTCACTTCTACTAGTGAATCTAATGTAACACACACCCATACAATGCGCACCACCCCGTGATGTTTTTCTCACCCCTGCTAGTGAATGTAATGTAACACACACCCATACAAGGCGCACCACCCCGTGATGTTTTTCTCACCACTGCTAGTGAATGTAATGTAACACACACCCATACAAGGCGCACCACCCCGTGATGTTTTTCTCACCCCTACTAGTGAATGTAATGTAACACACAACCATACAAGGCGCACCACCCCGTGATGTTTTTCTCACCCCTATTAGTGAATGTAATGTAACACACACCCTTACAAGGCGCACCACACCGTGATGTTTTTCTCACCCCTACTAGTGAATCTAATGTAACACACACCCGTACAAGGCGCACCACCCCGTGATGTTTTTCTCACTCCTACTAGTGAATCTAATGTAACACACACCCATACAAGGCGCACCACCCCGTGATGTTTTTCTCACTCCTACTAGTGAATGTAATGTAACACACACCCATACAAGGCGCACCACCCCGTGATGTTTTTCTCACTCCTACTAGTGAATCTAATGTAACACACACCCATACAATGCGCACCACCCCGTGATGTTTTTCTCACTCCTACTAGTGAATCTAATGTAACACACACCCATACAATGCGCACCACCCCGTGATGTTTTTCTCACTCCTACTTGTGAATCTAATGTGACACACACCCATACAATGCGCACCACCCCGTGATGTTTTTCTCACTCCTACTAGTGAATGTAATGTAAAACACACCCATACAATGCGCACCACCCCGTGATGTTTTCCTCACTCCTACTAGTGAATCTAATGTAACACACACCCATACAATGCGCACCACCCCGTGATGTTTTTCTAACTCCTACTAGTGAATCTAATGTAACACACACCCATACAATGCGCACCACCCCGTGATGTTTTTCTCACTCCTACTAGTGAATCTAATGTAACACACACCCATACAATGCGCACCACCCCGTGATGTTTTTCTCACTCCCACTAGTGAATCTAATGTAACACACACCCATACAATGCGCACCACCCCGTGATGTTTTTCTCACTCATACTAGTGAATCTAATGTAACACACACCCATACGATGCGCACCACCCCGTGACGTTTTTCTCACTCCCACTAGTGAATCTAATGTAACACACACCCATACAATGCGCACCACCCCGTGATGTTTTTCTCACTCCTACTAGTGAATCTAATGTAACACACACCCATACAATGCGCACCACCCGTGATGTTTTTCTCACTACCACTAGTGAATCTAATGTAACACACACCCATACAATGCGAACCACCCCGTGATGTTTTTCTCACTCCCACTAGTGAATCTAATGTAACACACACCCATACAATGCGCACCACCCCGTGATGTTTTTCTCACTCCCACTAGAGAATCTGATGTAACACACACACATGCAATGCGCACCACCCCGTGATGTTTTTCTCACTCCCACTAGTGAATGTAATGTAACACACACCCATGCAATGCGCACCACCCCGTGATGTTTTTCTCACACCTACTAGTGAATCTAATGTAACACACACCCATACAATGCGCACCAACCCGTGATGTTTTTCTCACTGCTACTAGTGAATCTAATGTAACACACACCCATACAATGCGCACCACCCCGTGATGTTTTTCTCACTGCTACTAGTGAATGTAATGTAACACACACCCATACAATGCGCACCACCCCGTGATGTTTTTCTCACTGCTACTAGTGAATCTAATGTAACACACACCCATACAATGCGCACCACCCCGTGATGTTTTTCTCACTGCTACTAGTGAATCTAATGTAACACACACCCATACAATGCGCACCACCCCGTGATGTTTTTCTCACTGCTACTAGTGAATCTAAGGTAACACAAACCCATACAATGCGCACCACCCCGTGATGTGTATCTCACTGCTACTAGTGAATCTAATGTAACACACACCCATACAATTTGCACCACCCCGTGATGTTTTTCTCACTGCTACTAGTGAATGTAATGTAACTCACACCCATACAATGCGCACCACCCCGTGATGTTTTTCTCACTTCTACTAGTGTATGTATTGTAACACACACCCATACAATGCGCACCACCCCGTGCTGTTTATCTCACTGCTACTAGTGTATGTATTGTAACACACACCCATACAATGCGCACCACCCCGTGATGTTTTTCTGACTCCTACTAATGAATCTAATGTAACACACACCCATACAATGCGCACCACCCCGTGATGTTTTTCTCACTCCTACTAGTGAATCTAATGTAACACACACCCATACAATGCGCACCAACCCGTGATGTTTTTCTCACTGCTACTAGTGAATCTAATGTAACACACACCCATACAATGCGCACCACCCCGTGATGTTTTTCTCACTGCTACTAGTGAATGTAATGTAACACACACCCATACAATGCGCACCACCCCGTGATGTTTTTCTCACTGCTACTAGTGAATCTAATGTAACACACACCCATACAATGCGCACCACCCCGTGATGTTTTTCTCACTGCTACTAGTGAATCTAATGTAACACACACCCATACAATGCGCACCACCCCGTGATGTTTTTCTCACTGCTACTAGTGAATCTAAGGTAACACAAACCCATACAATGCGCACCACCCCGTGATGTGTATCTCACTTCTACTAGTGAATCTAATGTAACACACACCCATACAATGCGCACCACCCCGTGATGTTTTTCTCACTGCTACTAGTGAATGTAATGTAACTCACACCCATACAATGCGCACCACCCCGTGATGTTTTTCTCACTTCTACTAGTGTATGTATTGTAACACACACCCATACAATGCGCACCACCCCGTGCTGTTTATCTCACTGCTACTAGTGTATGTATTGTAACACACACCCATACAATGCGCACCACCCCGTGATGTTTTTCTGACTCCTACTAATGAATCTAATGTAACACACACCCATACAAGGCGCACCACCCCGTGATGTTTTTCTCACTCCTACTAGTGAATCTAATGTAACACACACCCATACAAGGCGCACCACCCCGTGATGTTTTTCTCACTCCTACTAGTGAATCTAATGTAACACACACCCATACAAGGCGCACCACCCCGTGATGTTTTTCTCACTCCTACTAGTGAATCTAATGTAACACACACCCATACAAGGCGCACCACCCCGTGATGTTTTTCTCACTCCTACTAGTGAATCTAATATAACACACACCCATACATGGCGCACCACCCCTTGATGTTTTTCTCACTCCTCCTAGTGAATCTAATGTAACACACACCCATACAAGGCGCACCACACCGTGATGTTTTTCTCACTGCTACTAGTGAATCTAATGTAACACACACCCATACAATGCGCACCACCCCGTGATGTTTTCTCACTGCTACTAGTGAATCTAATGTAACACACACCCATACAATGCGCACCACCCCGTGATGTTTTTCTCACTGCTACTAGTGAATCTAATGTAACACACACCCATACAATGCGCACCACCCCGTGATGTTTTTCTCACTCCTAGTAGTGAATGTAATGTAACACACACCCATACAATGCGCACCACCCCGTGATGTTTTTCTCACTCCTACTAGTGAATGTAATGTAACACACACCCATACAATGCGCACCACCCCGTGATGTTTTTCTCACTCCTACTAGTGAATGTAATGTAACACACACCCATACAATGCGCACCACCCCGTGATGTTTTTCTCACTCCTACTAGTGAATCTGATGTAACACACACCCATACAATGCGCACCACCCCGTGATGTTTTTCTCACTCCTAATAGTGAATCTGATGTAACACACACCCATACAATGCGCACCACCCCGTGATGTTTTTCTCACACCTACTAGTGAATCTGATGTAACACACACCCATACAATGCGCACAACACCGTGATGTTTTTCTCACTCCTACTAGTGAATCTGATGTAACACACACCCATACAATGCGCACCACCCCGTGATGTTTTTCTCACTCCTACTAGTGAATCTGATGTAACACACACCCATACAATGCGCACCACCCCGTGATGATTTTCTCACTCCTACTAGTGAATGTGATGTAACACACACCCATACAATGCGCACCACCCCGTGATGATTTTCTCACTCCTGCTAGTGAATGTGATGTAACACACACCCATACAATGCGCACCACCCCGTGATGTTTTTCTCACTCCTGCTAGTGAATCTGATGTAACACACACCCATACAATGCGCACCACCCCGTGATGTTTTTCTCACTCCTGCTAGTGAATCTAATGTAACACGCACCCATAAAATGCGCACCACCCCGTGATGTTTTTCTCACTCCTGCTAGTGAATCTAATGTAACACGCACCCATACAATGCGCACCACCCCGTGATGTTTTTCTCACTCCTGCTAGGGAATCTAATGTAACACGCACCCATACAATGCGCACCACCCCGTGATGTTTTTCTCACTCCTGCTAGTGAATCTAATGTAACACACACCCATACAATGCGCACCACCCCGTGATGTTTTTCTCAACCCTGCTAGTGAATGTAATGTAACACACACCCATACAAGGCGCACCACCCCGTGATGTTTTTCTCACCACTGCTAGTGAATGTAATGTAACACACACCCATACAAGGCGCACCACCCCGTGATGTTTTTCTCACCCCTACTAGTGAATGTCATGTAACACACAACCATACAAGGCGCACCACCCCGTGATGTTTTTCTCACCCCTATTAGTGAATGTAATGTAACACACACCCATACAAGGCGCACCACCCCGTGATGTTTTTCTCACCCCTACTAGTGAATCTAATGTAACACACACCCATACAAGGCGCACCACCCCGTGATGTTTTTCTCACTCCTACTAGTGAATCTAATGTAACACACACCCATACAAGGCGCACCACCCCGTGATGTTTTTCTCACTCCTACTAGTGAATGTAATGTAACACACACCCATACAAGGCGCACCACCCCGTGATGTTTTTCTCACTCCTACTAGTGAATCTAATGTAACACACACCCATACAAGGCGCACCACCCCGTGATGTTTTTCTCACTCCTACTAGTGAATCTAATGTAACACACACCCATACAATGCGCACCACCCCGTGATGTTTTTCTCACTCCTACTAGGGAATCTAATGTAACACACACCCATACAATGCGCACCACCCCGTGATGTTTTTCTCACTCCTACTAGTGAATCTATTGTAACACACACCCATACAATGCGCACCACCCCGTGATGTTTTTCTCACTCCTACTTGTGAATCTAATGTAACACACACCCATACAATGCCACAACCCCGTGATGTTTTTCTCACTCCTACTAGTGAATCTAATGTAACACACACCCATACAATGCGCACCACCCCGTGATGTTTTTCTCACTCCCACTAGTGAATCTAATGTAACACACACCCATACAATGTGCACCACCCCGTGATGTTTTTCTCACTCCCACTAGTGAATCTAATGTAACACCCACCCATACAATGCGCACCACCCCGTGATGTTTTTCTCACTCCCACTAGTGAATCTAATGTAACACACACCCATACAATGCGCACCACCCCGTGATGTTTTTCTCACTCCTACTAGTGAATCTAATGTAACACACACCCATACAATTCACACCACCCCGTGATGTTTTTCTCACTCCTACTAGTGAATCTAATGTAACACACACCCATACAATGCGCACCACCCCATGATGTTTTTCTCACTCCTACTAGTGAATCTAATGTAACACACACCCATAAAATGCGCACCACCCCGTGATGTTTTTCTGACTCCTACTAGTGAATCTAATGTAACACACACCCATACAATGCGCACCACCCCGTGATGTTTTTCTCACTGCTACTAGTGAATCTAATGTAACACACACCCATACAATGCGCACCACCCCGTGATGTTTTTCTCACTCCTACTAGTGAATCTGATGTAACACACACCCATACAATGCGCACCACCCCGTGATGTTTTTCTCACTCCTAATAGTGAATCTGATGTAACACACACCCATACAATGCGCACCACCCCGTGATGTTTTTCTCACACCTACTAGTGAATCTGATGTAACACACACCCATACAATGCGCACAACACCGTGATGTTTTTCTCACTCCTACTAGTGAATCTGATGTAACACACACCCATACAATGCGCACCACCCCGTGATGTTTTTCTCACTCCTACTAGTGAATCTGATGTAACACACACCCATACAATGCGCACCACCCCGTGATGATTTTCTCACTCCTACTAGTGAATGTGATGTAACACACACCCATACAATGCGCACCACCCCGTGATGATTTTCTCACTCCTGCTAGTGAATGTGATGTAACACACACCCATACAATGCGCACCACCCCGTGATGTTTTTCTCACTCCTGCTAGTGAATCTGATGTAACACACACCCATACAATGCGCACCACCCCGTGATGTTTTTCTCACTCCTGCTAGTGAATCTAATGTAACACGCACCCATAAAATGCGCACCACCCCGTGATGTTTTTCTCACTCCTGCTAGTGAATCTAATGTAACACGCACCCATACAATGCGCACCACCCCGTGATGTTTTTCTCACTCCTGCTAGGGAATCTAATGTAACACGCACCCATACAATGCGCACCACCCCGTGATGTTTTTCTCACTCCTGCTAGTGAATCTAATGTAACACACACCCATACAATGCGCACCACCCCGTGATGTTTTTCTCAACCCTGCTAGTGAATGTAATGTAACACACACCCATACAAGGCGCACCACCCCGTGATGTTTTTCTCACCACTGCTAGTGAATGTAATGTAACACACACCCATACAAGGCGCACCACCCCGTGATGTTTTTCTCACCCCTACTAGTGAATGTCATGTAACACACAACCATACAAGGCGCACCACCCCGTGATGTTTTTCTCACCCCTATTAGTGAATGTAATGTAACACACACCCATACAAGGCGCACCACCCCGTGATGTTTTTCTCACCCCTACTAGTGAATCTAATGTAACACACACCCATACAAGGCGCACCACCCCGTGATGTTTTTCTCACTCCTACTAGTGAATCTAATGTAACACACACCCATACAAGGCGCACCACCCCGTGATGTTTTTCTCACTCCTACTAGTGAATGTAATGTAACACACACCCAAACAAGGCGCACCACCCCGTGATGTTTTTCTCACTCCTACTAGTGAATCTAATGTAACACACACCCATACAAGGCGCACCACCCCGTGATGTTTTTCTCACTCCTACTAGTGAATCTAATGTAACACACACCCATACAATGCGCACCACCCCGTGATGTTTTTCTCACTCCTACTAGGGAATCTAATGTAACACACACCCATACAATGCGCACCACCCCGTGATGTTTTTCTCACTCCTACTAGTGAATCTATTGTAACACACACCCATACAATGCGCACCACCCCGTGATGTTTTTCTCACTCCTACTTGTGAATCTAATGTAACACACACCCATACAATGCCACAACCCCGTGATGTTTTTCTCACTCCTACTAGTGAATCTAATGTAACACACACCCATACAATGCGCACCACCCCGTGATGTTTTTCTCACTCCCACTAGTGAATCTAATGTAACACACACCCATACAATGTGCACCACCCCGTGATGTTTTTCTCACTCCCACTAGTGAATCTAATGTAACACCCACCCATACAATGCGCACCACCCCGTGATGTTTTTCTCACTCCCACTAGTGAATCTAATGTAACACACACCCATACAATGCGCACCACCCCGTGATGTTTTTCTCACTCCTACTAGTGAATCTAATGTAACACACACCCATACAATTCACACCACCCCGTGATGTTTTTCTCACTCCTACTAGTGAATCTAATGTAACACACACCCATACAATGCGCACCACCCCATGATGTTTTTCTCACTCCTACTAGTGAATCTAATGTAACACACACCCATAAAATGCGCACCACCCCGTGATGTTTTTCTGACTCCTACTAGTGAATCTAATGTAACACACACCCATACAATGCGCACCACCCCGTGATGTTTTTCTCACTGCTACTAGTGAATCTAATGTAACACACACCCATACAATGCGCACCACCCCGTGATGTTTTTCTCACTCCCACTAGTGAATCTAATGTAACACACACCCATACAATGCGCACCACGCCGTGATGTTTTTCTCACTCCCACTAGTGAATCTAATGTAACACACACACATGCAATGCGCACCACCCCGTGATGTTTTTCTCACTCCCACTAGTGAATGTAATGTAACACACACCAATGCAATGCGCACCACCGCGTGATGTTTTTCTCACTGCTACTAGTGAATCTAATGTAACACAAACCAATACAATGCGCACCACCACGTGATGTTTTTCTCACTGCTACTAGTGAATCTAATGTAACACACACCCATACAATGCGCACCACCCCGTGATGTTTTTCTCACTGCTACTAGTGAATCTAATGTAACACACACCCATACAATGCGCACCACCCCGTGATGTTTTTCTCACTGCTACTAGTGAATCTAATGTAACACACACCCATACAATGCGCACCACCCCGTGATGTTTTTCTCACTGCTACTAGTGAATCTAATGTAACACACACCCATACAATGCGCACCACCCCGCGATGTTTTTCTCACTGCTACTAGTGAATCTAATGTAACACACACAGATACAATGCGCACCACACCGTGATGTTTTTCTCACTGCTACTAGTGTATGTATTGTAACACACACCCATACAATGCGCACCACCCCGTGATGTTTTTCTCACTCCTACTAGTGAATCTAATGTAACACACACCCATACAAGGCGCACCACCCCGTGATGTTTTTCTCACTCCTACTAGTGAATCTAATGTAACACACACCCATACAAGGCGCACCACCCCGTGATGTTTTTCTCACTCCTACTAGTGAATCTAATGTAACACACACCCATACAATGCGCACCACCCCGTGATGTTTTTCTCACTGCTACTAGTGAATGTAATGTAACACACACCCATACAATGCGCACCACCCCGTGATGTTTTTCTCAGTCCTACTAGTGAATCTAATGTAACACACACCCATACAATGCGCACCACGCCGTGATGTTTTTCTCACTCCCACTAGTGAATCTAATGTAACACACACACATGCAATGCGCACCACCCCGTGATGTTTTTCTCACTCCCACTAGTGAATGTAATGTAACACACACCCATGCAATGCGCACCACCACGTGATGTTTTTCTCACTGCTACTAGTGAATGTAATGGAACACACACCCATACAATGCGCACCACCATGTGATGTTTTTCTCACTGCTACTAGTGAATCTAATGTAACACACACCCATACAATGCGCACCACCCCGTGATGTTTTTCTCACTCCTACTAGTGAATGTAATGTAACACACACCCATTCAATGCGCACCACCCCGTGATGTTTTTCTCACTGCTACTAGTGAGTCTAATGTAACGCACACCCATACAATGCGCACCACCCCGTGATGTTTTTCTCACTGCTACTAGTGAATCTAATGTAACACACACCCATACAATGCGCACCACCCCGTGATGTTTTCCTCACTGCTACTAGTGAATCTAATGTAACACATACCCATACAATGCGCACCACCCCGTGATGTTTTCCTCACTGCTACTAGTGAGTCTAATGTAACACACACCCATACAATGGGCACCACCCCGTGATGTTTTTCTCACTGCTACTAGTGAATCTAATGTAACATACACCCATACAATGCGCACCACCCCGTGATGTTTTTCTCACTGCTACTAGTGAATCTAATTTAACACACACCCATACAATGCGCACCACCCCGTGATGTTTTTCTCACTGCTACTAGTGAATCTAATGTAACACACACCCATACAATGCGCACCACCCCGTGATGTTTTTCTCACTGCTACTAGTGAATCTAATGTAACACACACCCATACAATGCGCACCACCCCGTGATGTTTTTCTCACTACTACTAGTGTATGTATTGTAACACACACCCATACAATGCGCACCACCCCGTGATGTTTTTCTCATTCCTACTAGTGAATCTAATGTAACACACACCCATACAATGCGCACCACCCCGTGATGTTTTTCTCACTCCTACTAGTGAATCTAATGTAACACACACCCATACAATGCACACCACCCCGTGATGTTTTTCTCACTCCTACTAGTGAATCTAATGTAACACTCACCCATACAATGCGCACCACCCCGTGATGTTTTTCTCACTCCTACTAGTGAATCTAATGTAACACACACCCATACAAGGCGCCCCACCCCGTGATGTTTTTCTGACTCCTACGAGTGAATGTAATGTAACACACACCCATACAAGGCGCACCACCCCGTGAAGTTTTTCTCACTCCTACTAGTGAATCTAATGTAACACACACCCATACAAGGCGCACCACCCCGTGATGTTTTTCTCAACCCTACTAGTGAATCTAATGTAACACACAGCCATACAAGGCGCACCACCCCGTGATGTTTTTCTCACTCCTACTAGTGAATGTAATGTAACACACACCCATACAAGGCGCACCACCCCGTGATGTTTTTCTCACTCCTACTAGTGAATGTAATGTAACACACACCCATACAAGGCGCACCACCCCGTGATGTTTTTCTCACTCGTACTAGTGAATGTAATGTAACACACACCCATACAAGGCGCACCACCCCGTGATGTTTTTCTCACTCCTACCAGTGAATCTAATGTAACACACACCCATACAATGCGCACCACCCCGTGATGTTTTTCTCACTCCTACTAGTGAATGTAATGTAAAACACACCCATACAATGCGCACCACCCCGTGATGTTTTCCTCACTCCTACTAGTGAATCTAATGTAACACACACCCATACAATGCGCACCACCCCGTGATGTTTTTCTCACTCCTACTAGTGAATCTAATGTAACACACACCCATACAATGCGCACCACCCCGTGATGTTTTTCTCACTCCTACTAGTGAATCTAATGTAACACACACCCATACAATGCGCACCATCCCGTGATGTTTTTCTCACTCCCACTAGTGAATCTAATGTAACACACACCCATACAATGCGCACCACCCCGTGATGTTTTTCTCACTCCCACTAGTGAATCTAATGTAACACACACCCATACAATGCGCACCACCCCGTGATGTTTTTCTCACTCCTACTAGTGAATCTAATGTAACACACACCCATACAATGCGCACCGCCCCGTGATGTTTTTCTCACTCCCACTAGTGAATCTAATGTAACACACACCCATACAATGCGAACCACCCCGTGATGTTTTTCTCACTCCCACTAGTGAATCTAATGTAACACACACCCATACAATGCGCACCACCCCGTGATGTTTTTCTCACTCCCACTAGTGAATCTAATGTAACACACACACATGCAATGCGCACCACCCCATGATGTTTTTCTCACTCCCACTAGTGAATGTAATGTAACACACACCCATGCAATGCGCACCACCCCGTGATGTTTTTCTCA
The DNA here is from genome assembly GCF_034190915.1 of Cavia porcellus. Classification (NCBI taxonomy): domain Eukaryota; kingdom Metazoa; phylum Chordata; class Mammalia; order Rodentia; family Caviidae; genus Cavia; species Cavia porcellus. Next base: position 378,513 of record NW_026947647.1, on the reverse strand, counting down.
CTCCCAATGGTGAATGTAATGTAACACACACCCATGCAATGCGCACCACCACGTGATGTTTTTCTCGCTGCTACTAGTGAATGTAATGTAACACACACCCATACAATGCGCACCACCCCGTGATGTTTTTCTCACTCCTACTAGTGAATGTAATGTAACACACACCCATACAAGGCGCACCACCCCGTGATGTTTTTCTCACTGCTACTAGTGAATCTAATGTAACACACACCCATACAATGCGCACCACCCCGTGATGTTTTTCTCACTGCTACTAGTGAATCTAATGTAACACACACCCATACAATGCGCACCACCCCGTGATGTTTTTCTCACTGCTACTAGTGAATGTAATGTAACACACACCCATACAATGCGCACCACGCCGTGATGTTTTTCTCACTGCTACTAGTGAATGTAATGTAACACACACCCATACAATGCGCACCACCCCGTGATGTTTTTCTCACTGCTACTAGTGAATCTAATGTAACACACACCCATACAATGCGCACCACCCCTTAATGTTTTTCTCACTTCTACTAGTGAATCTAAGGTAACACACACCCATACAATGCGCACCACCCCGTGATGTGTTTCTCACTGCTACTAGTGAATCTAATGTAACACACACCCATACAATGCGCACCACCCCGTGATGTTTTTCTCACTGCTACTAGTGAATGTAATGTAACTCACACCCATACAATGCGCACCACCCCGTGATGTTTTTCTCACTGCTACTAGTGTATGTATTGTGACACACACCCATACAATGCGCACCACCCCGTGATGTTTATCTCACTGCTACTAGTGTATGTATTGTAACACACACCCATACAATGCGCACCACCCCGTGATGTTTTTCTCACTCCTACTAGTGAATCTAATGTAACACAAACCCATACAAGGCGCACCACCGCGTGATGTTTTTCTCACTCCTACTAGTGAATCTAATGTAACACACACCCATACAAGGCGCACCACCCCGTGATGTTTTTCTCACTCCTACTAGTGAATCTAATGTAACACACACCCATACAAGGCGCACCACCCCGTGATGTTTTTCTCACTCCTACTAGTGAATCTAATGTAACACACACCCATACAAGGCGCACCACCCCGTGATGTTTTTCTCACTCCTACTAGTGAGTCTAATGTAACACACACCCATACAAGGCGCACCACCCCGTGATGTTTTTCTCACTCCTCCTAGTGAATCTAATGTAACACACACCCATAAAAGGCGCACCACACCGTGATGTTTTTCTCACTGCTACTAGGGAATCTAATGTAACACACACCCATACAATGCGCACCACCCCGTGATGTTTTCTCACTGCTACTAGTGAATCTAATGTAACACACACCCATACAATGCGCACCACCCCGTGATGTTTTCCTCACTGCTACTAGTGAGTCTAATGTAACACACACCCATACAATGCGCACCACCCCGTGATGTTTTTCTCACTGCTACTAGTGAATCTAATGTAACACACACCCATACAATGCGCACCACCCCGTGATGTTTTTCTCACTGCTACTAGTGAATCTAATTTAACACACACCCATACAATGCGCACCACCCCGTGATGTTTTTCTCACTGCTACTAGTGAATCTAATGTAACACACACCCATACAATGCGCACCACCCCGTGATGTTTTTCTCACTGCTACTAGTGAATCTAATGTAACACACACCCATACAATGCGCACCACCCCGTGATGTTTTTCTCACTACTACTAGTGTATGTATTGTAACACACACCCATACAATGCGCACCACCCCGTGATGTTTTTCTCATTCCTACTAGTGAATCTAATGTAACACACACCCATACAATGCGCACCACCCCGTGATGTTTTTCTCACTCCTACTAGTGAATCTAATGTAACACACACCCATACAATGCGCACCACCCCGTGATGTTTTTCTCACTCCTACTAGTGAATCTAATGTAACACACACCCATACAATGCGCCCCACCCCGTGATGTTTTTCTGACTCCTACGAGTGAATGTAATGTAACACACACCCATACAAGGCGCACCACCCCGTGAAGTTTTTCTCACTCCTACTAGTGAATGTAATGTAACACACACCCATACAAGGCGCACCACCCCGTGATGTTTTTCTCAACCCTACTAGTGAATCTAATGTAACACACAGCCATACAAGGCGCACCACCCCGTGATGTTTTTCTCACTCCTACTAGTGAATGTAATGTAACACACACCCATACAAGGCGCACCACCCCGTGATGTTTTTCTCACTCCTACTAGTGAATGTAATGTAACACACACCCATACAAGGCGCACCACCCCGTGATGTTTTTCTCACTCGTACTAGTGAATGTAATGTAACACACACCCATACAAGGCGCACCACCCCGTGATGTTTTTCTCACTCCTACCAGTGAATCTAATGTAACACACACCCATACAAGGCGCACCACCCCGTGATGTTTTTCTCACTCCTACCAGTGAATGTAATGTAAAACACACCCATACAATGCGCACCACCCCGTGATGTTTTCCTCACTCCTACTAGTGAATCTAATGTAACACACACCCATACAATGCGCACCACCCCGTGATGTTTTTCTCACTCCTACTAGTGAATCTAATGTAACACACACCCATACAATGCGCACCACCCCGTGATGTTTTTCTCACTCCTACTAGTGAATCTAATGTAACACACACCCATACAATGCGCACCACCCCGTGATGTTTTTCTCACTGCTACTAGTGAATGTAATGTAACACACACCCATACAATGCGCACCACGCCGTGATGTTTTTCTCACTGCTACTAGTGAATGTAATGTAACACACACCCATACAATGCGCACCACCCCGTGATGTTTTTCTCACTGCTACTAGTGAATGTAATGTAACACACACCCATACAATGCGCACCACCCCGTGATGTTTTTCCCACTGCTACTAGTGAATCTAATGTAACACACACCCATACAATGCGCACCACCCCGTGATGTGTTTCTCACTTCTACTAGTGAATCTAAGGTAACACACACCCATACAATGCGCACCACCCCGTGATGTGTTTCTCACTGCTACTAGTGAATCTAATGTAACACACACCCATACAATGCGCACCACCCCGTGATGTTTTTCTCACTGCTACTAGTGAATGTAATGTAACTCACACCCATACAATGCGCACCACCCCGTGATGTTTTTCTCACTGCTACTAGTGTATGTATTGTGACACACACCCATACAATGCGCACCACCCCGTGATGTTTATCTCACTGCTACTAGTGTATGTATTGTAACACACACCCATACAATGCGCACCACCCCGTGATGTTTTTCTCACTCCTACTAGTGAATCTAATGTAACACACACCCATACAAGGCGCACCACCGCGTGATGTTTTTCTCACTCCTACTAGTGAATCTAATGTAACACACACCCATACAAGGCGCACCACCCCGTGATGTTTTTCTCACTCCTACTAGTGAATCTAATGTAACACACACCCATACAAGGCGCACCACCCCGTGATGTTTTTCTCACTCCTACTAGTGAATCTAATGTAACACACACCCATACAAGGCGCACCACCCCGTGATGTTTTTCTCACTCCTACTAGTGAGTCTAATATAACACACACCCATAAAAGGCCCACCACCCCGTGATGTTTTTCTCACTCCTCCTAGTGAATCTAATGTAACACACACCCATACAAGGCGCACCACACCGTGATGTTTTTCTCACTGCTACTAGGGAATCTAATGTAACACACACCCATACAATGCGCACCACCCCGTGATGTTTTCTCACTGCTACTAGTGAATCTAATGTAACACACACCCATACAATGCGCACCACCCCGTGATGTTTTTCTCATTGCTACTAGTGAATCTAATGTAACACACACCCATACAATGCGCACCAACCCGTGATGTTTTTCTCACTGCTACCAGTGAATCTAATGTAACACACACCCATACAATGCGCACCACCCCGTGATGTTTTTCTCACTGCTACTAGTGAATGTAATGTAACACACACCCATACAATGCGCACCACCCCGTGATGTTTTTCTCACTCCTACTAGTGAATCTAATGTAACACACACCCATACAATGCGCACCACGCCGTGATGTTTTTCTCACTCCCACTAGTGAATCTAATGTAACACACACACATGCAATGCGCACCACCCCGTGATGTTTTTCTCACTCCCACTAGTGAATGTAATGTAACACACACCCATGCAATGCGCACCACCACGTGATGTTTTTCTCACTGATACTAGTGAATGTAATGGAACACACACCCATACAATGCGCACCACCACGTGATGTTTTTCTCACTGCTACTAGTGAATCTAATGTAACACACACCCATACAATGCGCACCACCCCGTGATGTTTTTCTCACTCCTACTAGTGAGTCTAATGTAACGCACACCCATACAATGCGCACCACCCCGTGATGTTTTTCTCACTGCTACTAGTGAGTCTAATGTAACGCACACCCATACAATGCGCACCACCCCGTGATGTTTTTCTCACTCCCACTAGTGAATCTAATGTAACACACACCCATACAATGCGAACCACCCCGTGATGTTTTTCTCACTCCCACTAGTGAATCTAATGTAACACACACCCATACAATGCGCACCACCCCGTGATGTTTTTCTCACTCCCACTAGTGAATCTAATGTAACACACACACATGCAATGCGCACCACCCCGTGATGTTTTTCTCACTCCCACTAGTGAATGTAATGTAACACACACCCATGCAATGCGCACCACCCCGTGATGTTTTTCTCACTCCCAATGGTGAATGTAATGTAACACACACCCATGCAATGCGCACCACCACGTGATGTTTTTCTCGCTGCTACTAGTGAATGTAATGTAACACACACCCATACAATGCGCACCACCCCGTGATGTTTTTCTCACTCCTACTAGTGAATGTAATGTAACACACACCCATACAAGGCGCACCACCCCGTGATGTTTTTCTCACTGCTACTAGTGAATCTAATGTAACACACACCCATACAAGGCGCACCACCCCGTGATGTTTTTCTCACTGCTACTAGTGAATCTAATGTAACACACACCCATACAATGCGCACCACCCCGTGATGTTTTTCTCACTGCTACTAGTGAATGTAATGTAACACACACCCATACAATGCGCACCACGCCGTGATGTTTTTCTCACTGCTACTAGTGAATGTAATGTAACATACACCCATACAATGCGCACCACCCCGTGATGTTTTTCTCACTGCTACTAGTGAATCTAATGTAACACACACCCATACAATGCGCACCACCCCTTAATGTTTTTCTCACTTCTACTAGTGAATCTAAGGTAACACACACCCATACAATGCGCACCACCCCGTGATGTGTTTCTCACTGCTACTAGTGAATCTAATGTAACACACACCCATACAATGCGCACCACCCCGTGATGTTTTTCTCACTGCTACTAGTGAATGTAATGTAACTCACACCCATACAATGCGCACCACCCCGTGATGTTTTTCTCACTGCTACTAGTGTATGTATTGTGACACACACCCATACAATGCGCACCACCCCGTGATGTTTATCTCACTGCTACTAGTGTATGTATTGTAACACACACCCATACAATGCGCACCACCCCGTGATGTTTTTCTCACTCCTACTAGTGAATCTAATGTAACACACACCCATACAAGGCGCACCACCGCGTGATGTTTTTCTCACTCCTACTAGTGAATCTAATGTAACACACACCCATACAAGGCGCACCACCCCGTGATGTTTTTCTCACTCCTACTAGTGAATCTAATGTAACACACACCCATACAAGGCGCACCACCCCGTGATGTTTTTCTCACTCCTACTAGTGAATCTAATGTAACACACACCCATACAAGGCGCACCACCCCGTGATGTTTTTCTCACTCCTACTATTGAGTCTAATATAACACACACCCATAAAAGGCCCACCACCCCGTGATGTTTTTCTCACTCCTCCTAGTGAATCTAATGTAACACACACCCATACAAGGCGCACCACACCGTGATGTTTTTCCCACTGCTACTAGGGAATCTAATGTAACACACACCCATACAATGCGCACCACCCCGTGATGTTTTCTCACTGCTACTAGTGAATCTAATGTAACACACACCCATACAATGCGCACCACCCCGTGATGTTTTTCTCACTGCTACTAGAGAATCTAATGTAACACACACCCATACAATGCGCACCAACCCGTGATGTTTTTCTCACTGCTACCAGTGAATCTAATGTAACACACACACATACAATGCGCACCACCCCGTGATGTTTTTCTCACTCCTACTAGTGAATGTAATGTAACACACACCCATACAATGCGCACCACCCCGTGATGTTTTTCTCACTCCTACTAGTGAATGTAATGTAACACACACCCATACAATGCGCACCACCCCGTGATGTTTTTCTCACTCCTACTAGTGAATCTGATGTAACACACACCCATGCAATGCGCACCACCCCGTGATGTTTTTCTCACTCCTACTAGTGAATCTGATGTAACACACACCCATACAATGCGCACCACCCCGTGATGATTTTCTCACTCCTGCTAGTGTATGTGATGTAACACACACCCATACAATGTGCACCACCCCGTGATGATTTTCTCACTCCTGCTAGTGAATGTGATGTAACACACACCCATACAATGCGCAACACCCCGTGATGTTTTTCTCACTCCTGCTAGTGAATCTGATGTAACACACACCCATACAATGCGCACCACCCCGTGATGTTTTTCTCACTCCTGCTAGTGAATCTAATGTAACACACCCCCATACAATGCGCACCACCCCGTGATGTTTTTCTCACTCCTGCTAGTGAATCTAATGTAACGCGCACCCATACAATGCGCACCACCCCGTGATGTTTTTCTCACTCCTGCTAGTGAATCTAATGTAACACGCACCCATACAATGCGCACCACCCCGTGATGTTTTTCTCACTCCTGCTAGTGAATCTAATGTAACACACACCCATACAATGCGCACCACCCCGTGATGTTTTTCTCACCCCTACTAGTGAATGTAATGTAACACACACCCATACAAGGCCCACCACCCCGTGATGTTTTTCTCACCACTGCTCGTGAATGTAATGTAACACACACCCATAGAAGGCGCACCACCCCGTGATGTTTTTCTCACCCCTACTAGTGAATGTAATGTAACACACAACCATACAAGGCGCACCACCCCGTGATCTTTTTCTCACACCTATTAGTGAATGTAATGTAAGACACACCCATACAAGGCGCACCACCCCGTGATGTTTTTCTCACTCCTACTAGTGAATCTAATGTAACACACACCCATACAAGGCGCACCACCACGTGATGTTTTTCTCACTCCTACTAGTGAATGTAATGTAACACACACCCATACAAGGCGCACCACCCCGTGATGTTTTTCTCACTCCTACTAGTGAATGTAATGTAACACACACCCATACAAGGCGCACCACCCCGTGATGTTTTTCTCACTCCTACTAGTGAATCTAATGTAACACACACCCATACAAGGCGCACCACCCCGTGATGTTTTTCTCACTCCTACTAGTGAATCTAATGTAACACACACCCATACAATGCGCACCACCCCGTGATGTTTTTCTCACTCCTACTAGTGAATCTAATGTAACACACACCCATACAATGCGCACCATCCCGTGATGTTTTTCTCACTCCCACTAGTGAATCTAATGTAACACACACCCATACAATGCGCACCACGCCGTGATGATTTTCTCACTCCCACTAGTGAATCTAATGTAACACACACCCATACAATGCGCACCACCCCGTGATGTTTTTCTCACTCCTACTAGTGAATCTGATGTAACACACACCCATACAATGCGCACCACCCCGTGATGTTTTTCTCACTCCTACTAGTGAATCTGATGTAACACACACCCATACAATGCGCACCACCCCGTGATGTTTTTCTCACTCCTACTAGTGAATCTGATGTAACACACACCCATACAATGCGCACCACCCCGTGATGTTTTTCTCACTCCTACTAGTGAATCTGATGTAACACACACCCATGCAATGCGCACCACCCCGTGATGTTTTTCTCACTCCTACTAGTGAATCTGATGTAACACACACCCATACAATGCGCACCACCCCGTGATGATTTTCTCACTCCTGCTAGTGAATGTGATGTAACACACACCCATACAATGTGCACCACCCCGTGATGATTTTCTCACTCCTGCTAGTGAATGTGATGTAACACACACCCATACAATGCGCACCACCCCGTGATGTTTTTCTCACTCCTGCTAGTGAATCTGATGTAACACACACCCATACAATGCGCACCACCCCGTGATGTTTTTCTCACTCCTGCTAGTGAATCTAATGTAACACACCCCCATACAATGCGCACCACCCCGTGATGTTTTTCTCACTCCTGCTAGTGAATCTAATGTAACGCGCACCCATACAATGCGCACCACCCCGTGATGTTTTTCTCACTCCTGCTAGTGAATCTAATGTAACACGCACCCATACAATGCGCACCACCCCGTGATGTTTTTCTCACTCCTGCTAGTGAATCTAATGTAACACACACCCATACAATGCGCACCACCCCGTGATGTTTTTCTCACCCCTACTAGTGAATGTAATGTAACACACACCCATACAAGGCCCACCACCCCGTGATGTTTTTCTCACCACTGCTCGTGAATGTAATGTAACACACACCCATAGAAGGCGCACCACCCCGTGATGTTTTTCTCACCCCTACTAGTGAATGTAATGTAACACACAACCATACAAGGCGCACCACCCCGTGATCTTTTTCTCACACCTATTAGTGAATGTAATGTAAGACACACCCATACAAGGCGCACCACCCCGTGATGTTTTTCTCACTCCTACTAGTGAATCTAATGTAACACACACCCATACAAGGCGCACCACCACGTGATGTTTTTCTCACTCCTACTAGTGAATGTAATGTAACACACACCCATACAAGGCGCACCACCCCGTGATGTTTTTCTCACTCCTACTAGTGAATGTAATGTAACACACACCCATACAAGGCGCACCACCCCGTGATGTTTTTCTCACTCCTACTAGTGAATCTAATGTAACACACACCCATACAAGGCGCACCACCCCGTGATGTTTTTCTCACTCCTACTAGTGAATCTAATGTAACACACACCCATACAATGCGCACCACCCCGTGATGTTTTTCTCACTCCTACTAGTGAATCTAATGTAACACACACCCATACAATGCGCACCATCCCGTGATGTTTTTCTCACTCCCACTAGTGAATCTAATGTAACACACACCCATACAATGCGCACCACCCCGTGATGATTTTCTCACTCCCACTAGTGAATCTAATGTAACACACACCCATACAATGCGCACCACCCCGTGATGTTTTTCTCACTCCTACTAGTGAATCTAATGTAACACACACCCATACAATGCGCACCACCCCGTGATGTTTTTCTCACTCCCACTAGTGAATCTAATGTAACACACACCCATACAATGCGAACCACCCCGTGATGTTTTTCTCACTCCCACTAGTGAATCTAATGTAACACACACCCATACAATGCGCACCACACCGTGATGTTTTTCTCACTCCCACTAGTGAATCTAATGTAACACACACACATGCAATGCGCACCACCCCGTGATGTTTTTCTCACTCCCACTAGTGAATGTAATGTAACACACACCCATGCAATGCGCACCACCCCGTGATGTTTTTCTCACTCCCAATGGTGAATGTAATGTAACACACACCCATGCAATGCGCACCACCACGTGATGTTTTTCTCGCTGCTACTAGTGAATGTAATGTAACACACACCCATACAATGCGCACCACCCCGTGATGTTTTTCTCACTCCTACTAGTGAATGTAATGTAACACACACCCATACAAGGTGCACCACCCCGTGATGTTTTTCTCACTGCTACTAGTGAATCTAATGTAACACACACCCATACAATGCGCACCACCCCGTGATGTTTTTCTCACTGCTACTAGTGAATCTAATGTAACACACACCCATACAAGGCGCACCACCCCGTGATGTTTTTCTCACTGCTACTAGTGAATGTAATGTAACACACACCCATACAATGCGCACCACCCCGTGATGTTTTTCTCACTGCTACTAGTGAATGTAATGTAACACACACCCATACAATGCGCACCACCCCGTGATGTTTTTCTCACTGCTACTAGTGAATCTAATGTAACACACACCCATACAATGCGCACCACCCCTTAATGTTTTTCTCACTTCTACTAGTGAATCTAAGGTAACACACACCCATACAATGCGCACCACCCCGTGATGTGTTTCTCACTGCTACTAGTGAATCTAATGTAACACACACCCATACAATGCGCACCACCCCGTGATGTTTTTCTCACTGCTACTAGTGAATGTAATGTAACTCACACCCATACAATGCGCACCACCCCGTGATGTTTTTCTCACTGCTACTAGTGTATGTATTGTGACACACACCCATACAATGCGCACCACTCCGTGATGTTTATCTCACTGCTACTAGTGTATGTATTGTAACACACACCCATACAATGCGCACCACCCCGTGATGTTTTTCTCACTCCTACTAGTGAATCTAATGTAACACACACCCATACAAGGCGCACCACCCCGTGATGTTTTTCTCACTCCTACTAGTGAATCTAATGTAACACACACCCATACAAGGCGCACAACACCGTGATGTTTTTCTCACTCATACTAGTGAATCTAATGTAACACACACCCATACAAGGCGCACCACCCCGTGATGTTTTTCTCACTCCTACTAGTGAATCTAATGTAACACACACCCATACAAGGCGCACCACCCCGTGATGTTTTTCTCACTCCTTCTAGTGAATCTAATATAACACACACCCATAAAAGGCCCACCACCCCGTGATGTTTTTCTCTCTCCTCATAGTGAATCTAATGTAACACACACCCATACAAGGCGCACCACACCGTGATGTTTTTCTCACTGCTACTAGGGAATCTAATGTAACACACACCCATACAATGCGCACCACCCCGTGATGTTTCCTCACTGCTACTAGTGAATCTAATGTAACACACACCCATACAATGCGCACCACCCCGTGATGTTTTTCTCACTGCTACTAGTGAATCTAATGTAACACACACCCATACAATGCGCACCACCCCGTGATGTTTTTCTCACTGCTACTAGTGAATCTAATGTAACACACACACATACAATGCGCACCACCCCGTGATGTTTTTCTCACTCCTACTAGTGAATGTAATGTAACACACACCCATACAATTCGCACCACCCCGTGATGTTTTTTTCACTCCTACTAGTGAATCTGATGTAACACACACCCATACAATGCGTACCACCCCGTGATGTTTTTCTCACTCCTACTAGTGAATCTGATGTAACACACACCCATACAATGCGCACCACCCCGTGATGTTTTTCTCACTCCTACTAGTGAATCTGATGTAACACACACCCATACAATGCGCACCACCCCGTGATGTTTTTCTCACTCCTACTAGTGAATCTGATGTAACACACACCCATGCAATGCGCACCACCCCGTGATGTTTTTCTCACTCCTACTAGTGAATCTGATGTAACACACACCCATACAATGCGCACCACCCCGTGATGATTTTCTCACTCCTGCTAGTGAATGTGATGTAACACACACCCATACAATGTGCACCACCCCGTGATGATTTTCTCACTCCTGCTAGTGAATGTGATGTAACACACACCCATACAATGCGCACCACCCCGTGATGTTTTTCTCACTCCTGCTAGTGAATCTGATGTAACACACACCCATACAATGCGCACCACCCCGTCATGTTTTTCTCACTCCTGCTAGTGAATCTAATGTAACACACCCCCATACAATGCGCACCACCCCGTGATGTTTTTCTCACTCCTGCTAGTGAATCTAATGTAACGCGCACCCATACAATGCGCACCACCCCGTGATGTTTTTCTCACTCCTGCTAGTGAATCTAATGTAACACGCACCCATACAATGCACACCACCCCGTGATGTTTTTCTCACTCCTGCTAGTGAATCTAATGTAACACACACCCATACAATGCACACCACCCCGTGATGTTTTTCTCTCCCCTACTAGTGAATGTAATGTAACACACACCCATACAAGGCGCACCACCCCGTGATGTTTTTCTCACCACTGCTCGTGAATGTAACGTAACACACACCCATAAAAGGCGCACCACCCCGTGATGTTTTTCTCACCCCTACTAGTGAATGTAATGTAACACACAACCATACAAGGCGCACCACCCCGTGATCTTTTTCTCACACCTATTAGTGAATGTAATGTAAGACACACCCATACAAGGCGCACCACCCCGTGATGTTTTTCTCACCCCTACTAGTGAATCTAATGTAACACACACCAATACAAGGCGCACCACCCCGTGATGTTTTTCTCACTCCTACTAGTGAATCTAATGTAACACACACCCATACAAGGCGCACCACCCCGTGATGTTTTTCTCACTCCTACTAGTGAATGTAATGTAACACACACCCATACAAGGCGCACCACCCCGTGATGTTTTTCTCACTCCTACTAGTGAATGTAATGTAACACACACCCATACAAGGCGCACCACCCCGTGATGTTTTTCTCACTCCTACTAGTGAATCTAATGTAACACACACCCATTCAAAGCGCACCACCCCGTGATGTTTTTCTCACTCCTACTAGTGAATCTAATGTAACACACACCCATACAATGCGCACCACCCCGTGATGTTTTTCTCACTCCTACTAGTGAATCTAATGTAACACACAAACATACAATGCGCACCACCCCGTGATATTTTTCTCACTCCTACTGGTGAATCTAATGTAACACACACCCATACAATGCGCACCACCCCGTGATGTTTTTCTCACTCCTATTAGTGAATCTAATGTAACACACACCCATACAATGCGCACCACCCCGTGATGTTTTTCTCACTCCCACTAGTGAATCTAATGTAACACACACCCATACAATGCGCACCACCCCGTGATGTTTTTCTCACTTCCACTAGTGAATCTAATGTAACACACACCCATACAATGCGCACCACCCCGTGATGTTTTTCTCACTCCCACTAGTGAATCTAATGTAACACACACCCATACAATGCACACCACCCCGTGATGTTTTTCTCACTCCCACTAGTGAATCTAATGTAACACACACCCATACAATGCGCACCACCCCGTGATGTTTTTCTCACTCCTACTAGTGAATCTAATGTAACACACACCCATACAATGCGCACCACCCCGTGATGTTTTTCTGACTCGTACTAGTGAATCTAATGTAACACACACCCATACAATGCGCACCACCCCGTGATATTTTTCTCACTCCCACTAGTGAATCTAATGTAACACACACCCATACAATGCGCACCACCCCGTGATGTTTTTCTCACTCCCACTAGTGAATCTAATGTAACACACACCCATGCAATGCGCACCACCCCGTGATGTTTTTCTCACTCCCACTAGTGAATCTAATGTAACACACACACATGCAATGCGCACCACCCCGTGATATTTTTCTCACTCCCACTAGTGAATGTAATGTAACACACACCCATGCAATGCGCACCACCACGTGATGTTTTTCTCACTGCTACTAGTGAATCTAATGTAACACACACCCATACAATGCGCACCACCACGTGATGTTTTTCTCACTGCTACTAGTGAATCTAATGTAACACACACCCATACAATGCGCACCACCCCGTGATGTTTTTCTCACTCCTACTAGTGAATGTAATGTAACACACACCCATACAATGCGCACAACCACGTGATGTTTTTCTCACTGCTACTAGTGAGTCTAATGTAACACACACCCATACAATGCGCACCACCCCGTGATGTTTTTCTCACTGCTACTAGTGAATCTAATGTAACACACACCCATACAATGCGCACCACCCCGTGATGTTTTTCTCACTGCTACTAGTGAATCTAATGTAACACACAACCATACAATGCGCACCACCCCGTGATGTTTTCCTCACTGCTACTAGTGAGTCTAATGTAACACACACCCATACAATGCGCACCACCCCGTGATGTTTTTCTCACTGCTACTAGTGAATCTAATGTAACACACACCCATACAATGCGCACCACCCCGTGATATTTTTCTCACTGCTACTAGTGAATCTAATGTAACACACACCCATACAATGCGCACCACCCCGTGATGTTTTTCTCACTGCTACTAGTGTATGTATTGTAACACACACCCATACAATGCGCACCACCCCGTGATGTTTTTCTCACTCCTACTAGTGAATCTAATGTAACACACACCCATACAAGGCGCACCACCCCGTGATGTTTTTCTCACTCCTACTAGTGAATGTAATGTAACACACACCCATACAAGGCGCACCACCCCGTGATGTTTTTCTCACTCCTACTCGTGAATCTAATGTAACACACACCCATACAATGCGCACCACCCCGTGATGTTTTTCTCACTGCTACAAGTGAATGTAATGTAACACACACCCATACAATGCGCACCACCCCGTGATGTTTTTCTCACTCCTACTAGTGAATCTAATGTAACACACACCCATACAATGTGCACTACGCCGTGATGTTTTTCTCACTCCCACTAGTGAATCTAATGTAACACACACACATGCAATGCGCACCACCCCGTGATGTTTTTCTCACTCCCACTAGTGAATGTAATGTAACACACACCCATGCAATGCGCACCACCACGTGATGTTTTTCTCACTGCTACTAGTGAATGTAATGTAACACACACCCATACAATGCGCACCACCACGTGATGTTTTTCTCACTGCTACTAGTGAATCTAATGTAACACACACCCATACAATGCGCACCACCCCGTGATGTTTTTCTCACTCCTACTAGTGAATGTAATGTAACACACACCCATACAATGCGCACCACCCCGTGATGTTTTTCTCACTGCTACTAGTGAGTCTAATGTAACACACACCCATACAATGCGCACCATCCCGTGATGTTTTTCTCACTGCTACTAGTGAATCTAATGTAACACACACCCATACAATGCGCACCACCCCGTGATGTTTTTCTCACTGCTACTAGTGAATCTAATGTAACACACACCCATACAATGCGCACCACCCCGTGATGTTTTCCTCACTGCTACTAGTGAGTCTAATGTAACACACACCCATACAATGCGCACCACCCCGTGATGTTTTTCTCACTGCTACTAGTGAATCTAATGTAACACACACCCATACAATGCGCACCACCCCGTGATGTTTTTCTCACTGCTACTAGTGAATCTAATGTAACACACAACCATACAATGCGCACCACCCCGTGATGTTTTTCTCACTCCTACTAGTGAGTCTAATGTAACACACACCCATACAATGCGCACCACCCCGTGATGTTTTTCTCACTCACTCCTACTAGTGAATCTAATGTAACACACACCCATACAAGGCGCACCACCCCGTGATGTTTTCCTCACTCCTACTAGTGAATCTAATGTAACACACACCCATACAAGGCGCACCACCCCGTGATGTTTTTCTCACTCCTACTCGTGAATCTAATGTAACACACACCCATACAATGCGCACCACCCCGTGATGTTTTTCTCACTGCTACAAGTGAATGTAATGTAACACACACCCATACAATGCGCACCACCCCGTGATGTTTTTCTCACTCCTACTAGTGAATCTAATGTAACACACACCCATACAATGTGCACTACGCCGTGATGTTTTTCTCACTCCCACTAGTGAATCTAATGTAACACACACACTTGCAATGCGCACCACCCCGTGATGTTTTTCTCACTCCCACTAGTGAATGTAATGTAACACACACCCATGCAATGCGCACCACCACGTGATGTTTTTCTCACTGCTACTAGTGAATGTAATGTAACACACACCCATACAATGCGCACCACCCCGTGATGTTTTTCTCACTGCTACTAGTGAATCTAATGTAACACACACCCATACAATGCGCACCACCCCGTGATGTTTTTCTCACTCCTACTAGTGAATGTAATGTAACACACACCCATACAATGCGCACCACCCGTGATGTTTTCTCACTGCTACTAGTGAGTCTAATGTAACACACACCCATACAATGCGCACCACCCCGTGATGTTTTTCTCACTGCTACTAGTGAATCTAATGTAACACACACCCATACAATGCGCACCACCCCGTGATGTTTTTCTTTCTCACTGCTACTAGTGAATCTAATGTAACACACACCCATACAATGCGCACACCCCGTGATGTTTTCCTCATTGCTACTAGTGAGTCTAATGTAACACACACCCATACAATGCGCACCACCCCGTGATGTTTTTCTCACTGCTACTAGTGAATCTAATGTAACACACACCCATACAATGCGCACCACCCCGTGATGTTTTTCTCACTGCTACTAGTGAATCTAATGTAACACACACCATACAATGCGCACCACCCCGTGATGTTTTCTCACTGCTACTAGTGAATCTAATGTAACACACACCCATACAATGCGCACCACCCCGTGATGTTTTTCTCACTGCTACTAGTCAATCTATGTAACACACACCCATACAATGCGCACCACCCCGTGATGTTTTTCTCACTGCTACTAGTGTATGTATTGTAACACACACCCATACAATGCGCACCACCCCGTGATGTTTTTCTCACTCCTACTAGTGAATGTAATGTAACACACACCCATACAATGCGCACCACCCCGTGATGTTTTCTCACTCCTACTAGTGAATCTAATGTAACACACACCCATACAAGGCGCACCACCCGTGATGTTTTTCTCACTCCTACTAGTGAATCTAATGTAACACACACCCATACAAGGCGCACCACCCCGTGAAGTTTTTCTCACTCCTACTAGTGAATGTAATGTAACACACACCCATACAAGGCGCACCACCCCGTGATGTATTTCTCACTCCTACTAGTGAATGTAATGTAACACACACCCATACAATGCGCACCACCCCGTGATGTTTTTCTCACTTCTACTAGTGAATCTAATGTAACACACACCCATACAAGGCGCACCACCCCGTGATGTTTTTATCACTCCTACTAGTGAATCTAATGTAACACACACCCATACAAGGCGCACCACCCCGTGATGTTTTTCTCACTCCTACTAGTGAATCTAATGTAACACACACCCATACAAGGCGCACCACCCCGTGATGTTTATCTCACTCCTACTAGTGAATCTAATGTAACACACACCCATACAATGCGCACCACCCCGTGATGTTTTTCTCACTGCTACTAGTGAATCTAATGTAACACACACCCATACAATGCGCACCACCCCGTGATGTTTTCTCACTGCTACTAGTGAATCTAATGTAACACACACCCATACAATGAGCACCACCCCGTGATGTTTTTCTCACTGCTACTAGTGAATCTAATGTAACACACACCCATACAATGCGCACCACCCCGTGATGTTTTTCTCACTGCTACTAGTGAATCTAATGTAACACACACCCATACAATGCGCACAACCAAGTGATGTTTTTCTCACTGCTACTAGTGAGTCTAATGTAACACACACCCATACAATGCGCACCACCCCGTGATGTTTTTCTAACTGCTACTAGTGAATCTAATGTAACACACACCCATACAATGCGCACCACCCCGTGATGTTTTTCTCACTGCTACTAGTGAATCTAATGTAACACACAACCATACAATGCGCACCACCCCGTGATGTTTTCCTCACTGCTACTAGTGAGTCTAATGTAACACACACCCATACAATGCGCACCACCCCGTGATGTTTTTCTAACTGCTACTAGTGAATCTAATGTAACACACACCCATACAATGCGCACCACCCCGTGATGTTTTTCTCACTGCTACTAGTGAATCTAATGTAACACACAACCATACAATGCGCACCACCCCGTGATGTTTTCCTCACTGCTACTAGTGAGTCTAATGTACACACACCCATACAATGCGCACCACCCCGTGATGTTTTCTCACTGCTACTAGTGAATCTAATGTAACACACAACCCATACAATGCGCACCACCCCGTGATGTTTTTCTCACTGCTACTAGTGAATCTAATGTAACACACACCCATACAATGCGCACCACCCCGTGATGTTTTCTCACTGCTACTAGTGTATGTATTGTAACACACACCCATACAATGCGCACCACCCCGTGATGTTTTTCTCACTGCTACTAGTGTATGTATTGTAACACACACCCATACAATGCGCACCACCCCGTGATGTTTTTCTCACTCCTACTAGTGAATCTAATGTAACACACACCCATACATGGCGCACCACCCCGTGATGTTTTTTCTCACTCTACTCGTGAATCTAATGTAACACACACCCATACAATGCGCACCACCCCGTGATGTTTTTCTCACTGCTACAAGTGAATGTAATGTAACACACACCCATACAATGCGCACCACCCCGTGATGTTTTTCTCACTCCTACTAGTGAATCTAATGTAACACACACCCATACAATGCGCACCACCCCGTGATGTTTTTCTCACTGCTACTAGTGTATGTATTGTAACACACACCCATACAATGCGCACCACCCCGTGATGTTTTTCTCACTCCTACTAGTGAATCTAATGTAACACACACCCATACAAGGCGCACCACCCCGTGATGTTTTCCTCACTCCTACTAGTGAATCTAATGTAACACACACCCATACAAGGCGCACCACCCCGTGATGTTTTTCTCACTCCTACTCGTGAATCTAATGTAAGACACACCCATACAATGCGCACCACCCCGTGATGTTTTTCTCACTGCTACAAGTGAATGTAATGTAACACACACCCATACAATGCGCACCACCCCGTGATGTTTTTCTCACTCCTACTAGTGAATCTAATGTAACACACACCCATACAATGTGCACTACGCCGTGATGTTTTTCTCACTCCCACTAGTGAATCTAATGTAACACACACACATGCAATGCGCACCACCCCGTGATGTTTTTCTCACTCCCACTAGTGAATGTAATGTAACACACACCCATGCAATGCGCACCACCACGTGATGTTTTTCTCACTGCTACTAGTCAATGTAATGTAACACACACCCATACAATGCGCACCACCACGTGATGTTTTTCTCACTGCTACTAGTGAATCTAATGTAACACACACCCATACAATGCGCACCACCCCGTGATGTTTTTCTCACTCCTACTAGTGAATGTAATGTAACACACACCCATACAAAGCGCACCACCCCGTGATGTTTTTCTCACTGCTACTAGTGAGTCTAATGTAACACACACCCATACAATGCGCACCACCCCGTGATGTTTTTCTCACTGCTACTAGTGAATCTAATGTAACACACACCCATACAATGCGCACCACCCCGTGATGTTTTTCTCACTGCTACTAGTGAATCTAATGTAACACACACCCATACAATGCGCACCACCCCGTGATGTTTTCCTCATTGCTACTAGTGAGTCTAATGTAACACACACCCATACAATGCGCACCACCCCGTGATGTTTTTCTCACTGCTACTAGTGAATCTAATGTAACACACACCCATACAATGCGCACCACCCCGTGATGTTTTTCTCACTGCTACTAGTGAATCTAATGTAACACACACCCATACAATGCGCACCACCCCGTGATGTTTTTCTCACTGCTACTAGTGAATCTAATGTAACACACACCCATACAATGCGCACCACCCCGTGATGTTTTTCTCACTGCTACTAGTGAATCTAATGTAACACACACCCATACAATGCGCACCACCCCGTGATGTTTTTCTCACTGCTACTAGTGTATGTATTGTAACACACACCCATACAATGCGCACCACCCCGTGATGTTTTTCTCACTCCTACTAGTGAATGTAATGTAACACACACCCATACAAGGCGCACCACCCCGTGATGTTTTTCTCACTCCTACTAGTGAATCTAATGTAACACACACCCATACAAGGCGCACCACCCCGTGATGTTTTTCTCACTCCTACTAGTGAATCTAATGTAACACACACCCATACAAGGCGCACCACCCCGTGAAGTTTTTCTCACTCCTACTAGTGAATGTAATGTAACACACACCCATACAAGGCGCACCACCCCGTGATGTATTTCTCACTCCTACTAGTGAATGTAATGTAACACACACCCATACAATGCGCACCACCCCGTGATGTTTTTCTCCCTTCTACTAGTGAATCTAATGTAACACACACCCATACAAGGCGCACCACCCCGTGATGTTTTTATCACTCCTACTAGTGAATCTAATGTAACACACACCCATACAAGGCGCACCACCCCGTGATGTTTTTCTCACTCCTACTAGTGAATCTAATGTAACACACACCCATACAAGGCGCACCACCCCGTGATGTTTATCTCACTCCTACTAGTGAATCTAATGTAACACACACCCATACAATGCGCACCACCCCGTGATGTTTTTCTCACTGCTACTAGTGAATCTAATGTAACACACACCCATACAATGCGCACCACCCCGTGATGTTTTCTCACTGCTACTAGTGAATCTAATGTAACACACACCCATACAATGAGCACCACCCCGTGATGTTTTTCTCACTGCTACTAGTGAATCTAATGTAACACACACCCATACAATGCGCACCACCCCGTGATGTTTTTCTCACTGCTACTAGTGAATCTAATGTAACACACACCCATACAATGCGCACAACCAAGTGATGTTTTTCTCACTGCTACTAGTGAGTCTAATGTAACACACACCCATACAATGCGCACCACCCCGTGATGTTTTTCTAACTGCTACTAGTGAATCTAATGTAACACACACCCATACAATGCGCACCACCCCGTGATGTTTTTCTCACTGCTACTAGTGAATCTAATGTAACACACAACCATACAATGCGCACCACCCCGTGATGTTTTCCTCACTGCTACTAGTGAGTCTAATGTAACACACACCCATACAATGCGCACCACCCCGTGATGTTTTTCTAACTGCTACTAGTGAATCTAATGTAACACACACCCATACAATGCGCACCACCCCGTGATGTTTTTCTCACTGCTACTAGTGAATCTAATGTAACACACAACCATACAATGCGCACCACCCCGTGATGTTTTCCTCACTGCTACTAGTGAGTCTAATGTAACACACACCCATACAATGCGCACCACCCCGTGATGTTTTTCTCACTGCTACTAGTGAATCTAATGTAACACACACCCATACAATGCGCACCACCCCGTGATGTTTTTCTCACTGCTACTAGTGAATCTAATGTAACACACACCCATACAATGCGCACCACCCCGTGATGTTTTTCTCACTGCTACTAGTGTATGTATTGTAACACACACCCATACAATGCGCACCACCCCGTGATGTTTTTCTCACTCCTACTAGTGAATCTAATGTAACACACACCCATACAAGGCGCACCACCCCGTGATGTTTTTCTCACTCCTACTAGTGAATCTAATGTAACACACACCCATACAAGGCGCACCACCCCGTGATGTTTTTCTCACTCCTACTCGTGAATCTAATGTAACACACACCCATACAATGCGCACCACCCCGTGATGTTTTTCTCACTGCTACTAGTGAATCTAATGTAACACACACCCATACAATGCGCACAACCAAGTGATGTTTTTCTCACTGCTACTAGTGAGTCTAATGTAACACACACCCATACAATGCGCACCACCCCGTGATGTTTTTCTAACTGCTACTAGTGAATCTAATGTAACACACACCCATACAATGCGCACCACCCCGTGATGTTTTTCTCACTGCTACTAGTGAATCTAATGTAACACACAACCATACAATGCGCACCACCACGTGATGTTTTCCTCACTGCTACTAGTGAGTCTAATGTAACACACACCCATACAATGCGCACCACCCCGTGATGTTTTTCTAACTGCTACTAGTGAATCTAATGTAACACACACCCATACAATGCGCACCACCCCGTGATGTTTTTCTCACTGCTACTAGTGAATCTAATGTAACACACAACCATACAATGCGCACCACCCCGTGATGTTTTCCTCACTGCTACTAGTGAGTCTAATGTAACACACACCCATACAATGCGCACCACCCCGTGATGTTTTTCTCACTGCTACTAGTGAATCTAATGTAACACACACCCATACAATGCGCACCACCCCGTGATGTTTTTCTCACTGCTACTAGTGAATCTAATGTAACACACACCCATACAATGCGCACCACCCCGTGATGTTTTTCTCACTGCTACTAGTGTATGTATTGTAACACACACCCATACAATGCGCACCACCCCGTGATGTTTTTCTCACTGCTACTAGTGTATGTATTGTAACACACACCCATACAATGCGCACCACCCCGTGATGTTTTTCTCACTCCTACTAGTGAATCTAATGTAACACACACCCATACAAGGCGCACCACCCCGTGATGTTTTTCTCACTCCTACTCGTGAATCTAATGTAACACACACCCATACAATGCGCACCACCCCGTGATGTTTTTCTCACTGCTACAAGTGAATGTAATGTAACACACACCCATACAATGCGCACCACCCCGTGATGTTTTTCTCACTCCTACTAGTGAATCTAATGTAACACACACCCATACAATGCGCACCACCCCGTGATGTTTTTCTCACTGCTACTAGTGTATGTATTGTAACACACACCCATACAATGCGCACCACCCCGTGATGTTTTTCTCACTCCTACTAGTGA
This sequence comes from Cavia porcellus, assembly GCF_034190915.1. Classification (NCBI taxonomy): domain Eukaryota; kingdom Metazoa; phylum Chordata; class Mammalia; order Rodentia; family Caviidae; genus Cavia; species Cavia porcellus. Next base: position 355,527 of record NW_026947647.1, on the reverse strand, counting down.
ATCTAATGTAACACACACCCATACAAGGCGCACCACCCCGTGATGTTTTCCTCACTCCTACTAGTGAATCTAATGTAACACACACCCATACAAGGCGCACCACCCCGTGATGTTTTTCTCACTCCTACTCGTGAATCTAATGTAACACACACCCATACAATGCGCACCACCCCGTGATGTTTTTCTCACTGCTACAAGTGAATGTAATGTAACACACACCCATACAATGCGCACCACCCCGTGATGTTTTTCTCACTCCTACTAGTGAATCTAATGTAACACACACCCATACAATGTGCACTACGCCGTGATGTTTTTCTCACTCCCACTAGTGAATCTAATGTAACACACACACATGCAATGCGCACCACCCCGTGATGTTTTTCTCACTCCCACTAGTGAATGTAATGTAACACACACCCATGCAATGCGCACCACCACGTGATGTTTTTCTCACTGCTACTAGTGAATGTAATGTAACACACACCCATACAATGCGCACCACCACGTGATGTTTTTCTCACTGCTACTAGTGAATCTAATGTAACACACACCCATACAATGCGCACCACCCCGTGATGTTTTTCTCACTCCTACTAGTGAATGTAATGTAACACACACCCATACAATGCGCACCACCCCGTGATGTTTTTCTCACTGCTACTAGTGAGTCTAATGTAACACACACCCATACAATGCGCACCACCCCGTGATGTTTTTCTCACTGCTACTAGTGAATCTAATGTAACACACACCCATACAATGCGCACCACCCCGTGATGTTTTTCTCACTGCTACTAGTGAATCTAATGTAACACACACCCATACAATGCGCACCACCCCGTGATGTTTTCCTCATTGCTACTAGTGAGTCTAATGTAACACACACCCATACAATGCGCACCACCCCGTGATGTTTTTCTCACTGCTACTAGTGAATCTAATGTAACACACACCCATACAATGCGCACCACCCCGTGATGTTTTTCTCACTGCTACTAGTGAATCTAATGTAACACACACCCATACAATGCGCACCACCCCGTGATGTTTTTCTCACTGCTACTAGTGAATCTAATGTAACACACACCCATACAATGCGCACCACCCCGTGATGTTTTTCTCACTGCTACTAGTGAATCTAATGTAACACACACCCATACAATGCGCACCACCCCGTGATGTTTTTCTCACTGCTACTAGTGTATGTATTGTAACACACACCCATACAATGCGCACCACCCCGTGATGTTTTTCTCACTCCTACTAGTGAATGTAATGTAACACACACCCATACAAGGCGCACCACCCCGTGATGTTTTTCTCACTCCTACTAGTGAATCTAATGTAACACACACCCATACAAGGCGCACCACCCCGTGATGTTTTTCTCACTCCTACTAGTGAATCTAATGTAACACACACCCATACAAGGCGCACCACCCCGTGAAGTTTTTCTCACTCCTACTAGTGAATGTAATGTAACACACACCCATACAAGGCGCACCACCCCGTGATGTATTTCTCACTCCTACTAGTGAATGTAATGTAACACACACCCATACAATGCGCACCACCCCGTGATGTTTTTCTCACTTCTACTAGTGAATCTAATGTAACACACACCCATACAAGGCGCACCACCCCGTGATGTTTTTATCACTCCTACTAGTGAATCTAATGTAACACACACCCATACAAGGCGCACCACCCCGTGATGTTTTTCTCACTCCTACTAGTGAATCTAATGTAACACACACCCATACAAGGCGCACCACCCCGTGATGTTTATCTCACTCCTACTAGTGAATCTAATGTAACACACACCCATACAATGCGCACCACCCCGTGATGTTTTTCTCACTGCTACTAGTGAATCTAATGTAACACCCACCCATACAATGCGCACCACCCCGTGATGTTTTCTCACTGCTACTAGTGAATCTAATGTAACACACACCCATACAATGAGCACCACCCCGTGATGTTTTTCTCACTGCTACTAGTGAATCTAATGTAACACACACCCATACAATGCGCACCACCCCGTGATGTTTTTCTCACTGCTACTAGTGAATCTAATGTAACACACACCCATACAATGCGCACAACCAAGTGATGTTTTTCTCACTGCTACTAGTGAGTCTAATGTAACACACACCCATACAATGCGCACCACCCCGTGATGTTTTTCTAACTGCTACTAGTGAATCTAATGTAACACACACCCATACAATGCGCACCACCCCGTGATGTTTTTCTCACTGCTACTAGTGAATCTAATGTAACACACAACCATACAATGCGCACCACCCCGTGATGTTTTCCTCACTGCTACTAGTGAGTCTAATGTAACACACACCCATACAATGCGCACCACCCCGTGATGTTTTTCTAACTGCTACTAGTGAATCTAATGTAACACACACCCATACAATGCGCACCACCCCGTGATGTTTTTCTCACTGCTACTAGTGAATCTAATGTAACACACAACCATACAATGCGCACCACCCCGTGATGTTTTCCTCACTGCTACTAGTGAGTCTAATGTAACACACACCCATACAATGCGCACCACCCCGTGATGTTTTTCTCACTGCTACTAGTGAATCTAATGTAACACACACCCATACAATGCGCACCACCCCGTGATGTTTTTCTCACTGCTACTAGTGAATCTAATGTAACACACACCCATACAATGCGCACCACCCCGTGATGTTTTTCTCACTGCTACTAGTGTATGTATTGTAACACACACCCATACAATGCGCACCACCCCGTGATGTTTTTCTCACTCCTACTAGTGAATCTAATGTAACACACACCCATACAAGGCGCACCACCCCGTGATGTTTTTCTCACTCCTACTAGTGAATCTAATGTAACACACACCCATACAAGGCGCACCACCCCGTGATGTTTTTCTCACTCCTACTCGTGAATCTAATGTAACACACACCCATACAATGCGCACCACCCCGTGATGTTTTTCTCACTGCTACAAGTGAATGTAATGTAACACACACCCATACAATGCGCACCACCCCGTGATGTTTTTCTCACTCCTACTAGTGAATCTAATGTAACACACACCCATACAATGTGCACTACGCCGTGATGTTTTTCTCACTCCCACTAGTGAATCTAATGTAACACACACACATGCAATGCGCACCACCCCGTGATGTTTTTCTCACTCCCACTAGTGAATGTAATGTAACACACACCCATGCAATGCGCACCACCACGTGATGTTTTTCTCACTGCTACTAGTGAATGTAATGTAACACACACCCATACAATGCGCACCACCACGTGATGTTTTTCTCACTGCTACTAGTGAATCTAATGTAACACACACCCATACAATGCGCACCACCCCGTGATGTTTTTCTCACTCCTACTAGTGAATGTAATGTAACACACACCCATACAATGCGCACCACCCCGTGATGTTTTCCTCACTCCTACTAGTGAATCTAATGTAACACACACCCATACAAGGCGCACAACCCCGTGATGTTTTTCTCACTCCTACTCGTGAATCTAATGTAACACACACCCATACAATGCGCACCACCCCGTGATGTTTTTCTCACTGCTACAAGTGAATGTAATGTAACACACACCCATACAATGCGCACCACCCCGTGATGTTTTTCTCACTCCTACTAGTGAATCTAATGTAACACACACCCATACAATGCGCACCACCCCGTGATGTTTTTCTCACTGCTACTAGTGTATGTATTGTAACACACACCCATACAATGCGCACCACCCCGTGATGTTTTTCTCACTCCTACTAGTGAATCTAATGTAACACACACCCATACAAGGCGCACCACCCCGTGATGTTTTCCTCACTCCTACTAGTGAATCTAATGTAACACACACCCATACAAGGCGCACCACCCCGTGATGTTTTTCTCACTCCTACTCGTGAATCTAATGTAACACACACCCATACAATGCGCACCACCCCGTGATGTTTTTCTCACTGCTACAAGTGAATGTAATGTAACACACACCCATACAATGCGCACCACCCCGTGATGTTTTTCTCACTCCTACTAGTGAATCTAATGTAACACACACCCATACAATGTGCACTACGCCGTGATGTTTTTCTCACTCCCACTAGTGAATCTAATGTAACACACACACATGCAATGCGCACCACCCCGTGATGTTTTTCTCACTCCCACTAGTGAATGTAATGTAACACACACCCATGCAATGCGCACCACCACGTGATGTTTTTCTCACTGCTACTAGTGAATGTAATGTAACACACACCCATACAATGCGCACCACCACGTGATGTTTTTCTCACTGCTACTAGTGAATCTAATGTAACACACACCCATACAATGCGCACCACCCCGTGATGTTTTTCTCACTCCTACTAGTGAATGTAATGTAACACACACCCATACAATGCGCACCACCCCGTGATGTTTTTCTCACTGCTACTAGTGAGTCTAATGTAACACACACCCATACAATGCGCACCACCCCGTGATGTTTTTCTCACTGCTACTAGTGAATCTAATGTAACACACACCCATACAATGCGCACCACCCCGTGATGTTTTTCTCACTGCTACTAGTGAATCTAATGTAACACACACCCATACAATGCGCACCACCCCGTGATGTTTTCCTCATTGCTACTAGTGAGTCTAATGTAACACACACCCATACAATGCGCACCACCCCGTGATGTTTTTCTCACTGCTACTAGTGAATCTAATGTAACACACACCCATACAATGCGCACCACCCCGTGATGTTTTTCTCACTGCTACTAGTGAATCTAATGTAACACACACCCATACAATGCGCACCACCCCGTGATGTTTTTCTCACTGCTACTAGTGAATCTAATGTAACACACACCCATACAATGCGCACCACCCCGTGATGTTTTTCTCACTGCTACTAGTGAATCTAATGTAACACACACCCATACAATGCGCACCACCCCGTGATGTTTTTCTCACTGCTACTAGTGTATGTATTGTAACACACACCCATACAATGCGCACCACCCCGTGATGTTTTTCTCACTCCTACTAGTGAATGTAATGTAACACACACCCATACAAGGCGCACCACCCCGTGATGTTTTTCTCACTCCTACTAGTGAATCTAATGTAACACACACCCATACAAGGCGCACCACCCCGTGATGTTTTTCTCACTCCTACTAGTGAATCTAATGTAACACACACCCATACAAGGCGCACCACCCCGTGAAGTTTTTCTCACTCCTACTAGTGAATGTAATGTAACACACACCCATACAAGGCGCACCACCCCGTGATGTATTTCTCACTCCTACTAGTGAATGTAATGTAACACACACCCATACAATGCGCACCACCCCGTGATGTTTTTCTCACTTCTACTAGTGAATCTAATGTAACACACACCCATACAAGGCGCACCACCCCGTGATGTTTTTATCACTCCTACTAGTGAATCTAATGTAACACACACCCATACAAGGCGCACCACCCCGTGATGTTTTTCTCACTCCTACTAGTGAATCTAATGTAACACACACCCATACAAGGCGCACCACCCCGTGATGTTTATCTCACTCCTACTAGTGAATCTAATGTAACACACACCCATACAATGCGCACCACCCCGTGATGTTTTTCTCACTGCTACTAGTGAATCTAATGTAACACCCACCCATACAATGCGCACCACCCCGTGATGTTTTCTCACTGCTACTAGTGAATCTAATGTAACACACACCCATACAATGAGCACCACCCCGTGATGTTTTTCTCACTGCTACTAGTGAATCTAATGTAACACACACCCATACAATGCGCACCACCCCGTGATGTTTTTCTCACTGCTACTAGTGAATCTAATGTAACACACACCCATACAATGCGCACAACCAAGTGATGTTTTTCTCACTGCTACTAGTGAGTCTAATGTAACACACACCCATACAATGCGCACCACCCCGTGATGTTTTTCTAACTGCTACTAGTGAATCTAATGTAACACACACCCATACAATGCGCACCACCCCGTGATGTTTTTCTCACTGCTACTAGTGAATCTAATGTAACACACAACCATACAATGCGCACCACCCCGTGATGTTTTCCTCACTGCTACTAGTGAGTCTAATGTAACACACACCCATACAATGCGCACCACCCCGTGATGTTTTTCTAACTGCTACTAGTGAATCTAATGTAACACACACCCATACAATGCGCACCACCCCGTGATGTTTTTCTCACTGCTACTAGTGAATCTAATGTAACACACAACCATACAATGCGCACCACCCCGTGATGTTTTCCTCACTGCTACTAGTGAGTCTAATGTAACACACACCCATACAATGCGCACCACCCCGTGATGTTTTTCTCACTGCTACTAGTGAATCTAATGTAACACACACCCATACAATGCGCACCACCCCGTGATGTTTTTCTCACTGCTACTAGTGAATCTAATGTAACACACACCCATACAATGCGCACCACCCCGTGATGTTTTTCTCACTGCTACTAGTGTATGTATTGTAACACACACCCATACAATGCGCACCACCCCGTGATGTTTTTCTCACTCCTACTAGTGAATCTAATGTAACACACACCCATACAAGGCGCACCACCCCGTGATGTTTTTCTCACTCCTACTAGTGAATCTAATGTAACACACACCCATACAAGGCGCACCACCCCGTGATGTTTTTCTCACTCCTACTCGTGAATCTAATGTAACACACACCCATACAATGCGCACCACCCCGTGATGTTTTTCTCACTGCTACAAGTGAATGTAATGTAACACACACCCATACAATGCGCACCACCCCGTGATGTTTTTCTCACTCCTACTAGTGAATCTAATGTAACACACACCCATACAATGTGCACTACGCCGTGATGTTTTTCTCACTCCCACTAGTGAATCTAATGTAACACACACACATGCAATGCGCACCACCCCGTGATGTTTTTCTCACTCCCACTAGTGAATGTAATGTAACACACACCCATGCAATGCGCACCACCACGTGATGTTTTTCTCACTGCTACTAGTGAATGTAATGTAACACACACCCATACAATGCGCACCACCACGTGATGTTTTTCTCACTGCTACTAGTGAATCTAATGTAACACACACCCATACAATGCGCACCACCCCGTGATGTTTTTCTCACTCCTACTAGTGAATGTAATGTAACACACACCCATACAATGCGCACCACCCCGTGATGTTTTTCTCACTGCTACTAGTGAGTCTAATGTAACACACACCCATACAATGCGCACCACCCCGTGATGTTTTTCTCACTGCTATTAGTGAATCTAATGTAACACACACCCATACAATGCGCACCACCCCGTGATGTTTTTCTCACTGCTACTAGTGAATCTAATGTAACACACACCCATACAATGCGCACCACCCCGTGATGTTTTCCTCACTGCTACTAGTGAGTCTAATGTAACACACACCCATACAATGCGCACCACCCCGTGATGTTTTTCTCACTGCTACTAGTGAATCTAATGTAACACACAACCATACAATGCGCACCACCCCGTGATGTTTTCCTCACTGCTACTAGTGAGTCTAATGTAACACACACCCATACAATGCGCACCACCCCGTGATGTTTTTCTCACTGCTACTAGTGAATTTAATGTAACACACACCCATACAATGCGCACCACCCCGTGATGTTTTTCTCACTGCTACTAGTGAATCTAATGTAACACACACCCATACAATGCGCACCACCCCGTGATGTTTTTCTCACTGCTACTAGTGTATGTATTGTAACACACACCCATACAATGCGCACCACCCCGTGATGTTTTTCTCACTCCTACTAGTGAATCTAATGTAACACACACCCATACAAGGCGCACCACCCCGTGATGTTTTCCTCACTCCTACTAGTGAATCTAATGTAACACACACCCATACAAGGCGCACCACCCCGTGATGTTTTTCTCACTCCTACTCGTGAATCTAATGTAACACACACCCATACAATGCGCACCACCCCGTGATGTTTTTCTCACTGCTACAAGTGAATGTAATGTAGCACACACCCATACAATGCGCACCACCCCGTGATGTTTTTCTCACTCCTACTAGTGAATCTAATGTAACACACACCCATACAATGTGCACTACGCCGTGATGTTTTTCTCACTCCCACTAGTGAATCTAATGTAACACACACACATGCAATGCGCACCACCCCGTGATGTTTTTCTCACTCCCAGTAGTGAATGTAATGTAACACACACCCATGCAATGCGCACCACCACGTGATGTTTTTCTCACTGCTACTAGTGAATGTAATGTAACACACACCCATACAATGCGCACCACCCCGTGATGTTTTTCTCACTGCTACTAGTGAATCTAATGTAACACACACCCATACAATGCGCACCACCCCGTGATGTTTTTCTCACTGCTACTAGTGAATCTAATGTAACACACACCCATACAATGCGCACCACCCCGTGATGTTTTTCTCACTGCTACTAGTGAATCTAATGTAACACACACCCATACAATGCGCACCACCCCGTGATGTTTTTCTCACTGCTACTAGTGAATCTAATGTAACACACACCCATACAATGCGCACCACCCCGTGATGTTTTTCTCACTGCTACTAGTGTATGTATTGTAACACACACCCATACAATGCGCACCACCCCGTGATGTTTTTCTCACTCCTACTAGTGAATCTAATGTAACACACACCCATACAAGGCGCACCACCCCGTGATGTTTTTCTCACTCCTACTAGTGAATCTAATGTAACACACACCCATACAAGGCGCACCACCCCGTGATGTTTTTCTCACTCCTACTCGTGAATCTAATGTAACACACACCCATACAATGCGCACCACCCCGTGATGTTTTTCTCACTGCTACAAGTGAATGTAATGTAACACACACCCATACAATGCGCACCACCCCGTGATGTTTTTCTCACTCCTACTAGTGAATCTAATGTAACACACACCCATACAATGTGCACTACGCCGTGATGTTTTTCTCATTCCCACTAGTGAATCTAATGTAACACACACACATGCAATGCGCACCACCCCGTGATGTTTTTCTCACTCCCACTAGTGAATGTAATGTAACACACACCCATGCAATGCGCACCACCACGTGATGTTTTTCTCACTGCTACTAGTGAATGTAATGTAACACACACCCATACAATGCGCACCACCACGTGATGTTTTTCTCACTGCTACTAGTGAATCTAATGTAACACACACCCATACAATGCGCACCACCCCGTGATGTTTTTCTCACTCCTACTAGTGAATGTAATGTAACACACACCCATACAATGCGCACCACCCCGTGATGTTTTTCTCACTGCTACTAGTGAGTCTAATGTAACACACACCCATACAATGCGCACCACCCCGTGATGTTTTTCTCACTGCTACTAGTGAATCTAATGTAACACACACCCATACAATGCGCACCACCCCGTGATGTTTTTCTCACTGCTACTAGTGAATCTAATGTAACACACACCCATACAATGCGCACCACCCCGTGATGTTTTTCTCACTGCTACAAGTGAATGTAATGTAACACACACCCATACAATGCGCACCACCCCGTGATGTTTTTCTCACTCCTACTAGTGAATCTAATGTAACACACACCCATACAAGGCGCACCACCCCGTGATGTTTTTCTCACTCCTACTCGTGAATCTAATGTAACACACACCCATACAATGCGCACCACCCCGTGATGTTTTTCTCACTGCTACAAGTGAATGTAATGTAACACACACCCATACAATGCGCACCACCCCGTGATGTTTTTCTCACTCCTACTAGTGAATCTAATGTAACACACACCCATACAATGCGCACCACCCCGTGATGTTTTTCTCACTGCTACTAGTGTATGTATTGTAACACACACCCATACAATGCGCACCACCCCGTGATGTTTTTCTCACTCCTACTAGTGAATCTAATGTAACACACACCCATACAAGGCGCACCACCCCGTGATGTTTTCCTCACTCCTACTAGTGAATCTAATGTAACACACACCCATACAAGGCGCACCACCCCGTGATGTTTTTCTCACTCCTACTCGTGAATCTAATGTAACACACACCCATACAATGCGCACCACCCCGTGATGTTTTTCTCACTGCTACAAGTGAATGTAATGTAACACACACCCATACAATGCGCACCACCCCGTGATGTTTTTCTCACTCCTACTAGTGAATCTAATGTAACACACACCCATACAATGTGCACTACGCCGTGATGTTTTTCTCACTCCCACTAGTGAATCTAATGTAACACACACACATGCAATGCGCACCACCCCGTGATGTTTTTCTCACTCCCACTAGTGAATGTAATGTAACACACACCCATGCAATGCGCACCACCACGTGATGTTTTTCTCACTGCGTAATGTAACACACACCCATAGCAATGGCCCACCCCAACCACCCCCCAAGTGATTGTTTTTCTCACTGCTACTAGTGAATGTAATGTAACACACACCCATACAATGCGCACCACCACGTGATGTTTTTCTCACTGCTATAGTGAATCTAATGTAACACACACCCATACAATGCGCACCACCCCGTGATGTTTTTCTCACTCCTACTAGTGAATGTAATGTAACACACACCCATACAATGCGCACCACCCGTGATGTTTTTCTCACTGCTACTAGTGAGTCTATGTAACACACACCCATACAATGCGCACCACCCCGTGATGTTTTTCTCACTGCTATTAGTGAATCTATGTAACACACACCCATACAATGCGCACCCACCCCGTGATGTTTTTCTCACTGCTACTAGTGAATCTAATGTAACACACACCCATACAATGCGCACCACCCCGTGATGTTTTCCTCACTGCTACTAGTGAGTCTAATGTAACACACAACCATACAATGCGCACCACCCCGTGATGTTTTCCTCACTGCTACTAGTGAGTCTAATGTAACACACACCCATACAATGCGCACCACCCCGTGATGTTTTTCTCACTGCTACTAGTGAATTTAATGTAACACACACCCATACAATGCGCACCACCCCGTGATGTTTTTCTCACTGCTACTAGTGAATCTAATGTAACACACACCCATACAATGCGCACCACCCCGTGATGTTTTTCTCACTGCTACTAGTGTATGTATTGTAACACACACCCATACAATGCGCACCACCCCGTGATGTTTTTCTCACTCCTACTAGTGAATCTAATGTAACACACACCCATACAAGGCGCACCACCCCGTGATGTTTTCCTCACTCCTACTAGTGAATCTAATGTAACACACACCCATACAAGGCGCACCACCCCGTGATGTTTTTCTCACTCCTACTCGTGAATCTAATGTAACACACACCCATACAATGCGCACCACCCCGTGATGTTTTTCTCACTGCTACAAGTGAATGTAATGTAGCACACACCCATACAATGCGCACCACCCCGTGATGTTTTTCTCACTCCTACTAGTGAATCTAATGTAACACACACCCATACAATGTGCACTACGCCGTGATGTTTTTCTCACTCCCACTAGTGAATCTAATGTAACACACACACATGCAATGCGCACCACCCCGTGATGTTTTTCTCACTCCCAGTAGTGAATGTAATGTAACACACACCCATGCAATGCGCACCACCACGTGATGTTTTTCTCACTGCTACTAGTGAATGTAATGTAACACACACCCATACAATGCGCACCACCCCGTGATGTTTTTCTCACTGCTACTAGTGAATCTAATGTAACACACACCCATACAATGCGCACCACCCCGTGATGTTTTTCTCACTGCTACTAGTGAATCTAATGTAACACACACCCATACAATGCGCACCACCCCGTGATGTTTTTCTCACTGCTACTAGTGAATCTAATGTAACACACACCCATACAATGCGCACCACCCCGTGATGTTTTTCTCACTGCTACTAGTGAATCTAATGTAACACACACCCATACAATGCGCACCACCCCGTGATGTTTTTCTCACTGCTACTAGTGTATGTATTGTAACACACACCCATACAATGCGCACCACCCCGTGATGTTTTTCTCACTCCTACTAGTGAATCTAATGTAACACACACCCATACAAGGCGCACCACCCCGTGATGTTTTTCTCACTCCTACTAGTGAATCTAATGTAACACACACCCATACAAGGCGCACCACCCCGTGATGTTTTTCTCACTCCTACTCGTGAATCTAATGTAACACACACCCATACAATGCGCACCACCCCGTGATGTTTTTCTCACTGCTACAAGTGAATGTAATGTAACACACACCCATACAATGCGCACCACCCCGTGATGTTTTTCTCACTCCTACTAGTGAATCTAATGTAACACACACCCATACAATGTGCACTACGCCGTGATGTTTTTCTCATTCCCACTAGTGAATCTAATGTAACACACACACATGCAATGCGCACCACCCCGTGATGTTTTTCTCACTCCCACTAGTGAATGTAATGTAACACACACCCATGCAATGCGCACCACCACGTGATGTTTTTCTCACTGCTACTAGTGAATGTAATGTAACACACACCCATACAATGCGCACCACCACGTGATGTTTTTCTCACTGCTACTAGTGAATCTAATGTAACACACACCCATACAATGCGCACCACCCCGTGATGTTTTTCTAACTGCTACTAGTGAATCTAATGTAACACACACCCATACAATGCGCACCACCCCGTGATGTTTTTCTCACTGCTACTAGTGAATCTAATGTAACACACAACCATACAATGCGCACCACCCCGTGATGTTTTCCTCACTGCTACTAGTGAGTCTAATGTAACACACACCCATACAATGCGCACCACCCCGTGATGTTTTTCTTACTGCTACTAGTGAATCTAATGTAACACACACCCATACAATGCGCACCACCCCGTGATGTTTTTCTCACTGCTACTAGTGAATCTAATGTAACACACACCCATACAATGCGCACCACCCCGTGATGTTTTTCTCACTGCTACTAGTGTATGTATTGTAACACACACCCATACAATGCGCACCACCCCGTGATGTTTTTCTCACTGCTACTAGTGTATGTATTGTAACACACACCCATACAATGCGCACCACCCCGTGATGTTTTTCTCACTCCTACTAGTGAATCTAATGTAACACACACCCATACATGGCGCACCACCCCGTGATGTTTTTCTCACTCCTACTAGTGAATCTAATGTAACACACACCCATACATGGCGCACCACCCCGTGATGTTTTTCTCACTCCTACTCGTGAATCTAATGTAACACACACCCATACAAGGCGCACCACCCCGTGATGTTTTTATCACTCCTACTAGTGAATCTAATGTAACACACACCCATACAAGGCGCACCACCCCGTGATGTTTTTCTCACTCCTACTAGTGAATCTAATGTAACACACACCCATACAAGGCGCACCACCCCGTGATGTTTATCTCACTCCTACTAGTGAATCTAATGTAACACACACCCATACAATGCGCACCACCCCGTGATGTTTTTCTCACTGCTACTAGTGAATCTAATGTAACACACACCCATACAATGCGCACCACCCCGTGATGTTTTCTCACTGCTACTAGTGAATCTAATGTAACACACACCCATACAATGAGCACCACCCCGTGATGTTTTTCTCACTGCTACTAGTGAATCTAATGTAACACACACCCATACAATGCGCACCACCCCGTGATGTTTTTCTCACTGCTACTAGTGAATCTAATGTAACACACACCCATACAATGCGCACAACCAAGTGATGTTTTTCTCACTGCTACTAGTGAGTCTAATGTAACACACACCCATACAATGCGCACCACCCCGTGATGTTTTTCTAACTGCTACTAGTGAATCTAATGTAACACACACCCATACAATGCGCACCACCCCGTGATGTTTTTCTCACTGCTACTAGTGAATCTAATGTAACACACAACCATACAATGCGCACCACCCCGTGATGTTTTCCTCACTGCTACTAGTGAGTCTAATGTAACACACACCCATACAATGCGCACCACCCCGTGATGTTTTTCTAACTGCTACTAGTGAATCTAATGTAACACACACCCATACAATGCGCACCACCCCGTGATGTTTTTCTCACTGCTACTAGTGAATCTAATGTAACACACAACCATACAATGCGCACCACCCCGTCATGTTTTCCTCACTGCTACTAGTGAGTATAATGTAACACACACCCATACAATGCGCACCACCCCGTGATGTTTTTCTCACTGCTACTAGTGAATCTAATGTAACACACACCCATACAATGCGCACCACCCCGTGATGTTTTTCTCACTGCTACTAGTGAATCTAATGTAACACACACCCATACAATGCGCACCACCCCGTGATGTTTTTCTCACTGCTACTAGTGTATGTATTGTAACACACACCCATACAATGCGCACCACCCCGTGATGTTTTTCTCACTCCTACTAGTGAATCTAATGTAACACACACCCATACAAGGCGCACCACCCCGTGATGTTTTTCTCACTCCTACTAGTGAATCTAATGTAACACACACCCATACAAGGCGCACCACCCCGTGATGTTTTTCTCACTCCTACTCGTGAATCTAATGTAACACACACCCATACAATGCGCACCACCCCGTGATGTTTTTCTCACTGCTACAAGTGAATGTAATGTAACACACACCCATACAATGCGCACCACCCCGTGATGTTTTTCTCACTCCTACTAGTGAATCTAATGTAACACACACCCATACAATGTGCACTACGCCGTGATGTTTTTCTCACTCCCACTAGTGAATCTAATGTAACACACACACATGCAATGCGCACCACCCCGTGATGTTTTTCTCACTCCCACTAGTGAATGTAATGTAACACACACCCATGCAATGCGCACCACCACGTGATGTTTTTCTCACTGCTACTAGTGAATGTAATGTAACACACACCCATACAATGCGCACCACCACGCGATGTTTTTCTCACTGCTACTAGTGAATCTAATGTAACACACACCCATACAATGCGCACCACCCCGTGATGTTTTTCTCACTCCTACTAGTGAATGTAATGTAACACACACCCATACAATGCGCACCACCCCGTGATGTTTTTCTCACTGCTACTAGTGAGTCTAATGTAACACACACCCATACAATGCGCACCACCCCGTGATGTTTTTCTCACTGCTATTAGTGAATCTAATGTAACACACACCCATACAATGCGCACCACCCCGTGATGTTTTTCTCACTGCTACTAGTGAATCTAATGTAACACACACCCATACAATGCGCACCACCCCGTGATGTTTTCCTCACTGCTACTAGTGAGTCTAATGTAACACACACCCATACAATGCGCACCACCCCGTGATGTTTTTCTCACTGCTACTAGTGAATCTAATGTAACACACAACCATACAATGCGCACCACCCCGTGATGTTTTCCTCACTGCTACTAGTGAGTCTAATGTAACACACACCCATACAATGCGCACCACCCCGTGATGTTTTTCTCACTGCTACTAGTGAATTTAATGTAACACACACCCATACAATGCGCACCACCCCGTGATGTTTTTCTCACTGCTACTAGTGAATCTAATGTAACACACACCCATACAATGCGCACCACCCCGTGATGTTTTTCTCACTGCTACTAGTGTATGTATTGTAACACACACCCATACAATGCGCACCACCCCGTGATGTTTTTCTCACTCCTACTAGTGAATCTAATGTAACACACACCCATACAAGGCGCACCACCCCGTGATGTTTTCCTCACTCCTACTAGTGAATCTAATGTAACACACACCCATACAAGGCGCACCACCCCGTGATGTTTTTCTCACTCCTACTCGTGAATCTAATGTAACACACACCCATACAATGCGCACCACCCCGTGATGTTTTTCTCACTGCTACAAGTGAATGTAATGTAGCACACACCCATACAATGCGCACCACCCCGTGATGTTTTTCTCACTCCTACTAGTGAATCTAATGTAACACACACCCATACAATGTGCACTACGCCGTGATGTTTTTCTCACTCCCACTAGTGAATCTAATGTAACACACACACATGCAATGCGCACCACCCCGTGATGTTTTTCTCACTCCCAGTAGTGAATGTAATGTAACACACACCCATGCAATGCGCACCACCACGTGATGTTTTTCTCACTGCTACTAGTGAATGTAATGTAACACACACCCATACAATGCGCACCACCCCGTGATGTTTTTCTCACTGCTACTAGTGAATCTAATGTAACACACACCCATACAATGCGCACCACCCCGTGATGTTTTTCTCACTGCTACTAGTGAATCTAATGTAACACACACCCATACAATGCGCACCACCCCGTGATGTTTTTCTCACTGCTACTAGTGAATCTAATGTAACACACACCCATACAATGCGCACCACCCCGTGATGTTTTTCTCACTGCTACTAGTGAATCTAATGTAACACACACCCATACAATGCGCACCACCCCGTGATGTTTTTCTCACTGCTACTAGTGTATGTATTGTAACACACACCCATACAATGCGCACCACCCCGTGATGTTTTTCTCACTCCTACTAGTGAATCTAATGTAACACACACCCATACAAGGCGCACCACCCCGTGATGTTTTTCTCACTCCTACTAGTGAATCTAATGTAACACACACCCATACCAAGGCGCACCACCCCGTGATGTTTTCTCACTCCTACTCGTGAATCTAATGTAACACACACCCATACAATGCGCACCACCCCGTGATGTTTTTCTCACTGCTACAAGTGAATGTAATGTAACACACACCCATACAATGCGCACCACCCCGTGATGTTTTTCTCACTCCTACTAGTGAATCTAATGTAACACACACCCATACAATGTGCACTACGCCGTGATGTTTTTCTCACTCCCACTAGTGAATCTAATGTAACACACACACATGCAATGCGCACCACCCGTGATGTTTTTCTCACTCCCACTAGTGAATGTAATGTAACACACACCCATGCAATGCGCACCACCACGTGATGTTTTTCTCACTGCTACTAGTGAATGTAATGTAACACACACCCATACAATGCGCACCACCACGTGATGTTTTTCTCACTGCTACTAGTGAATCTAATGTAACACACACCCATACAATGCGCACCACCCCGTGATGTTTTTCTAACTGCTACTAGTGAATCTAATGTAACACACACCCATACAATGCGCACCACCCCGTGATGTTTTTCTCACTGCTACTAGTGAATCTAATGTAACACACAACCATACAATGCGCACCACCCCGTGATGTTTTCCTCACTGCTACTAGTGAGTCTAATGTAACACACACCCATACAATGCGCACCACCCCGTGATGTTTTTCTCACTGCTACTAGTGAATCTAATGTAACACACACCCATACAATGCGCACCACCCCGTGATGTTTTTCTCACTGCTACTAGTGAATCTAATGTAACACACACCCATACAATGCGCACCACCCCGTGATGTTTTTCTCACTGCTACTAGTGTATGTATTGTAACACACACCCATACAATGCGCACCACCCCGTGATGTTTTTCTCACTGCTACTAGTGTATGTATTGTAACACACACCCATACAATGCGCACCACCCCGTGATGTTTTTCTCACTCCTACTAGTGAATCTAATGTAACACACACCCATACATGGCGCACCACCCCGTGATGTTTTTCTCACTCCTACTCGTGAATCTAATGTAACACACACCCATACAATGCGCACCACCCCGTGATGTTTTTCTCACTGCTACAAGTGAATGTAATGTAACACACACCCATACAATGCGCACCACCCCGTGATGTTTTTCTCACTCCTACTAGTGAATCTAATGTAACACACACCCATACAATGCGCACCACCCCGTGATGTTTTTCTCACTGCTACTAGTGTATGTATTGTAACACACACCCATACAATGCGCACCACCCCGTGATGTTTTTCTCACTCCTACTAGTGAATCTAATGTAACACACACCCATACAAGGCGCACCACCCCGTGATGTTTTCCTCACTCCTACTAGTGAATCTAATGTAACACACACCCATACAAGGCGCACAACCCCGTGATGTTTTTCTCACTCCTACTCGTGAATCTAATGTAACACACACCCATACAATGCGCACCACCCCGTGATGTTTTTCTCACTGCTACAAGTGAATGTAATGTAACACACACCCATACAATGCGCACCACCCCGTGATGTTTTTCTCACTCCTACTAGTGAATCTAATGTAACACACACCCATACAATGTGCACTACGCCGTGATGTTTTTCTCACTCCCACTAGTGAATCTAATGTAACACACACACATGCAATGCGCACCACCCCGTGATGTTTTTCTCACTCCCACTAGTGAATGTAATGTAACACACACCCATGCAATGCGCACCACCACGTGATGTTTTTCTCACTGCTACTAGTGAATGTAATGTAACACACACCCATACAATGCGCACCACCACGTGATGTTTTTCTCACTGCTACTAGTGAATCTAATGTAACACACACCCATACAATGCGCACCACCCCGTGATGTTTTTCTCACTCCTACTAGTGAATGTAATGTAACACACACCCATACAATGCGCACCACCCCGTGATGTTTTTCTCACTGCTACTAGTGAGTCTAATGTAACACACACCCATACAATGCGCACCACCCCGTGATGTTTTTCTCACTGCTACTAGTGAATCTAATGTAACACACACCCATACAATGCGCACCACCCCGTGATGTTTTTCTCACTGCTACTAGTGAATCTAATGTAACACACACCCATACAATGCGCACCACCCCGTGATGTTTTCCTCATTGCTACTAGTGAGTCTAATGTAACACACACCCATACAATGCGCACCACCCCGTGATGTTTTTCTCACTGCTACTAGTGAATCTAATGTAACACACACCCATACAATGCGCACCACCCCGTGATGTTTTTCTCACTGCTACTAGTGAATCTAATGTAACACACACCCATACAATGCGCACCACCCCGTGATGTTTTTCTCACTGCTACTAGTGAATCTAATGTAACACACACCCATACAATGCGCACCACCCCGTGATGTTTTTCTCACTGCTACTAGTGAATCTAATGTAACACACACCCATACAATGCGCACCACCCCGTGATGTTTTTCTCACTGCTACTAGTGTATGTATTGTAACACACACCCATACAATGCGCACCACCCCGTGATGTTTTTCTCACTCCTACTAGTGAATGTAATGTAACACACACCCATACAAGGCACACCACCCCGTGATGTTTTTCTCACTCCTACTAGTGAATCTAATGTAACACACACCCATACAAGGCGCACCACCCCGTGATGTTTTTCTCACTCCTACTAGTGAATCTAATGTAACACACACCCATACAAGGCGCACCACCCCGTGAAGTTTTTCTCACTCCTACTAGTGAATGTAATGTAACACACACCCATACAAGGCGCACCACCCCGTGATGTATTTCTCACTCCTACTAGTGAATGTAATGTAACACACACCCATACAATGCGCACCACCCCGTGATGTTTTTCTCACTTCTACTAGTGAATCTAATGTAACACACACCCATACAAGGCGCACCACCCCGTGATGTTTTTATCACTCCTACTAGTGAATCTAATGTAACACACACCCATACAAGGCGCACCACCCCGTGATGTTTTTCTCACTCCTACTAGTGAATCTAATGTAACACACACCCATACAAGGCGCACCACCCCGTGATGTTTATCTCACTCCTACTAGTGAATCTAATGTAACACACACCCATACAATGCGCACCACCCCGTGATGTTTTTCTCACTGCTACTAGTGAATCTAATGTAACACACACCCATACAATGCGCACCACCCCGTGATGTTTTCTCACTGCTACTAGTGAATCTAATGTAACACACACCCATACAATGAGCACCACCCCGTGATGTTTTTCTCACTGCTACTAGTGAATCTAATGTAACACACACCCATACAATGCGCACCACCCCGTGATGTTTTTCTCACTGCTACTAGTGAATCTAATGTAACACACACCCATACAATGCGCACAACCAAGTGATGTTTTTCTCACTGCTACTAGTGAGTCTAATGTAACACACACCCATACAATGCGCACCACCCCGTGATGTTTTTCTAACTGCTACTAGTGAATCTAATGTAACACACACCCATACAATGCGCACCACCCCGTGATGTTTTTCTCACTGCTACTAGTGAATCTAATGTAACACACAACCATACAATGCGCACCACCCCGTGATGTTTTCCTCACTGCTACTAGTGAGTCTAATGTAACACACACCCATACAATGCGCACCACCCCGTGATGTTTTTCTAACTGCTACTAGTGAATCTAATGTAACACACACCCATACAATGCGCACCACCCCGTGATGTTTTTCTCACTGCTACTAGTGAATCTAATGTAACACACAACCATACAATGCGCACCACCCCGTGATGTTTTCCTCACTGCTACTAGTGAGTCTAATGTAACACACACCCATACAATGCGCACCACCCCGTGATGTTTTTCTCACTGCTACTAGTGAATCTAATGTAACACACACCCATACAATGCGCACCACCCCGTGATGTTTTTCTCACTGCTACTAGTGAATCTAATGTAACACACACCCATACAATGCGCACCACCCCGTGATGTTTTTCTCACTGCTACTAGTGTATGTATTGTAACACACACCCATACAATGCGCACCACCCCGTGATGTTTTTCTCACTCCTACTAGTGAATCTAATGTAACACACACCCATACAAGGCGCACCACCCCGTGATGTTTTTCTCACTCCTACTAGTGAATCTAATGTAACACACACCCATACAAGGCGCACCACCCCGTGATGTTTTTCTCACTCCTACTCGTGAATCTAATGTAACACACACCCATACAATGCGCACCACCCCGTGATGTTTTTCTCACTGCTACTAGTGAATCTAATGTAACACACACCCATACAATGCGCACAACCAAGTGATGTTTTTCTCACTGCTACTAGTGAGTCTAATGTAACACACACCCATACAATGCGCACCACCCCGTGATGTTTTTCTAACTGCTACTAGTGAATCTAATGTAACACACACCCATACAATGCGCACCACCCCGTGATGTTTTTCTCACTGCTACTAGTGAATCTAATGTAACACACACCCATACAAGGCGCACCACCCCGTGATGTTTTCCTCACTGCTACTAGTGAGTCTAATGTAACACACACCCATACAATGCGCACCACCCCGTGATGTTTTTCTAACTGCTACTAGTGAATCTAATGTAACACACACCCATACAAGGCGCACCACCCCGTGATGTTTTTCTCACTGCTACTAGTGAATCTAATGTAACACACAACCATACAATGCGCACCACCCCGTGATGTTTTCCTCACTGCTACTAGTGAGTCTAATGTAACACACACCCATACAATGCGCACCACCCCGTGATGTTTTTCTCACTGCTACTAGTGAATCTAATGTAACACACACCCATACAATGCGCACCACCCCGTGATGTTTTTCTCACTGCTACTAGTGAATCTAATGTAACACACACCCATACAATGCGCACCACCCCGTGATGTTTTTCTCACTGCTACTAGTGTATGTATTGTAACACACACCCATACAATGCGCACCACCCCGTGATGTTTTTCTCACTGCTACTAGTGTATGTATTGTAACACACACCCATACAATGCGCACCACCCCGTGATGTTTTTCTCACTCCTACTAGTGAATCTAATGTAACACACACCCATACAAGGCGCACCACCCCGTGATGTTTTTCTCACTCCTACTCGTGAATCTAATGTAACACACACCCATACAATGCGCACCACCCCGTGATGTTTTTCTCACTGCTACAAGTGAATGTAATGTAACACACACCCATACAATGCGCACCACCCCGTGATGTTTTTCTCACTCCTACTAGTGAATCTAATGTAACACACACCCATACAATGCGCACCACCCCGTGATGTTTTTCTCACTGCTACTAGTGTATGTATTGTAACACACACCCATACAATGCGCACCACCCCGTGATGTTTTTCTCACTCCTACTAGTGAATCTAATGTAACGCACACCCATACAAGGCGCACCACCCCGTGATGTTTTCCTCACTCCTACTAGTGAATCTAATGTAACACACACCCATACAAGGCGCACCACCCCGTGATGTTTTTCTCACTCCTACTCGTGAATCTAATGTAACACACACCCATACAATGCGCACCACCCCGTGATGTTTTTCTCACTGCTACAAGTGAATGTAATGTAACACACACCCATACAATGCGCACCACCCCGTGATGTTTTTCTCACTCCTACTAGTGAATCTAATGTAACACACACCCATACAATGTGCACTACGCCGTGATGTTTTTCTCACTCCCACTAGTGAATCTAATGTAACACACACACATGCAATGCGCACCACCCCGTGATGTTTTTCTCACTCCCACTAGTGAATGTAATGTAACACACACCCATGCAATGCGCACCACCACGTGATGTTTTTCTCACTGCTACTAGTGAATGTAATGTAACACACACCCATACAATGCGCACCACCACGTGATGTTTTTCTCACTGCTACTAGTGAATCTAATGTAACACACACCCATACAATGCGCACCACCCCGTGATGTTTTTCTCACTCCTACTAGTGAATGTAATGTAACACACACCCATACAATGCGCACCACCCCGTGATGTTTTTCTCACTGCTACTAGTGAGTCTAATGTAACACACACCCATACAATGCGCACCACCCCGTGATGTTTTTCTCACTGCTACTAGTGAATCTAATGTAACACACACCCATACAATGCGCACCACCCCGTGATGTTTTTCTCACTGCTACTAGTGAATCTAATGTAACACACACCCATACAATGCGCACCACCCCGTGATGTTTTCCTCATTGCTACTAGTGAGTCTAATGTAACACACACCCATACAATGCGCACCACCCCGTGATGTTTTTCTCACTGCTACTAGTGAATCTAATGTAACACACACCCATACAATGCGCACCACCCCGTGATGTTTTTCTCACTGCTACTAGTGAATCTAATGTAACACACACCCATACAATGCGCACCACCCCGTGATGTTTTTCTCACTGCTACTAGTGAATCTAATGTAACACACACCCATACAATGCGCACCACCCCGTGATGTTTTTCTCACTGCTACTAGTGAATCTAATGTAACACACACCCATACAATGCGCACCACCCCGTGATGTTTTTCTCACTGCTACTAGTGTATGTATTGTAACACACACCCATACAATGCGCACCACCCCGTGATGTTTTTCTCACTCCTACTAGTGAATGTAATGTAACACACACCCATACAAGGCGCACCACCCCGTGATGTTTTTCTCACTCCTACTAGTGAATCTAATGTAACACACACCCATACAAGGCGCACCACCCCGTGATGTTTTTCTCACTCCTACTAGTGAATCTAATGTAACACACACCCATACAAGGCGCACCACCCCGTGAAGTTTTTCTCACTCCTACTAGTGAATGTAATGTAACACACACCCATACAAGGCGCACCACCCCGTGATGTATTTCTCACTCCTACTAGTGAATGTAATGTAACACACACCCATACAATGCGCACCACCCCGTGATGTTTTTCTCACTTCTACTAGTGAATCTAATGTAACACACACCCATACAAGGCGCACCACCCCGTGATGTTTTTATCACTCCTACTAGTGAATCTAATGTAACACACACCCATACAAGGCGCACCACCCCGTGATGTTTTTCTCACTCCTACTAGTGAATCTAATGTAACACACACCCATACAAGGCGCACCACCCCGTGATGTTTATCTCACTCCTACTAGTGAATCTAATGTAACACACACCCATACAATGCGCACCACCCCGTGATGTTTTTCTCACTGCTACTAGTGAATCTAATGTAACACACACCCATACAATGCGCACCACCCCGTGATGTTTTCTCACTGCTACTAGTGAATCTAATGTAACACACACCCATACAATGAGCACCACCCCGTGATGTTTTTCTCACTGCTACTAGTGAATCTAATGTAACACACACCCATACAATGCGCACCACCCCGTGATGTTTTTCTCACTGCTACTAGTGAATCTAATGTAACACACACCCATACAATGCGCACAACCAAGTGATGTTTTTCTCACTGCTACTAGTGAGTCTAATGTAACACACACCCATACAATGCGCACCACCCCGTGATGTTTTTCTAACTGCTACTAGTGAATCTAATGTAACACACACCCATACAATGCGCACCACCCCGTGATGTTTTTCTCACTGCTACTAGTGAATCTAATGTAACACACAACCATACAATGCGCACCACCCCGTGATGTTTTCCTCACTGCTACTAGTGAGTCTAATGTAACACACACCCATACAATGCGCACCACCCCGTGATGTTTTTCTAACTGCTACTAGTGAATCTAATGTAACACACACCCATACAATGCGCACCACCCCGTGATGTTTTTCTCACTGCTACTAGTGAATCTAATGTAACACACAACCATACAATGCGCACCACCCCGTGATGTTTTCCTCACTGCTACTAGTGAGTCTAATGTAACACACACCCATACAATGCGCACCACCCCGTGATGTTTTTCTCACTGCTACTAGTGAATCTAATGTAACACACACCCATACAATGCGCACCACCCCGTGATGTTTTTCTCACTGCTACTAGTGAATCTAATGTAACACACACCCATACAATGCGCACCACCCCGTGATGTTTTTCTCACTGCTACTAGTGTATGTATTGTAACACACACCCATACAATGCGCACCACCCCGTGATGTTTTTCTCACTCCTACTAGTGAATCTAATGTAACACACACCCATACAAGGCGCACCACCCCGTGATGTTTTTCTCACTCCTACTAGTGAATCTAATGTAACACACACCCATACAAGGCGCACCACCCCGTGATGTTTTTCTCACTCCTACTCGTGAATCTAATGTAACACACACCCATACAATGCGCACCACCCCGTGATGTTTTTCTCACTGCTACAAGTGAATGTAATGTAACACACACCCATACAATGCGCACCACCCCGTGATGTTTTTCTCACTCCTACTAGTGAATCTAATGTAACACACACCCATACAATGTGCACTACGCCGTGATGTTTTTCTCACTCCCACTAGTGAATCTAATGTAACACACACACATGCAATGCGCACCACCCCGTGATGTTTTTCTCACTCCCACTAGTGAATGTAATGTAACACACACCCATGCAATGCGCACCACCACGTGATGTTTTTCTCACTGCTACTAGTGAATGTAATGTAACACACACCCATACAATGCGCACCACCACGTGATGTTTTTCTCACTGCTACTAGTGAATCTAATGTAACACACACCCATACAATGCGCACCACCCCGTGATGTTTTTCTCACTCCTACTAGTGAATGTAATGTAACACACACCCATACAATGCGCACCACCCCGTGATGTTTTTCTCACTGCTACTAGTGAGTCTAATGTAACACACACCCATACAATGCGCACCACCCCGTGATGTTTTTCTCACTGCTATTAGTGAATCTAATGTAACACACACCCATACAATGCGCACCACCCCGTGATGTTTTTCTCACTGCTACTAGTGAATCTAATGTAACACACACCCATACAATGCGCACCACCCCGTGATGTTTTCCTCACTGCTACTAGTGAGTCTAATGTAACACACACCCATACAATGCGCACCACCCCGTGATGTTTTTCTCACTGCTACTAGTGAATCTAATGTAACACACAACCATACAATGCGCACCACCCCGTGATGTTTTCCTCACTGCTACTAGTGAGTCTAATGTAACACACACCCATACAATGCGCACCACCCCGTGATGTTTTTCTCACTGCTACTAGTGAATTTAATGTAACACACACCCATACAATGCGCACCACCCCGTGATGTTTTTCTCACTGCTACTAGTGAATCTAATGTAACACACACCCATACAATGCGCACCACCCCGTGATGTTTTTCTCACTGCTACTAGTGTATGTATTGTAACACACACCCATACAATGCGCACCACCCCGTGATGTTTTTCTCACTCCTACTAGTGAATCTAATGTAACACACACCCATACAAGGCGCACCACCCCGTGATGTTTTCCTCACTCCTACTAGTGAATCTAATGTAACACACACCCATACAAGGCGCACCACCCCGTGATGTTTTTCTCACTCCTACTCGTGAATCTAATGTAACACACACCCATACAATGCGCACCACCCCGTGATGTTTTTCTCACTGCTACAAGTGAATGTAATGTAACACACACCCATACAATGCGCACCACCCCGTGATGTTTTTCTCACTCCTACTAGTGAATCTAATGTAACACACACCCATACAATGTGCACTACGCCGTGATATTTTTCTCACTCCCACTAGTGAATCTAATGTAACACACACACATGCAATGCGCACCACCCCGTGATGTTTTTCTCACTCCCACTAGTGAATGTAATGTAACACACACCCATGCAATGCGCACCACCACGTGATGTTTTTCTCACTGCTACTAGTGAATGTAATGTAACACACACCCATACAATGCGCACCACCCCGTGATGTTTTTCTCACTGCTACTAGTGAATCTAATGTAACACACACCCATACAAGGCGCACCACCCCGTGATGTTTTTCTCACTCCTACTAGTGAATCTAATGTAACACACACCCATACAAGGCGCACCACCCCGTGAAGTTTTTCTCACTCCTACTAGTGAATGTAATGTAACACACACCCATACAAGGCGCACCACCCCGTGATGTATTTCTCACTCCTACTAGTGAATGTAATGTAACACACACCCATACAATGCGCACCACCCCGTGATGTTTTTCTCACTTCTACTAGTGAATCTAATGTAACACACACCCATACAAGGCGCACCACCCCGTGATGTTTTTATCACTCCTACTAGTGAATCTAATGTAACACACACCCATACAAGGCGCACCACCCCGTGATGTTTTTCTCACTCCTACTAGTGAATCTAATGTAACACACACCCATACAAGGCGCACCACCCCGTGATGTTTTTCTCACTGCTACTAGTGAATCTAATGTAACACACACCCATACAATGCGCACCACCCCGTGATGTTTTTCTCACTGCTACTAGTGAATCTAATGTAACACACACCCATACAATGCGCACCACCCCGTGATGTTTTTCTCACTGCTACTAGTGTATGTATTGTAACACACACCCATACAATGCGCACCACCCCGTGATGTTTTTCTCACTGCTACTAGTGTATGTATTGTAACACACACCCATACAATGCGCACCACCCCGTGATGTTTTTCTCACTCCTACTAGTGAATCTAATGTAACACACACCCATACAAGGCGCACCACCCCGTGATGTTTTTCTCACTCCTACTCGTGAATCTAATGTAACACACACCCATACAATGCGCACCACCCCGTGATGTTTTTCTCACTGCTACAAGTGAATGTAATGTAACACACACCCATACAATGCGCACCACCCCGTGATGTTTTTCTCACTCCTACTAGTGAATCTAATGTAACACACACCCATACAATGCGCACCACCCCGTGATGTTTTTCTCACTGCTACTAGTGTATGTATTGTAACACACACCCATACAATGCGCACCACCCCGTGATGTTTTTCTCACTCCTACTAGTGAATCTAATGTAACACACACCCATACAAGGCGCACCACCCCGTGATGTTTTCCTCACTCCTACTAGTGAATCTAATGTAACACACACCCATACAAGGCGCACCACCCCGTGATGTTTTTCTCACTCCTACTCGTGAATCTAATGTAACACACACCCATACAATGCGCACCACCCCGTGATGTTTTTCTCACTGCTACAAGTGAATGTAATGTAACACACACCCATACAATGCGCACCACCCCGTGATGTTTATCTCACTCCTACTAGTGAATCTAATGTAACACACACCCATACAATGTGCACTACGCCGTGATGTTTTTCTCACTCCCACTAGTGAATCTAATGTAACACACACACATGCAATGCGCACCACCCCGTGATGTTTTTCTCACTCCCACTAGTGAATGTAATGTAACACACACCCATGCAATGCGCACCACCACGTGATGTTTTTCTCACTGCTACTAGTGAATGTAATGTAACACACACCCATACAATGCGCACCACCACGTGATGTTTTTCTCACTGCTACTAGTGAATCTAATGTAACACACACCCATACAATGCGCACCACCCCGTGATGTTTTTCTCACTCCTACTAGTGAATGTAATGTAACACACACCCATACAATGCGCACCACCCCGTGATGTTTTTCTCACTGCTACTAGTGAGTCTAATGTAACACACACCCATACAATGCGCACCACCCCGTGATGTTTTTCTCACTGCTACTAGTGAATCTAATGTAACACACACCCATACAATGCGCACCACCCCGTGATGTTTTTCTCACTGCTACTAGTGAATCTAATGTAACACACACCCATACAATGCGCACCACCCCGTGATGTTTTCCTCATTGCTACTAGTGAGTCTAATGTAACACACACCCATACAATGCGCACCACCCCGTGATGTTTTTCTCACTGCTACTAGTGAATCTAATGTAACACACACCCATACAATGCGCACCACCCCGTGATGTTTTTCTCACTGCTACTAGTGAATCTAATGTAACACACACCCATACAATGCGCACCACCCCGTGATGTTTTTCTCACTGCTACTAGTGAATCTAATGTAACACACACCCATACAATGCGCACCACCCCGTGATGTTTTTCTCACTGCTACTAGTGAATCTAATGTAACACACACCCATACAATGCGCACCACCCCGTGATGTTTTTCTCACTGCTACTAGTGTATGTATTGTAACACACACCCATACAATGCGCACCACCCCGTGATGTTTTTCTCACTCCTACTAGTGAATGTAATGTAACACACACCCATACAAGGCGCACCACCCCGTGATGTTTTTCTCACTCCTACTAGTGAATCTAATGTAACACACACCCATACAAGGCGCACCACCCCGTGATGTTTTTCTCACTCCTACTAGTGAATCTAATGTAACACACACCCATACAAGGCGCACCACCCCGTGAAGTTTTTCTCACTCCTACTAGTGAATGTAATGTAACACACACCCATACAAGGCGCACCACCCCGTGATGTATTTCTCACTCCTACTAGTGAATGTAATGTAACACACACCCATACAATGCGCACCACCCCGTGATGTTTTTCTCACTTCTACTAGTGAATCTAATGTAACA
Organism: Cavia porcellus; assembly: GCF_034190915.1. Taxonomy (NCBI): domain Eukaryota; kingdom Metazoa; phylum Chordata; class Mammalia; order Rodentia; family Caviidae; genus Cavia; species Cavia porcellus. The sequence continues at coordinate 325,907 of NW_026947647.1, read as the reverse complement.
CACACCCATACAAGGCGCACCACCCCGTGATGTTTTTATCACTCCTACTAGTGAATCTAATGTAACACACACCCATACAAGGCGCACCACCCCGTGATGTTTTTCTCACTCCTACTAGTGAATCTAATGTAACACACACCCATACAAGGCGCACCACCCCGTGATGTTTATCTCACTCCTACTAGTGAATCTAATGTAACACACACCCATACAATGCGCACCACCCCGTGATGTTTTTCTCACTGCTACTAGTGAATCTAATGTAACACACACCCATACAATGCGCACCACCCCGTGATGTTTTCTCACTGCTACTAGTGAATCTAATGTAACACACACCCATACAATGAGCACCACCCCGTGATGTTTTTCTCACTGCTACTAGTGAATCTAATGTAACACACACCCATACAATGCGCACCACCCCGTGATGTTTTTCTCACTGCTACTAGTGAATCTAATGTAACACACACCCATACAATGCGCACAACCAAGTGATGTTTTTCTCACTGCTACTAGTGAGTCTAATGTAACACACACCCATACAATGCGCACCACCCCGTGATGTTTTTCTAACTGCTACTAGTGAATCTAATGTAACACACACCCATACAATGCGCACCACCCCGTGATGTTTTTCTCACTGCTACTAGTGAATCTAATGTAACACACAACCATACAATGCGCACCACCCCGTGATGTTTTCCTCACTGCTACTAGTGAGTCTAATGTAACACACACCCATACAATGCGCACCACCCCGTGATGTTTTTCTAACTGCTACTAGTGAATCTAATGTAACACACACCCATACAATGCGCACCACCCCGTGATGTTTTTCTCACTGCTACTAGTGAATCTAATGTAACACACAACCATACAATGCGCACCACCCCGTGATGTTTTCCTCACTGCTACTAGTGAGTCTAATGTAACACACACCCATACAATGCGCACCACCCCGTGATGTTTTTCTCACTGCTACTAGTGAATCTAATGTAACACACACCCATACAATGCGCACCACCCCGTGATGTTTTTCTCACTGCTACTAGTGAATCTAATGTAACACACACCCATACAATGCGCACCACCCCGTGATGTTTTTCTCACTGCTACTAGTGTATGTATTGTAACACACACCCATACAATGCGCACCACCCCGTGATGTTTTTCTCACTCCTACTAGTGAATCTAATGTAACACACACCCATACAAGGCGCACCACCCCGTGATGTTTTTCTCACTCCTACTAGTGAATCTAATGTAACACACACCCATACAAGGCGCACCACCCCGTGATGTTTTTCTCACTCCTACTCGTGAATCTAATGTAACACACACCCATACAATGCGCACCACCCCGTGATGTTTTTCTCACTGCTACAAGTGAATGTAATGTAACACACACCCATACAATGCGCACCACCCCGTGATGTTTTTCTCACTCCTACTAGTGAATCTAATGTAACACACACCCATACAATGTGCACTACGCCGTGATGTTTTTCTCACTCCCACTAGTGAATCTAATGTAACACACACACATGCAATGCGCACCACCCCGTGATGTTTTTCTCACTCCCACTAGTGAATGTAATGTAACACACACCCATGCAATGCGCACCACCACGTGATGTTTTTCTCACTGCTACTAGTGAATGTAATGTAACACACACCCATACAATGCGCACCACCACGTGATGTTTTTCTCACTGCTACTAGTGAATCTAATGTAACACACACCCATACAATGCGCACCACCCCGTGATGTTTTTCTCACTCCTACTAGTGAATGTAATGTAACACACACCCATACAATGCGCACCACCCCGTGATGTTTTTCTCACTGCTACTAGTGAGTCTAATGTAACACACACCCATACAATGCGCACCACCCCGTGATGTTTTTCTCACTGCTATTAGTGAATCTAATGTAACACACACCCATACAATGCGCACCACCCCGTGATGTTTTTCTCACTGCTACTAGTGAATCTAATGTAACACACACCCATACAATGCGCACCACCCCGTGATGTTTTCCTCACTGCTACTAGTGAGTCTAATGTAACACACACCCATACAATGCGCACCACCCCGTGATGTTTTTCTCACTGCTACTAGTGAATCTAATGTAACACACAACCATACAATGCGCACCACCCCGTGATGTTTTCCTCACTGCTACTAGTGAGTCTAATGTAACACACACCCATACAATGCGCACCACCCCGTGATGTTTTTCTCACTGCTACTAGTGAATTTAATGTAACACACACCCATACAATGCGCACCACCCCGTGATGTTTTTCTCACTGCTACTAGTGAATCTAATGTAACACACACCCATACAATGCGCACCACCCCGTGATGTTTTTCTCACTGCTACTAGTGTATGTATTGTAACACACACCCATACAATGCGCACCACCCCGTGATGTTTTTCTCACTCCTACTAGTGAATCTAATGTAACACACACCCATACAAGGCGCACCACCCCGTGATGTTTTCCTCACTCCTACTAGTGAATCTAATGTAACACACACCCATACAAGGCGCACCACCCCGTGATGTTTTTCTCACTCCTACTCGTGAATCTAATGTAACACACACCCATACAATGCGCACCACCCCGTGATGTTTTTCTCACTGCTACAAGTGAATGTAATGTAACACACACCCATACAATGCGCACCACCCCGTGATGTTTTTCTCACTCCTACTAGTGAATCTAATGTAACACACACCCATACAATGTGCACTACGCCGTGATGTTTTTCTCACTCCCACTAGTGAATCTAATGTAACACACACACATGCAATGCGCACCACCCCGTGATGTTTTTCTCACTCCCACTAGTGAATGTAATGTAACACACACCCATGCAATGCGCACCACCACGTGATGTTTTTCTCACTGCTACTAGTGAATGTAATGTAACACACACCCATACAATGCGCACCACCCCGTGATGTTTTTCTCACTGCTACTAGTGAATCTAATGTAACACACACCCATACAAGGCGCACCACCCCGTGATGTTTTTCTCACTCCTACTAGTGAATCTAATGTAACACACACCCATACAAGGCGCACCACCCCGTGAAGTTTTTCTCACTCCTACTAGTGAATGTAATGTAACACACACCCATACAAGGCGCACCACCCCGTGATGTATTTCTCACTCCTACTAGTGAATGTAATGTAACACACACCCATACAATGCGCACCACCCCGTGATGTTTTTCTCACTTCTACTAGTGAATCTAATGTAACACACACCCATACAAGGCGCACCACCCCGTGATGTTTTTATCACTCCTACTAGTGAATCTAATGTAACACACACCCATACAAGGCGCACCACCCCGTGATGTTTTTCTCACTCCTACTAGTGAATCTAATGTAACACACACCCATACAAGGCGCACCACCCCGTGATGTTTATCTCACTCCTACTAGTGAATCTAATGTAACACACACCCATACAATGCGCACCACCCCGTGATGTTTTTCTCACTGCTACTAGTGAATCTAATGTAACACACACCCATACAATGCGCACCACCCCGTGATGTTTTCTCACTGCTACTAGTGAATCTAATGTAACACACACCCATACAATGAGCACCACCCCGTGATGTTTTTCTCACTGCTACTAGTGAATCTAATGTAACACACACCCATACAATGCGCACCACCCCGTGATGTTTTTCTCACTGCTACTAGTGAATCTAATGTAACACACACCCATACAATGCGCACAACCAAGTGATGTTTTTCTCACTGCTACTAGTGAGTCTAATGTAACACACACCCATACAATGCGCACCACCCCGTGATGTTTTTCTAACTGCTACTAGTGAATCTAATGTAACACACACCCATACAATGCGCACCACCCCGTGATGTTTTTCTCACTGCTACTAGTGAATCTAATGTAACACACAACCATACAATGCGCACCACCCCGTGATGTTTTCCTCACTGCTACTAGTGAGTCTAATGTAACACACACCCATACAATGCGCACCACCCCGTGATGTTTTTCTAACTGCTACTAGTGAATCTAATGTAACACACACCCATACAATGCGCACCACCCCGTGATGTTTTTCTCACTGCTACTAGTGAATCTAATGTAACACACAACCATACAATGCGCACCACCCCGTGATGTTTTCCTCACTGCTACTAGTGAGTCTAATGTAACACACACCCATACAATGCGCACCACCCCGTGATGTTTTTCTCACTGCTACTAGTGAATCTAATGTAACACACACCCATACAATGCGCACCACCCCGTGATGTTTTTCTCACTGCTACTAGTGAATCTAATGTAACACACACCCATACAATGCGCACCACCCCGTGATGTTTTTCTCACTGCTACTAGTGTATGTATTGTAACACACACCCATACAATGCGCACCACCCCGTGATGTTTTTCTCACTCCTACTAGTGAATCTAATGTAACACACACCCATACAAGGCGCACCACCCCGTGATGTTTTTCTCACTCCTACTAGTGAATCTAATGTAACACACACCCATACAAGGCGCACCACCCCGTGATGTTTTTCTCACTCCTACTCGTGAATCTAATGTAACACACACCCATACAATGCGCACCACCCCGTGATGTTTTTCTCACTGCTACAAGTGAATGTAATGTAACACACACCCATACAATGCGCACCACCCCGTGATGTTTTTCTCACTCCTACTAGTGAATCTAATGTAACACACACCCATACAATGTGCACTACGCCGTGATGTTTTTCTCACTCCCACTAGTGAATCTAATGTAACACACACACATGCAATGCGCACCACCCCGTGATGTTTTTCTCACTCCCACTAGTGAATGTAATGTAACACACACCCATGCAATGCGCACCACCACGTGATGTTTTTCTCACTGCTACTAGTGAATGTAATGTAACACACACCCATACAATGCGCACCACCACGTGATGTTTTTCTCACTGCTACTAGTGAATCTAATGTAACACACACCCATACAATGCGCACCACCCCGTGATGTTTTTCTCACTCCTACTAGTGAATGTAATGTAACACACACCCATACAATGCGCACCACCCCGTGATGTTTTTCTCACTGCTACTAGTGAGTCTAATGTAACACACACCCATACAATGCGCACCACCCCGTGATGTTTTTCTCACTGCTATTAGTGAATCTAATGTAACACACACCCATACAATGCGCACCACCCCGTGATGTTTTTCTCACTGCTACTAGTGAATCTAATGTAACACACACCCATACAATGCGCACCACCCCGTGATGTTTTCCTCACTGCTGCTAGTGAGTCTAATGTAACACACACCCATACAATGCGCACCACCCCGTGATGTTTTTCTCACTGCTACTAGTGAATCTAATGTAACACACAACCATACAATGCGCACCACCCCGTGATGTTTTCCTCACTGCTACTAGTGAGTCTAATGTAACACACACCCATACAATGCGCACCACCCCGTGATGTTTTTCTCACTGCTACTAGTGAATTTAATGTAACACACACCCATACAATGCGCACCACCCCGTGATGTTTTTCTCACTGCTACTAGTGAATCTAATGTAACACACACCCATACAATGCGCACCACCCCGTGATGTTTTTCTCACTGCTACTAGTGTATGTATTGTAACACACACCCATACAATGCGCACCACCCCGTGATGTTTTTCTCACTCCTACTAGTGAATCTAATGTAACACACACCCATACAAGGCGCACCACCCCGTGATGTTTTCCTCACTCCTACTAGTGAATCTAATGTAACACACACCCATACAAGGCGCACCACCCCGTGATGTTTTTCTCACTCCTACTCGTGAATCTAATGTAACACACACCCATACAATGCGCACCACCCCGTGATGTTTTTCTCACTGCTACAAGTGAATGTAATGTAGCACACACCCATACAATGCGCACCACCCCGTGATGTTTTTCTCACTCCTACTAGTGAATCTAATGTAACACACACCCATACAATGTGCACTACGCCGTGATGTTTTTCTCACTCCCACTAGTGAATCTAATGTAACACACACACATGCAATGCGCACCACCCCGTGATGTTTTTCTCACTCCCAGTAGTGAATGTAATGTAACACACACCCATGCAATGCGCACCACCACGTGATGTTTTTCTCACTGCTACTAGTGAATGTAATGTAACACACACCCATACAATGCGCACCACCCCGTGATGTTTTTCTCACTGCTACTAGTGAATCTAATGTAACACACACCCATACAATGCGCACCACCCCGTGATGTTTTTCTCACTGCTACTAGTGAATCTAATGTAACACACACCCATACAATGCGCACCACCCCGTGATGTTTTTCTCACTGCTACTAGTGAATCTAATGTAACACACACCCATACAATGCGCACCACCCCGTGATGTTTTTCTCACTGCTACTAGTGAATCTAATGTAACACACACCCATACAATGCGCACCACCCCGTGATGTTTTTCTCACTGCTACTAGTGTATGTATTGTAACACACACCCATACAATGCGCACCACCCCGTGATGTTTTTCTCACTCCTACTAGTGAATCTAATGTAACACACACCCATACAAGGCGCACCACCCCGTGATGTTTTTCTCACTCCTACTAGTGAATCTAATGTAACACACACCCATACAAGGCGCACCACCCCGTGATGTTTTTCTCACTCCTACTCGTGAATCTAATGTAACACACACCCATACAATGCGCACCACCCCGTGATGTTTTTCTCACTGCTACAAGTGAATGTAATGTAACACACACCCATACAATGCGCACCACCCCGTGATGTTTTTCTCACTCCTACTAGTGAATCTAATGTAACACACACCCATACAATGTGCACTACGCCGTGATGTTTTTCTCACTCCCACTAGTGAATCTAATGTAACACACACACATGCAATGCGCACCACCCCGTGATGTTTTTCTCACTCCCACTAGTGAATGTAATGTAACACACACCCATGCAATGCGCACCACCACGTGATGTTTTTCTCACTGCTACTAGTGAATGTAATGTAACACACACCCATACAATGCGCACCACCCCGTGATGTTTTTCTCACTGCTACTAGTGAATCTAATGTAACACACACCCATACAATGCGCACCACCCCGTGATGTTTTTCTCACTGCTACTAGTGAATCTAATGTAACACACACCCATACAATGCGCACCACCCCGTGATGTTTTTCTCACTGCTACTAGTGAATCTAATGTAACACACACCCATACAATGCGCACCACCCCGTGATGTTTTTCTCACTGCTACTAGTGAATCTAATGTAACACACACCCATACAATGCGCACCACCCCGTGATGTTTTTCTCACTGCTACTAGTGTATGTATTGTAACACACACCCATACAATGCGCACCACCCCGTGATGTTTTTCTCACTCCTACTAGTGAATGTAATGTAACACACACCCATACAAGGCGCACCACCCCCTGAAGTTTTTCTCACTCCTACTAGTGAATCTAATGTAACACACACCCATACATGGCGCACCACCCCGTGATGTTTTTCTCACTCCTACTAGTGAATCTAATGTAACACACACCCATACAAGGCGCACCACCCCGTGAAGTTTTTCTCACTCCTACTAGTGAATGTAATGTAACACACACCCATACAAGGCGCACCACCCCGTGATGTATTTCTCACTCCTACTAGTGAATGTAATGTAACACACACCCATACAATGCGCACCACCCCGTGATGTTTTTCTCACTCCTACTAGTGAATCTAATGTAACACACACCCATACAAGGCGCACCACCCCGTGATGTTTTAATCACTCCTACTAGTGAATCTAATGTAACACACACCCATACAAGGCGCACCACCCCGTGATGTTTTTCTCACTCCTACTAGTGAATCTAATGTAACACACACCCATACAAGGCGCACCACCCCGTGATGTTTATCTCACTCCTACTAGTGAATCTAATGTAACACACACCCATACAATGCGCACCACCCCGTGATGTTTTTCTCACTGCTACTAGTGAATCTAATGTAACACACACCCATACAATGCGCACCACCCCGTGATGTTTTCTCACTGCTACTAGTGAATCTAATGTAACACACACCCATACAATGAGCACCACACCGTGATGTTTTTCTCACTGCTACTAGTGAATCTAATGTAACACACACCCATACAATGCGCACCACCCCGTGATGTTTTTCTCACTGCTACTAGTGAATCTAATGTAACACACACCCATACAATGCGCACCACCCCTTGATGTTTTTCTCACTGCTACTAGTGAATCTAATGTAACACACACCCATACAATGCGCACCACCCCGTGATGTTTTTCTCACTCCTACTAGTGAATCTAATGTAACACACACCCATACAATGCGCACCACCCCGTGATGTTTTTCTCACTGCTACTAGTGAGTCTAATGTAACACACACCCATACAATGCGCACCACCCCGTGATGTTTTTCTCACTGCTATTAGTGAATGTAATGCAACACACACCCATACAATGCGCACCACCCCGTGATGTTTTTCTCACTGCTACTAGTGAATCTAATGTAACAAACACCCATACAATGCGCACCACCCCGTGATGTTTTCCTCACTGCTACTAGTGAGTCTAATGTAACACACACCCATACAATGCGCACCACCCCGTGATGTTTTTCTCACTGCTACTAGTGAATCTAATGTAACACACAACCATACAATGCGCACCACCCCGTGATGTTTTCCTCACTGCTACTAGTGAGTCTAATGTAACACACACCCATACAATGCGCACCACCCCGTGATGTTTTTCTCACTGCTACTAGTGAATTTAATGTAACACACACCCATACAATGCGCACCACCCCGTGATGTTTTTCTCACTGCTACTAGTGAATCTAATGTAACACACACCCATACAATGCGCACCACCCCGTGATGTTTTTCTCACTGCTACTAGTGTATGTATTGTAACACACACCCATACAATGCGCACCACCCCGTGATGTTTTTCTCACTCCTACTAGTGAATCTAATGTAACACACACCCATACAAGGCGCACCACCCCGTGATGTTTTCCTCACTCCTACTAGTGAATCTAATGTAACACACACCCATACAAGGCGCACCACCCCGTGATGTTTTTCTCACTCCTACTCGTGAATCTAATGTAACAAACACCCATACAATGCGCACCACCCCGTGATGTTTTTCTCACTGCTACAAGTGAATGTAATGTAGCACACACCCATACAATGCGCACCACCCCGTGATGTTTTTCTCACTCCTACTAGTGAATCTAATGTAACACACACCCATACAATGTGCACTACGCCGTGATGTTTTTCTCACTCCCACTAGTGAATCTAATGTAACACACACACATGCAATGCGCACCACCCCGTGATGTTTTTCTCACTCCCAGTAGTGAATGTAATGTAACACACACCCATGCAATGCGCACCACCACGTGATGTTTTTCTCACTGCTACTAGTGAATGTAATGTAACACACACCCATACAATGCGCACCACCCCGTGATGTTTTTCTCACTGCTACTAGTGAATCTAATGTAACACACACCCATACAATGCGCACCACCCCGTGATGTTTTTCTCACTGCTACTAGTGAATCTAATGTAACACACACCCATACAATGCGCACCACCCCGTGATGTTTTTCTCACTGCTACTAGTGAATCTAATGTAACACACACCCATACAATGCGCACCACCCCGTGATGTTTTTCTCACTGCTACTAGTGAATCTAATGTAACACACACCCATACAATGCGCACCACCCCGTGATGTTTTTCTCACTGCTACTAGTGTATGTATTGTAACACACACCCATACAATGCGCACCACCCCGTGATGTTTTTCTCACTCCTACTAGTGAATCTAATGTAACACACACCCATACAAGGCGCACCACCCCGTGATGTTTTTCTCACTCCTACTAGTGAATCTAATGTAACACACACCCATACAAGGCGCACCACCCCGTGATGTTTTTCTCACTCCTACTCGTGAATCTAATGTAACACACACCCATACAATGCGCACCACCCCGTGATGTTTTTCTCACTGCTACAAGTGAATGTAATGTAACACACACCCATACAATGCGCACCACCCCGTGATGTTTTTCTCACTCCTACTAGTGAATCTAATGTAACACACACCCATACAATGTGCACTACGCCGTGATGTTTTTCTCACTCCCACTAGTGAATCTAATGTAACACACACACATGCAATGCGCACCACCCCGTGATGTTTTTCTCACTCCCACTAGTGAATGTAATGTAACACACACCCATGCAATGCGCACCACCACGTGATGTTTTTCTCACTGCTACTAGTGAATGTAATGTAACACACACCCATACAATGCGCACCACCCCGTGATGTTTTTCTCACTGCTACTAGTGAATCTAATGTAACACACACCCATACAATGCGCACCACCCCGTGATGTTTTTCTCACTGCTACTAGTGAATCTAATGTAACACACACCCATACAATGCGCACCACCCCGTGATGTTTTTCTCACTGCTACTAGTGAATCTAATGTAACACACACCCATACAATGCGCACCACCCCGTGATGTTTTTCTCACTGCTACTAGTGAATCTAATGTAACACACACCCATACAATGCGCACCACCCCGTGATGTTTTTCTCACTGCTACTAGTGTATGTATTGTAACACACACCCATACAATGCGCACCACCCCGTGATGTTTTTCTCACTCCTACTAGTGAATGTAATGTAACACACACCCATACAAGGCGCACCACCCCCTGAAGTTTTTCTCACTCCTACTAGTGAATCTAATGTAACACACACCCATACAAGGCGCACCACCCCGTGATGTTTTTCTCACTCCTACTAGTGAATCTAATGTAACACACACCCATACAAGGCGCACCACCCCGTGAAGTTTTTCTCACTCCTACTAGTGAATGTAATGTAACACACACCCATACAAGGCGCACCACCCCGTGATGTATTTCTCACTCCTACTAGTGAATGTAATGTAACACACACCCATACAATGCGCACCACCCCGTGATGTTTTTCTCACTCCTAATAGTGAATCTAATGTAACACACACCCATACAAGGCGCACCACCCCGTGATGTTTTAATCACTCCTACTAGTGAATCTAATGTAACACACACCCATACAAGGCGCACCACCCCGTGATGTTTTTCTCACTCCTACTAGTGAATCTAATGTAACACACACCCATACAAGGCGCACCACCCCGTGATGTTTATCTCACTCCTACTAGTGAATCTAATGTAACACACACCCATACAATGCGCACCACCCCGTGATGTTTTTCTCACTGCTACTAGTGAATCTAATGTAACACACACCCATACAATGCGCACCACCCCGTGATGTTTTCTCACTGCTACTAGTGAATCTAATGTAACACACACCCATACAATGAGCACCACACCGTGATGTTTTTCTCACTGCTACTAGTGAATCTAATGTAACACACACCCATACAATGCGCACCACCCCGTGATGTTTTTCTCACTGCTACTAGTGAATCTAATGTAACACACACCCATACAATGCGCACCACCCCTTGATGTTTTTCTCACTGCTACTAGTGAATCTAATGTAACACACACCCATACAATGCGCACCACCCCGTGATGTTTTTCTCACTCCTACTAGTGAATCTAATGTAACACACACCAATACAATGCGCACCACCCCGTGATGTTTTTCTCACTCCTACTAGTGAATGTAATGTAACACACACCCATACAATGCGCACCACCCCGTGATGATTTTCTCACTCCTACTAGTGAATGTAATGTGACAAACACCCATACAATGCGGACCACCCCGTGATGTTTTTCTCACTCCTACTAGTGAATCTAATGTAACACACACCCATACAATGCGCACCACCCCGTGATGTTTTTCTCACTGCTACTAGTGAATCTAATGTAACACACACCCATACAATGCGCACCACCCCGTGATGTTTTTCTCACTGCTACTAGTGTATGTATTGTAACACACACCCATACAATGCGCACCACCCCGTGATGTTTTTCTCACTCCTACTAGTGAATCTAATGTAACACACACCCATACAAGGCGCACCACCCCGTGATGTTTTTCTCACTCCTACTAGTGAATCTAATGTAACACACACCCATACAAGGCGCACCACCCCGTGATGTTTTTCTCACTCCTACTCGTGAATCTAATGTAACACACACCCATACAATGCGCACCACCCCGTGATGTTTTTCTCACTGCTACAAGTGAATGTAATGTAACACACACCCATACAATGCGCACCACCCCGTGATGTTTTTCTCACTCCTACTAGTGAATCTAATGTAACACACACCCATACAATGTGCACTACGCCGTGATGTTTTTCTCACACCCACTAGTGAATCTAATGTAACACACACACATGCAATGCGCACCACCCCGTGATGTTTTTCTCACTCCCACTAGTGAATGTAATGTAACACACACCCATGCAATGCGCACCACCACGTGATGTTTTTCTCACTGCTACTAGTGAATGTAATGTAACACACACCCATACAATGCGCACCACCCCGTGATGTTTTTCTCACTGCTACTAGTGAATCTAATGTAACACACACCCATACAATGCGCACCACCCCGTGATGTTTTAATCACTCCTACTAGTGAATCTAATGTAACACACACCCATACAAGGCGCACCACCCCGTGATGTTTTTCTCACTCCTACTAGTGAATGTAATGTAACACACACCCATACAATGCGCACCACCCCGTGATGATTTTCTCACTCCTACTAGTGAATGTAATGTGACAAACACCCATACAATGCGGACCACCCCGTGATGTTTTAATCACTCCTACTAGTGAATCTAATGTAACACACACCCATACAAGGCGCACCACCCCGTGATGTTTTTCTCACTCCTACTAGTGAATGTAATGTAACACACACCCATACAATGCGCACCACCCCGTGATGTTTTTCTCACTCCTACTAGTGAATCTAATGTAACACACACCCATACAAGGCGCACCACCCCGTGATGTTTTAATCACTCCTACTAGTGAATCTAATGTAACACACACCCATACAAGGCGCACCACCCCGTGATGTTTTTCTCACTCCTACTAGTGAATCTAATGTAACACACACCCATACAAGGCGCACCACCCCGTGATGTTTATCTCACTCCTACTAGTGAATCTAATGTAACACACACCCATACAATGCGCACCACCCCGTGATGTTTTTCTCACTGCTACTAGTGAATCTAATGTAACACACACCCATACAATGCGCACCACCCCGTGATGTTTTCTCACTGCTACTAGTGAATCTAATGTAACACACACCCATACAATGAGCACCACACCGTGATGTTTTTCTCACTGCTACTAGTGAATCTAATGTAACACACACCCATACAATGCGCACCACCCCGTGATGTTTTTCTCACTGCTACTAGTGAATCTAATGTAACACACACCCATACAATGCGCACCACCCCTTGATGTTTTTCTCACTGCTACTAGTGAATCTAATGTAACACACACCCATACAATGCGCACCACCCCGTGATGTTTTTCTCACTCCTACTAGTGAATCTAATGTAACACACACCAATACAATGCGCACCACCCCGTGATGTTTTTCTCACTCCTACTAGTGAATGTAATGTAACACACACCCATACAATGCGCACCACCCCGTGATGATTTTCTCACTCCTACTAGTGAATGTAATGTGACAAACACCCATACAATGCGGACCACCCCGTGATGTTTTTCTCACTCCTACTAGTGAATCTAATGTAACACACACCCATACAATGCGCACCACCCCGTGATATTTTTCTCACTGCTACTAGTGAATCTAATGTAACACACACCCATACAATGCGCACCACCCCGTGATGTTTTTCTCACTGCTACTAGTGTATGTATTGTAACACACACCCATACAATGCGCACCACCCCGTGATGTTTTTCTCACTCCTACTAGTGAATCTAATGTAACACACACCCATACAAGGCGCACCACCCCGTGATGTTTTTCTCACTCCTACTAGTGAATCTAATGTAACACACACCCATACAAGGCGCACCACCCCGTGATGTTTTTCTCACTCCTACTCGTGAATCTAATGTAACACACACCCATACAATGCGCACCACCCCGTGATGTTTTTCTCACTGCTACAAGTGAATGTAATGTAACACACACCCATACAATGCGCACCACCCCGTGATGTTTTTCTCACTCCTACTAGTGAATCTAATGTAACACACACCCATACAATGTGCACTACGCCGTGATGTTTTTCTCACTCCCACTAGTGAATCTAATGTAACACACACACATGCAATGCGCACCACCCCGTGATGTTTTTCTCACTCCCACTAGTGAATGTAATGTAACACACACCCATGCAATGCGCACCACCACGTGATGTTTTTCTCACTGCTACTAGTGAATGTAATGTAACACACACCCATACAATGCGCACCACCCCGTGATGTTTTTCTCACTGCTACTAGTGAATCTAATGTAACACACACCCATACAATGCGCACCACCCCGTGATGTTTTTCTCACTGCTACTAGTGAATCTAATGTAACACACACCCATACAATGCGCACCACCCCGTGATGTTTTTCTCACTGCTACTAGTGAATCTAATGTAACACACACCCATACAATGCGCACCACCCCGTGATGTTTTTCTCACTGCTACTAGTGAATCTAATGTAACACACACCCATACAATGCGCACCACCCCGTGATGTTTTTCTCACTGCTACTAGTGTATGTATTGTAACACACACCCATACAATGCGCACCACCCCGTGATGTTTTTCTCACTCCTACTAGTGAATGTAATGTAACACACACCCATACAAGGCGCACCACCCCCTGAAGTTTTTCTCACTCCTACTAGTGAATCTAATGTAACACACACCCATACAAGGCGCACCACCCCGTGATGTTTTTCTCACTCCTACTAGTGAATCTAATGTAACACACACCCATACAAGGCGCACCACCCCGTGATGATTTTCCCACTCCTACTAGTGAATCTAATGTAACACACACGCATACAAGGCGCACCACCCCCTGATGTTTTTCTCACTCCTACTAGTGAATCTATTAACACACACCCATGCAATGCGCACCACCCCGTGATGTATTTCTCACTCCTACTAGTGAATCTAATGTAACACACACCCATACAATGCACACCACCCCGTGATGTTTTTCTCACTCCTACTAGTGAATCTAATGTAACACACACCCATACAATGCGCACCACCCCGTGATGATTTTCTCCCTCCTACTAGTGAATCTAATGTAACACACACCCATACAAGGGGCACCACCCCGTGATGTTTTTCTCACTCCTACTAGTGAATCTAATGTAACACACACCCATACAAGGGGCACCACCCCGTGATGTTTTTCTCACTCCTACTAGTGAATCTAATGTAACACACACCCATACAAGGCGCACCACCCCGTGAATTTTTTCTCACTCCTACTAGTGAATCTAATGTAACACACACCCATACAAGGCGCACCACCCCGTGATGTATTTCTCACTACTACTAGTGAATGTAATGTAACACACACCCATACAATGCGCACCACCCCGTGATGTTTTTCTCACTCCTACTAGTGAATGTAATGTAACACACACCCATACAATGCGCACCACCCCGTGATGTTTTTATCACTCCTACTAGTGAATCTAATGTAACACACACCCATACAAGGGGCACCACCCCGTGATGTTTTTCTCACTCCTACTAGTGAATCTAATGTAACACACACCCATACAAGGCGCACCACCCCGTGATGTTTATCTCACTCCTACTAGTGAATCTAATGTAACACACACCCATACAATGCGCACCACCCCGTGATGTTTTTCTCACTGCTACTAGTGAATCTAATGTAACACACACCCATACAATGCGCACCACCCCGTGATGTTTTCTCACTGCTACTAGTGAATCTAATGTAACACACACCCATACAATGCGCACCACCCCGTGATGATTTTCTCACTCCTACTAGTGAAAGTAATGTAACACACACCCATACAATGCGCACCACCCCGTGATGTTTTTCTCACTCCTACTAGTGAATGTAATGTAACACACACCCATACAATGCGCACCACCCCGTGATGATTTTCTCACTCCTACTAGTGAATGTAATGTGACAAACACCCATACAATGCGGACCACCCCGTGATGTTTTTCTCACTCCTACTAGTGAATCTAATGTAACACACACCCATACAATGCGCACCACCCCGTGATGATTTTCTCCCTCCTACTAGTGAATGTAATGTAACACACACCCATACAAGGCGCACCACCCCATGATGTTTTTCTCACTCCTACTAGTGAATCTAATGTAACACACACCCATACATGGCGCACCACCCCGTGATGTTTTTCTCACTCCTACTAGTGAATGTAATGTAACACACACCCATACAAGGCGCACCACCCCATGATGTTTTTCTCACTCCTACTAGTGAATGTAATGTAACACACACCCATACAAGGCGCACCACCCCGTGAAGTTTTTCTCACTCCTACTAGTGAATCTAATGTAACACACACCCATACAAGGCGCACCACCCCGTAATGTATTTCTCACTACTACTAGTGAATGTAATGTAAAACACACCCATACAATGCGCACCACCCCGTGATGATTTTCTCACTCCTACTAGTGAATCTAATGTAACACACACCCATACAAGGCGCACCACCCCGTGATGTTTTTATCACTCCTACTAGTGAATCTAATGTAACACACACCCATAAAAGGGGCACCACCCCGTGATGTTTTTCTCACTC
This sequence comes from Cavia porcellus, assembly GCF_034190915.1. Lineage (NCBI taxonomy): Eukaryota > Metazoa > Chordata > Mammalia > Rodentia > Caviidae > Cavia > Cavia porcellus. Next base: position 308,920 of record NW_026947647.1, on the reverse strand, counting down.
CTACTAGTGAATCTAATGTAACACACACCCATACAAGGCGCACCACCCCGTGATGTTTATCTCACTCCTACTAGTGAATCTAATGTAACACACACCCATACAATGCGCACCACCCCGTGATGTTTTTCTCACTACTACTAGTGAATCTAATGTAACACACACCCATACAATGCGCACCACCCCGTGATGTTTTCTCACTGCTACTAGTGAATCTAATGTAACACACACCCATACAATGAGCACCACCCCGTGATGTTTTTCTCACTGCTACTAGTCAATCTAATGTAACACACACCCATACAATGCGCACCACCCCGTGATGTTTTTCTCACTGCTACTAGTGAATCTAATGTAACACACACCCATACAATGCGCACCACCCCTTGATGTTTTTCTCACTGCTACTAGTCAATCTAATGTAACACACACCCATACAATGCGCACCACCCCGTGATGTTTTTCTCACTCCTACTAGTGAATCTAATGTAACACACACCGATACAATGCGCACCACCCCGTGATGTTTTTCTCACTCCTACTAGTGAATGTAATGTAACACACACCCATACAATGCGCACCACCCCGTGATGTTTTTCTCACTCCTACTAGTGAATGTAATGTAACACACACCCATACAATGCGCACCACCCCGTGATGATTTTCTCACTCCTACTAGTGAAAGTAATGTAACACACACCCATACAATGCGCACCACCCCGTGATGTTTTTCTCACTCCTACTAGTGAATGTAATGTAACACACACCCATACAATGCGCACCACCCCGTGATGTTTTTCTCACTCCTACTAGTGAATGTAATGTAACACACACCCATACAATGCGCACCACCCCGTGATGATTTTCTCACTCCTTCTAGTGAAGGTAATGTGACAAACACCCATACAATGCGCACCACCCCGTGATGTTTTTCTCACTCCTACTAGTGAATCTAATGTAACACACACCCATACAATGCGCACCACCCCGTGATGATTTTCTCACTCCTACTAGTGAATCTAATGTAACACACACCCATACAAGGCGCACCACCCCCTGATGTTTTTCTCACTCCTACTAGTGAATCTATTAACACACACCCATACAATGCGCACCACCCCGTGATGTTTTTCTCACTCCTACTAGTGAATCTAATGTAACACACACCCATACAATGCGCACCACCCCGTGATGTTTTTCTCACTCCTACTAGTGAATCTAATGTAACACACACCCATACAATGCGCACCACCCCGTGATGATTTTCTCCCTCCTAGTAGTGAATGTAATGTAACACACACCCATACAAGGCGCACCACCCCGTGATGTTTTTCTCACTCCTACTAGTGAATCTAATGTAACACACACCCATACAAGGCGCACCACCCCGTGATGTTTTTCTCACTCCTACTAGTGAATCTAATGTAACACACACCCATACAAGGCGCACCACCCCGTGATGATTTTCTCACTCCTACTAGTGAATGTAATGTAACACACACCCATACAAGGCGCACCACCCCGTGATGTTTTGCTCACTCCTACTAGTGAATGTAATGTAACACACACCCATACAAGGCGCACCACCCCGTGATGTTTTTCTCACTCCTACTAGTGAATCTAATGTAACACACACCCATACAAGGCGCAACACCCCGTGATGTTTTTCTCACTCCTACTAGTGAATCTAATGTAACACACACCCATACAAGGCGCACCACCCCGTGATGTTTTTCTCACTCCTACTAGTGAATCTAATGTAACACACACCCATACAAGGCGCACCACCCCGCGAAATTTTTCTCACTCCTACTAGTGAATCTAATGTAACACACACCCATACAAGGCGCACCACCCCGTGATGTTTATCTCACTCGTACTAGTGAATCTAATGTAACACACACCCATACAATGCACACCACCCCGTGATGTTTTTCTCACTGCTACTAGTGAATCTAATGTAACACACACCCATACAATGCGCACCACACCGTGATGTTTTCTCACTGCTACTAGTGAATCTAATGTAACACACACCCATACAATGCGCACAACCCCGTGATGTTTTTCTCACTCCTACTAGTGAATCTAATGTAACACACACCCATACAATGCACACCACCCCGTGATGTTTTTCTCACTCCTAGTAGTGAATCTAATGTAACACACACCCATACAATGCGCACCACCCCTTGATGTTTTTCTCACTGCTACTAGTGAATGTAATGTAACACACACCCATACAATGCGCACCACCCCGTGATGTTTTTCTCACTCCTACTAGTGAATCTAATGTAACACACACCCATACAAGGCCCATCACCCCGTGATGTTTTTCTCACTCCTACTAGTGAATCTAATGTAACACACACCCATACAAGGCGCACCACCCCGTGATGTTTTTCTCACTCCTACTAGTGAATGTAATGTAACACACACCCATACAAGGCGCACCACCCCGTGATGTTTTTCTCACTCCTACTAGTGAATGTAATGTAACACACACCCATACAAGGCGCACCACCCAGTGATGTTTTTCTCACTCCTACTAGTGAATCTAATGTAACACACACCCATACAAGGCCCACCTCCCCGTGATGTTTTTCTCACTCCTACTAGTGAATCTAATGTAACACACACCCATACAAGGCGCACCACCCCGTGATGTTTTTCTCACTCCTACTAGTGAATCTAATGTAACACACACCCATACAAGGCGCACCACCCCGCGAAATTTTTCTCACTCCTACTAGTGAATCTAATGTAACACACACCCATACAAGGCGCACCACCCCGTGATGTTTATCTCACTCCTACTAGTGAATCTAATGTAACACACACCCATACAATGCGCACCACCCCGTGATGTTTTTCTCACTGCTACTAGTGAATCTAATGTAACACACACCCATACAAGGCGCACCACCCCGTGAAGTTTTTCTCACTCCTACTAGTGAATCTAATGTAACACACACCCATACAAGGCGCACCACCCCGTGATGTATTTCTCACTCCTACTAGTGAATGTAATGTAACACACACCCATACAATGCGCACCACCCCGTGATGATTTTCTCACTCCTACTAGTGAATCTAATGTAACACACACCCATACAAGGCGCACCACCCCGTGATGTTTTTATCACTCCTACTAGTGAATCTAATGTAACACACACCCATACAAGGGGCACCACCCCGTGATGTTTTTCTCACTCCTACTAGTGAATCTAATGTAACACACACCCATACAAGGCGCACCACCCCGTGCTGTTTATCTCACTCCTACTAGTGAATCTAATGTAACACACACCCATACAATGTGCACCACCCCGTGATGTTTTTCTCACTGCTACTAGTGAATCTAATGTAACACACACCCATACAATGCGCACCACCCCGTGATGTTTTCTCACTGCTACTAGTGAATCTAATGTAACACACACCCATACAATGAGCACCACCCCGTGATGTTTTTCTCACTGCTACTTGTGAATCTAATGTAACACACACCCATACAATGCGCACCACCCCGTGATGTTTTTCTCACTGCTACTAGTGAATCTAATGTAACACACACCCATACAATGCGCACCACCCCTTGATGTTTTTCTCACTGCTACTAGTCAATCTAATGTAACACACACCCATACAATGCGCACCACCCCGTGATGTTTTTCTCACTCCTACTAGTGAATCTAATGTAACACACACCCATACAATGCGCACCACCCCGTGATGTTTTTCTCACTCCTACTAGTGAATGTAATGTAACACACACCCATACAATGCGCACCACCCCGTGATGTTTTTCTCACTCCTACTAGTGAATGTAATGTAACACACACCCATACAATGCGCACCACCCCGTGACGATTTTCTCACTCCTACTAGGGAAAGTAATGTAACACACACCCATACAATGCGCACCACCCCGTGATGTTTTTCTCACTCCTACTAGTGAATGTAATGTAACACACACCCATACAATGCGCACCACCCCGTGATGTTTTTCTCACTCCTACTAGTGAATGTAATGTAACACACACCCATACAATGCGCACCACCCCGTGATGTTTTTCTCACTCCTACTAGTGAATGTAATGTAACACACACCCATACAATGCGCACCACCCCGTGATGATTTTCTCACTCCTTCTAGTGAAGGTAATGTGACAAACACCCATACAATGCGCACCACCCCGTGATGTTTTTCTCACTCCTACTAGTGATTCTAATGTAACACACACCCATACAATGCGCACCACCCCGTGATGATTTTCTCACTCCTACTAGTGAATCTAATGTAACACACACCCTTACAAGGCGCACCACCCCCTGATGTTTTTCTCACTCCTACTAGTGAATCTATTAACACACACCCATACAATGCGCACCACCCCGTGATGTATTTCTCACTCCTACTAGTGAATCTAATGAAACACACACCCATACAATGCGCACCACCCCGTGATGTTTTTCTCACTCCTACTAGTGAATCTAATGTAACACACACCCATACAATGCGCACCACCCCGTGATTATTTTCTCCCTCCTACTAGTGAATGTAATGTAACACACACCCATACAAGGCGCACCACCCCGTGATGTTTTTCTCACTCCTACTAGTGAATCTAATGTAACACACACCCATACAAGGCGCACCACCCCGTGATGTTTTTCTCACTCCTACTAGTGAATCTAATGTAACACACACCCATACAAGGCGCACCACCCCGTGATGTTTTTCTCACTCCTACTAGTGAATGTAATGTAACACACACCCATACAAGGCGCACCACCCCGTGATGTTTTGCTCACTCCTACTAGTGAATGTAATGTAACACACACCCATACAAGGCTCACCACCCCGTGATGTTTTTCTCACTCCTACTAGTGAATCTAATGTAACACACACCCATACAAGGCGCAACACCCCGTGATGTTTTTCTCACTCCTACTAGTGAATCTAATGTAACACACACCCATACAAGGCGCACCACCCCGTGATGTTTTTCTCACTCCTACTAGTGAATCTAATGTAACACACACCCATACAAGGCGCACCACCCCGCGAAATTTTTCTCACTCCTACTAGTGAATCTAATGTAACACACACCCATACAAGGCGCACCACCCCGTGATGTTTATCTCACTCCTACTAGTGAATCTAATGTAACACACACCCATACAATGCGCAGCACCCCGTGATGTTTTTCTCACTGCTACTAGTGAATCTAATGTAACACACACCCATACAATGCGCACCACACCGTGATGTTTTCTCACTGCTACTAGTGAATCTAATGTAACACACACCCATACAATGCGCACAACCCCGTGATGTTTTTCTCACTCCTACTAGTGAATCTAATGTAACACACACCCATACAATGCACACCACCCCGTGATGTTTTTCTCACTCCTACTAGTGAATCTAATGTAACACACACCCATACAATGCGCACCACCCCTTGATGTTTTTCTCACTGCTACTAGTGAATGTAATGTAACACACACCCATACAATGCGCACCACCCCGTGATGTTTTTCTCACTCCTACTAGTGAATCTAATGTAACACACACCCATACAATGCGCACCACCCCGTGATGTTTTTCTCACTCCTACTAGTGAATGCAATGTAACACACACCCATACAATGCGCACCAACCCGTGATGTTTTTCTCACTCCTACTAGTGAATGTAATGTAACTCACACCCATACAATGCGCACCACCCCGTGATGTTTTTCTCACTCCTACTAGTGAATGTAATGTAACACACACTCATACAAGGCGCACCACCCCGTGATGTTTTTCTCACTCCTACTAGTGAATCTAATGTAACACACACCAATACAATGCGCACCACCCCGTGATGTTTTTCTCACTCCCACTAGTGAATGTAATGTAACACACACCCATGCATTGCGCACCACCCCGTGATGTTTTTCTCACTGCTACTAGTGAATCTAATGTATCACACACCCATACAATGCGCACCACCCCGTGATGTTTTTCTCACTGCTACTAGTGAATGTAATGTAACACACACCCATACAATGCGCACCACCCCGTGATGTTTTTCTCACTGCTACTAGTGTATGTATTGTAACACACACCCATACAATGCGCACCACCCCGTGATGTTTATCTCACTCCTACTAGTGAATGTAAATAACACACACCCATACAATGCGCACCACCCCGTGATGTTTTTCTCACTCCTACTAGTGAATCTAATGTAACACACACCCATACAATGCGCACCACCCCGTGATGTTTTTCTCACTCCTACTAGTGAATCTAATGTAACACACACCCATACAATGCACACCACCCCGTGATGTTTTTCTCACTCCTACTAGTGAATCTATTAACACACACCCATACAATGCGCACCACCCCGTGATGTTTTTCTCACTCCTACTAGTGAATCTAATGTAACACACACCCATACAATGCGCACCACCCCGTGATGTTTTTCTCACTCCTACTAGTGTATCTAATGTAACACACACCCATACAATGCGCACCACCCCGTGATGTTTTTCTCACTCCTACTAGTGAATCTAATGTAACACACACCCATACAATGCGCACCACCCCGTGATGTTTTTCTCACTCCTACTAGTGAATCTAATGTAACACACACCCATACAATGCACACCACCCCGTGATGTTTTTCTCACTCCTACTAGTGAATCTATTAACACACACCCATACAATGCGCACCACCCCGTGATGCTTTTCTCACTCCTACTAGTGAATCTAATGTAACACACACCCATACAATGCACACCACCCCGTGATGTTTTTCTCACTCCTACTAGTGAATCTAATGTAACACACACCCATACAATGCGCACCACCCCGTGATGTTTTTCTCACTGCTACTAGTGAATCTAATGTAACACACACCCATACAATGCGCACCACCCCGTGATGTTTTTCTCACTCCTACTAGTGAATGTAATGTAACACACACCCATACAAGGCGCACCACCCCGTGATGTTTTTGTCACTCCTACTAGTGAATCTAATGTAACACACACCCATACAAGGCGCACCACCCCGTGATGTTTTTCTCACTGCTACTAGTGAATTTAATGTAACACACACCCATACAAGGCGCACCACCCCGTGATGTTTTTCTCACTCCTACTAGTGAATCTAATGTAACACACACCCATACAATGCGCACCACCCCGTGATGTTTTTCTCACTGCTACTAGTGAATCTAATGTAACACACACCCATACAATGCGCACCACCCCGTGATGTTTTTCTCACTCCTACTAGTGAATGTAATGTAACACACACCCATACAAGGCGCACCACCCCGTGATGTTTTTGTCACTCCTGCTAGTGAATGTAATGTAACACACACCCATACAAGGCGCACCACCCCGTGATGTTTTTCTCACTTCTACTAGTGAATGTAATGTAACACACACCCATACAAGGCGCACCACCCCGTGATGTTTTTCTCACACCTACTAGTGAATCTAATGTAACACACACCCATACAATGCGCACCACCCCGTGATGTTTTTCTCACTCCTGCTAGTGAATCTAATGTAACACACACCCATACAATGCGCACCACCCCGTGATGTTTTTCTCACTCCTGCTGGTGGATCTAATGTAACACACACCCATACAAGGCGCACCACCCCGTGATGTTTTTCTCACTCCTGCTCTTGAATGTAATGTAACACACACCCATACAAGGCGCACCACCCCGTGATGTTTTTCTCACTGCTACTAGTGAATCTAATGTAACACACACCCATACAATGCGCACCACCCCGTGATGTTTTTCTCACTGCTACTAATGAATCTAATGTAACACACACCCATACAATGCACACCACCCCGTGATGTTTTTCTCACAGCTACTAGTGAATCTAATGTAACACACACGCATACAATGCGCACCACCCCGTGATGTTTTTCTCACTGCTACTAGTGAATCTAATGTAACACACACCCATACAATGCGCACCACCCCGTGATGTTTTTCTCACTGCTACTAGTGAATGTAATGTAACACACACCCATACAATGCGCACCACCCCGTGATGTTTTTCTCACTGCTACTAGTGAATGTAATGTAACACACACCCATACAATGCGCACCACCCCGTGATGTTTTTCTCACTGCTACTAGTGTATGTATTGTAACACACACCCATACAATGCGCACCACCCCGTGATGTTTATCTCACTCCTACTAGTGAATGTAATGTAACACACACCCATACAATGCGCACCACCCCGTGATGTTTTTCTCACTCCTACTAGTGAATCTAATGTAACACACACCCATACAATGCGCACCACCCCGTGATGTTTTTCTCACTCCTACTAGTGAGTCTAATGTAACACACACCCATACAATGCACACCACCCCGTGATGTTTTTCTCACTCCTACTAGTGAATCTATTAACACACACCCATACAATGCGCACCACCCCGTGATGTTTTTCTCACTCCTACTAGTGAATCTAATGTAACACACACCCATACAATGCGCACCACCCCGTGATGTTTTTCTCACTCCTACTAGTGAATCTAATGTAACACACACCCATACAATGCGCACCACCCCGTGATGTTTTTCTCACTCCTACTAGTGAATCTAATGTAACACACACCCATACAATGCGCACCACCCCGTGATGTTTTTCTCACTCCTACTAGTGAATCTAATGTAACACACACCCATACAATGCACACCACCCCGTGATGTTTTTCTCACTCCTACTAGTGTATGTATTGTAACACACACCCATACAATGCGCACCACCCCGTGATGTTTATCTCACTCCTACTAGTGAATGTAATGTAACACACACCCATACAATGCGCACCACCCCGTGATGTTTTTCTCACTCCTACTAGTGAATCTAATGTAACACACACCCATACAATGCGCACCACCCCGTGATGTTTTTCTCACTCCTACTAGTGAGTCTAATGTAACACACACCCATACAATGCACACCACCCCGTGATGTTTTTCTCACTCCTACTAGTGAATCTATTAACACACACCCATACAATGCGCACCACCCCGTGATGTTTTTCTCACTCCTACTAGTGAATCTAATGTAACACACACCCATACAATGCGCACCACCCCGTGATGTTTTTCTCACTCCTACTAGTGAATCTAATGTAACACACACCCATACAATGCGCACCACCCCGTGATGTTTTTCTCACTCCTACTAGTGAATCTAATGTAACACACAGCCATACAATGCGCACCACCCCGTGATGTTTTTCTCACTCCTACTAGTGAATCTAATGTAACACACACCCATACAATGCACACCACCCCGTGATGTTTTTCTCACTCCTACTAGTGAATCTATTAACACACACCCATACAATGCGCACCACCCCGTGATGTTTTTCTCACTCCTACTAGTGAATCTAATGTAACACACACCCATACAATGCACACCACGCCGTGTTGTTTTTCTCACTCCTACTAGTGAATCTAATGTAACACACACCCATACAATGCGCACCACCCCGTGATGTTTTTCTCACTGCTACTAGTGAATCTAATGTAACACACACCCATACAATGCGCACCACCCCGTGATGTTTTTCTCACTCCTACTAGTGAATGTAATGTAACACACACCCATACAAGGCGCACCACCCCGTGATGTTTTTGTCACTCCTACTAGTGAATCTAATGTAACACACACCCATACAAGGCGCACCACCCCGTGATGTTTTTCTCACTGCTACTAGTGAATGTAATGTAACACACACCCATACAAGGCGCACCACCCCGTGATGTTTTTCTCACTCCTACTAGTGAATCTAATGTAACACACACCCATACAATGCACACCACCCCGTGATGTTTTTCTCACTCCTACTAGTGAATCTAATGTAACACACACCCATACAATGCGCACCACCCCGTGATGTTTTTCTCACTGCTACTAGTGAATCTAATGTAACACACACCCATACAATGCGCACCACCCCGTGATGTTTTTCTCACTCTTACTAGTGAATGTAATGTAACACACACCCATACAAGGCGCACCACCCCGTGTTGTTTTTGTCACTCCTACTAGTGAATCTAATGTAACACACACCCATACAAGGCGCACCACCCCGTGATGTTTATCTACTGCTACTAGTGAATGTAATGTAACACACACCCATACAAGGCGCACCACCCCGTGATGTTTTTCTCACTCCTACTAGTGAATCTAATGTAACACACACCCATACAATGCGCACCACCCCGTGATGTTTTTCTCACTGCTACTAGTGAATCTAATGTAACACACACCCATACAATGCGCACCACCCCGTGATGTTTTTCTCACTCCTACTAGTGAATGTTATGTAACACACACCCATACAAGGCGCACCACCCCGTGATGTTTTTGTCACTCCTACTAGTGAATCTAATGTAACATACACCCATACAAGGCGCACCACCCCGTGATATTTTTCTCACTCCTACTAGTGAATGTAATGTAACACACACCCATACAAGGCGCACCACCACGTGATGTTTTTCTCACTCCTGCTAGTGAATCTAATGTAACACACACCCATACAATGCGCACCACCCCGTGATGTTTTTCTCACTCCTGCTAGTGAATCTAATGTAACACACACCCATACAAGGCGCACCACCCCGTGATGTTTTTCTCACTCCTGCTAGTGAATGTAATGTAACACACACCCATACAAGGCGCACCACCCCGTGATGTTTTTCTCACTCCTACTAGTGAATGTTATGTAACACACACCCATACAAGGCGCACCACCCCGTGATGTTTTTGTCACTCCTACTAGTGAATCTAATGTAACACACACCCATACAAGGCGCACCACCCCGTGATGTTTTTCTCACTCCTACTAGTGAATCTAATGTAACACACACCCATACAATGCGCACCACCCAGTGATGTTTTTCTCACTGCTACTAGTGAATCTAATGTAACACACACCCATACAATGCGCACCACCCCGTGATGTTTTTCTCACTCCTACTAGTGAATCTAATGTAACATACACCCATACAATGCGCACCACCCCGGGATGTTTTTCTCACTCCTGCTAGTGAATCTAATGTAACACACACCCATACAATGCGCACCACCCCGTGATGTTTTTCTCACTCCTGCTAGTGAATCTAATGTAACACACACCCATACAAGGCGCACCACCCCGTGATGTTTTTCTCACTCCTGCTAGTGAATGTAATGTAACACACACCCATACAAGGCGCACCACCCCGTGATGTTTTTCTCACTCCTACTAGTGAATGTAATGTAACACACACCCATACAAGGCGCACCACCCCGTGTTGTTTTTCTCACTCCTACTAGTGAATCTAATGTAACACACACCCATACAAGACGCACCACACCGTCATGTTTTTCTCACTCCTACTAGTGAATGGATTGTAACACACACCCATACAAGGCGCACCACCCCGTGATGTTTTTCTCACACCTACTAGTGAATCTAATGTAACACACACCCATACAATGCGCACCACCCCGTGATGTTTTTCTCACTCCTACTAGTGAATCTAATGTAACACACACCCATACAAGGCGCACCACCCCGTGATGTTTTTCTCACTCCTGCTAGTGAATGTAATGTAACACACACCCATACAAGGCGCACCACCCCGTGATGTTTTTCTCACTCCTACTAGTGAATGTAATATAACACACACCCATACAAGGCGCACCACCCCGTGATGTTTTTCTCACACCTATTAGTGAACCTAATGTAACACACACCCATACAATGCGCACCACCCCGTGATGTTTTTCTCACTCCTACTAGTGAATCTAATGTAACACACACCCATACAATGCGCACCACCCCGTGATGTTTTTCTCACTCCTGCTAGTGGATCTAATGTAACACACACCCATACAAGGCGCACCACCCCGTGATGTTTTTCTCACTTCTGCTAGTGAATGTAATGTAACACACACCCATACAAGGCGCACCACCCCGTGATGTTTTTCTCACTCCTGCTAGTGAATGTAATGTAACACACACCCATACAATGCGCACCACCCCGTCATGTTTTTCTCACTCCTACTAGTGAATGTAATGTAACACACACCCATACAAGGCGCACCACCCCGTGATGTTTTTCTCACACCTACTAGTGAATCTAATGTAACACACACCCATACAATGCGCACCACCCCGTGATGTTTTTCTGACTCCTACTAGTGAATCTAATGTAACACACACCCATACAATGCGCACCACCCCGTGATGTTTTTCTCACTCCTGCTAGTGAATCTAATGTAACACACACCCATACAATGCGCACCACCCCGTGATGTTTTTCTCACTCCTGCTAGTGAATCTAATGTAACACACACCCATACAAGGCGCACCACCCCGTGATGTTTTTCTCACTCCTGCTAGTGAATGTAATGTAACACACACCCATACAAGGCGCACCACCCCGTGATGTTTTTCTCACTCCTACTAGTGAATGTAATGTAACACACACCCATACAAGGCGCACCACCCCGTGTTGTTTTTCTCACTCCTACTAGTGAATCTAAAGTAACACACACCCATACAAGGCGCACCACCCCGTCATGTTTTTCTCACTCCTACTAGTGAATGTAATGTAACACACACCCATACAAGGCGCACCACCCCGTGATGTTTTTCTCACACCTACTAGTGAATCTAATGTAACACACACCCATACAATGCGCACCACCCCGTGATGTTTTTCTCACTCCTACTAGTGAATCTAATGTAACACACACCCATACAATGCGCACCACCCCGTGATGTTTTTCTCACTCCTACTAGTGAATCTAATGTAACACACACCAATACAATGCGCACCACCCCGTGATGTTTTTCTCACGCCTACTAGTGAATGTAATGTAACACACACCCATACAATGCGCACCACCCCGTGATGTTTTTCTCACTCCTACTAGTGAATCTAATGTAACACACACCCATACAATGCGCACCACCCCATGATGTTTTTCGCACTCCTACTAGTGAATCTAATGTAACACACACCCATACAATGCGCACCACCCCGTGATGTTTTTCTCACTCCTACTAGTGAATCTAATGTAACACACACCCATACAATGCGCACCACCCCGTGATGTTTTAATCACTCCCACTAGTGAATCTAATGTAACACACACCCATACAATGCGCACCACCCCGTGATGTTTTTCTCACTCTCACTAGTGAATCTAATGTAACACACACCCATACAATGCGCACCACCACGTGATGTTTTTCTCACTCCCACTAGTGAATCTAATGTAACACACACCCATACAATGCGCACCACCCCGTGATGTTTTTCTCACTCCCACTAGTGAATCTAATGTAACACACACCCATACAATGCGCACCACCCCGTGATGTTTTTCTCACTCCCACTAGTGAATCTAATGTAACACACACCCATACAATGCGCACCACCCCGTGATGTTTTTCTCACTCCCACTAGTGAATCTAATGTAACACACACCCATACAATGCGCACCACCCCGTGATGTTTTTCTCACTCCCACTAGTGAATCTAATGTAACACACACCCATACAATGCGCACCACCCCGTGATGTTTTTCTCACTCCTACTAGAGAATGTAATGTAACACACACCCATACAATGCGCACCACCCCGTGATGTTTTTCTCACTCCTACTAGTGAATGTAATGTAACACACACCCATACAATGCGCACCACCCCGTGATGTTTTTCTCACTCCTACTAGTGAATGTAATGTAACACACACCCATACAATGCGCACCACCCCGTGATGTTTTTCTCACTCCTACTAGTGAATGTATTGTAACACACACCCATACAATGCGCACCACCCCGTGATGTTTATCTCACTCCTACTAGTGAATCTAATGTAACACACACCCATAGAATGCACACCACCCCGTGATGTTTTTCTCACTCCTACTAGTGAATCTAATGTAACACACACCCATACAATGCGCACCACCCCGTGATGTTTTTCTCACTCGTACTAGTGAATGTAATGTAACACACACCCATACAATGTGCACCACCCCGTGATGTTTTTCTCACTCCTACTAGTGTATGTAATGTAACACACACCCATACAATGCGCACCACCCCGTGATGTTTTTCTCACTCCTACTAGAGAATGTAATGTAACACACACCCATACAATGCGCACCACCCCGTGATGTTTTTCTCACTCCTACTAGTGAATGTAATGTAACACACACCCATACAATGCGCACCACCCCGTGATGTTTTTCTCACTCCTACTAGTGAATGTAATGTAACACACACCCATACAATGCGCACCACCCCGTGATGTTTTTCTCACTCCTACTAGTGAATGTATTGTAACACACACCCATACAATGCGCACCACCCCGTGATGTTTATCTCACTCCTACTAGTGAATCTAATGTAACACACACCCATAGAATGCACACCACCCCGTGATGTTTTTCTCACTCCTACTAGTGAATCTAATGTAACACACACCCATACAATGCGCACCACCCCGTGATGTTTTTCTCACTCGTACTAGTGAATGTAATGTAACACACACCCATACAATGCGCACCACCCCGTGATGTTTTTCTCACTGCTACTAGTGAATCTAATGTAACACACACCCATACAATGCGCACCACCCCGTGATGTTTTTCTCACTGCTACTAGTGAATCTAATGTAACACACACCCATACAATGCGCACCACCCCGTGATGTTTTTCTCACTGCTACTAGTGAATCTAATGTAACACACACCCATACAATGCGCACCACCCCGTGATGTTTTTCTCACTGCTACTAGTGAATCTAATGTAACACACACCCATACAATGCGCACCACCCCGTGATGTTTTTCTCACTGCTACTAGTGTATCTAATGTAACACACACCCATACAATGCGCACCACCCCGTGATGTTTTTCTCACTGCTACTAGTGAATGTAATGTAACACACACCCATACAATGCGCACCACCCCGTGATGTTTTTCTCACTGCTACTAGTGAATGTAATGTAACACACACCCATACAATGCGCACCACCCAGTGATGTTTTTCTCACTGCTACTAATGAATGTAGTGTAACACACACCCATACAATGCGCACCACCCCGTTATGTTTTTCTCACTGCTACTAGTGAATGTAATGTAACACACACCCATACAATGCGCACCACCCCGTGATGTTTTTCTCACTCCTACTAGTGAATGTAATGTAACACACACCCATACAATGCGCACCACCCCGTGATGTTTTTCTCACTCCTATTAGTGAATCAAATGTAACACACACCCATACAATGCGCACCACCCCGTGATGTTTTTCTCACTCCTACTAGTGAATCTAATGTAACACACACCCATACAATGCGCACCACCCCGTGATGTTTTTCTCACTCCTACTAGTGAATGTAATGTAACACACACGCATACAATGCGCACCACCCCGTGATGTTTTTCTCACTCCTACTAGTGAATCTAATGTAACACACACCCATACAATGCGCACCACCCCGTGATGTTTTTCTCACTCCTACTAGTGAATGTAATGTAACTCACACCCATACAATGCGCACCGCCCCGTGATGATTTTCTCACTCCTACTAGTGAATGTAATGTAACACACACCCATACAATGCGCACCGCCCCGTGATGTTTTTCTCACTCCTACTAGTGAATCTAATGTAACACACACCCATACAATGCTTACCGCCCCGTGATGTTTTTCTCACTCCTAGTAGTGAATGTAATGTAACACACTCATACAATGAGCACAACCCCGTGATGTTTTTCTCACTCCTACTAGTGAATGTAATGTAACACACACCCATACAATGCGCACCACCCGTGATGTTTTTCTCACTCCTACTAGTGAATCTAATGTAACACACACCCATACAATGCGCACCACCCCGTGATGTTTTTCTCACTCCTACTAGTGAATGTAATGTAACACACACCCGTACAATGCGCACCAGCCCGTGATGTTTTTCTCACTCCTACTAGTGAATGTAATGTAACACACACCCATACAATGCGCACCACCCCGTGATGTTTTTCTCACTGCTACTAGTGAATGTAATGTAACACACACCCATACAATGCGCACCACCCCGTGATGTTTTTCTCACTCCTACTAGTGAATGTAATGTAACACACACCCATACAATGCGCACCACCCCGTGATGTTTTTCTCACTCCTACTAGTGAATGTAATGTAACACACACCCATACAATCCGCACCACCCCGTGATGTTTTTCTCACTGCTACTAGTGAATGTAATGTAACACACACCCATACAATGCGCACCACCCCGTGATGTTTTTCTCACTGCTACTAGTGAATGTAATGTAACACACACCCATACAATGCGCACCACCCCGTGATGTTTTTCTCACTCCTACTAGTGAATGTAATGTAACACACACCCATACAATGCGCACCACCCCGTGATGTTTTTCTCACTCCTACTAGTGAATGTAATGTAACACACACCCATACAATGCGCACCACCCCGTGATGTTTTTCTCACTCCTACTAGTGAATGTAATGTAACACACACCCATACAATGCGCACCACCCCGTGATGTTTTTCTCACTGCTACTAGTGAATCTAATGTAACACACACCCATAAAATGCGCACCACCCCGTGATGTTTTTCTCACTGCTACTAGTGAATCTAATGTAACACACACCCATACAATGCGCACCACCCCGTGATGTTTTTCTCACTCCTACAAGAGAATGTAATGTAACACACACCCATACAATGCGCACCACCCCGTGATGTTTTTCTCACTGCTACTAGTGAATGTAATGTAACACACACCCATACAATGCGCACCACCCCGTGATGTTTTTCTCACTCCTACTAGTGAATCTAATGTAACACACATTCATACAATGCGCACCACCCCGTGATGTTTTTCTCACTGCTACTAGTGAATGTAATGTAACACACACCGATACAATGCGCACCACCCCGTGATGTTTTTCTCACTCCTACTAGTGAATCTAATGTAAAACACACCCATACAATGCGCACCGCCCCGTGATGTTTTTCTCACTCCTAGTAGTGAATGTAATGTAACACACTCATACAATTAGCACCACCCCGTGATGTTTTTCTCACTCCTACTAGTGAATGTAATGTAACACACACCCATACAATGCGCACCACCCCGTGATGTTTTTCTCACTCCTACTAGTGAATGTAATGTAACACACAGCCATACAATGCGCACCACCCCGTGATGATTTTCTCACTCCTTCTATTGAATGTAATGTAACACACACCCATACAATGCGCACCACCCCGTGATGTTTTTTTCACTCCTACTAGTGAATCTAATGTAACACACACGCATAACAATGCGCACCACCCCGTGATGTTTTTCTCACTCCTACTAGTGAATCTAATGTAACACACACCCATAAAATGCGCACCACCCCGTGATGTTTTTCTCACTCCTACTAGAGAATGTAATGTAACACACACCCATACAATGCGCACCACCCCGTGATGTTTTTCTCACTCCTACCAGTGAATGTAATGTAACACACACCCATACAATGCGCACCACCCCGTGATGTTTTTCTCACTCCTACTAGTGAATGTAATGTAACACACACCCATACAATGCGCACCACCCCGTGATCATTTTCTCACTCCTACTAGTGAATGTAATGTAACACACACCCATACAATGCGCACCGCCCCGTGATGTTTTTCTCACTCCTACTAGAGAATCTAATGTAACACACACCCATACAATGAGCACCGCCCCGTGATTTTTTTCTCACTCCTAGTAGTGAATGTAATGTAACACACTCATACAATGAGCACCACCCCGTGATGTTTTTCTCACTCCTACTAGTGGATGTAATGTAACACACACCCATACAATGCGCATCACCCCTTGATGATTTTCTCACTCCTACTAGTGAATGTAATGTAACACACACCCATACAATGCGCACCACCCCGTGATGTTTTTCTCACTCCTACTAGTGAATGTAATGTAACACACACCCATACAATGCACACCACCCCGTGATGTTTTTCTCACTCCTACTAGTGAATGTAATGTAACACACACCCATACAATGCGCACCACCCCGTGATGTTTTTCTCACTGCTACTAGTGAATCTAATGTAACACACACCCATACAATGCGCACCACCCCGTGATGTTTTTCTCACTGCTACTAGTGAATGTAATGTAACACACACCCATACAATGCGCACCACCCCGTGATGTTTTTCTCACTCCTACTAGTGAATGTAATGTAACACACACCCATACAATGCGCACCACCGCGTGATGTTTTTCTCACTCCTACTAGTGAATGTAATGTAACACACACCCATACAATGCGCACCACCCCGTGATGTTTTTCTCACTCCTACTAGTGAATGTAATGTAACACACACCCATACAATGCGCACCACCCCGTGATGTTTTTCTCACTGCTACTAGTGAATCTAATGTAACACACACCCATAAAATGCGCACCACCCCGTGATGTTTTTCTCACTGCTACTAGTGAATCTAATGTCACACACACCCATACAATGCGCACCACCCCGTGATGTTTTTCTCACTCCTACTAGAGAATGTAATGTAACACACACCCATACAATGCGCACCACCCCGTGAGGTTTTTCTCACTGCTACTAGTGAATGTAATGTAACACACACCCATACAATGCGCACCACCCCGTGATCATTTTCTCACTCCTACTAGTGAATGTAATGTAACACACACCCATACAATGCGCACCGCCCCGTGATGTTTTTCTCACTCCTACTAGTGAATCTAATGTAACACACACCCATACAATGAGCACCGCCCCGTGATTTTTTTCTCACTCCTAGTAGTGAATGTAATGTAACACACTCATACAATGAGCACCACCCCGTGATGTTTTTCTCACTCCTACTAGTGAATGTAATGTAACACACACCCATACAATGCGCACCACCCGGTGATGTTTTTCTCACTCCTACTAGTGAATGTAATGTAAAACACACCCATACAATGCGCACCATCCCGTGATGTTTTTCTCACTCCTACTAGTGTATGTAATGTAACACACACCCATACAATGCGCACCACCCCGTGATGTTTTTCTCACTGCTACTAGTGAATGTAATGTAACACACACCCATACAATGCGCACCACCCCGTGATGTTTTTCTCACTCCTACTAGTGAATGTAATGTAACACACACCCATACAATGTGCACCACCCCGTGATGTTTTTCTCACTCCTAATAGTGAATGTAATGTAACACACACCCATACAATGCGCACCACCCCGTGATGTTTTTCTCACTCCTACTAGTGAATCTAATGTAACACACACCCATACAATGCGCACCACCCCGTGATGTTTTTCTCACTCCTACTAGAGAATGTAATGTAACACACACCCATACAATGCGCACCACCCCGTGATGTTTTTCTCACTCCTATTATTGAATGTAATGTAACACACACCCATACAATGCGCACCACCCCGTGATGTTTTTCTCACTGCTACTACTGAATCTAATGTAACACACACCCATACAATGCGCACCACCCCGTGATGTTTTTCTCACTCCTACTAGAGAATGTAATGTAACACACACCCATACAATGCGCACCACCCCGTGATGTTTTTCTCACTCCTATTAGTGAATGTAATGTAACACACACCCATACAATGCGCACCACCCCGTGATGTTTTTCTCACTCCTACTAGTGAATCTAATGTAACACACACCCATACAATGCGCACCACCCCGTGATGATTTTCTCACTCCTACTAGTGAATGTAATGTAACACACACCGATACAATGCGCACCGCCCCGTGATGTTTTTCTCACTCCTATTAGTGAATCTAATGTAAAACACACCCATACAATGCGCACCGCCCCGTGATGTTTTTCTCACTCCTAGTAGTGAATGTAATGTAACACACTCATACAATGAGCGCCACCCCGTGATGTTTTTCTGACTCCTACTAGTGAATGTAATGTAACACACACCCATACAATGCGCACCACCCCTTGATGATTTTCTCACTCCTACTAGTGAATGTAATGTAACACACACCCATACAATTCGCACCACCCCGTGATGTTTTTCTCACTGCTACTAGTGAATGTAATGTAACACACACCCATACAATGCGCACCACCCCGTGATGTTTTTCTCACTCCTACTAGTGAATCTAATGTAAAACACACCCATACAATGCGCACCGCCCCGTGATGTTTTTCTCACTCCTAGTAGTGAATGTAATGTAACACACTCATACAATTAGCACCACCCCGTGATGTTTTTCTCACTCCTACTAGTGAATGTAATGTAACACACACCCATACAATGCGCACCACCCCGTGATGTTTTTCTCACTCCTACTAGTGAATGTAATGTAACACACAGCCATACAATGCGCACCACCCCGTGATGATTTTCTCACTCCTACTAGTGAATGTAATGTAACACACACCCATACAATGCGCACCACCCCGTGATGTTTTTTTCACTCCTACTAGTGAATCTAATGTAACACACACCCATAACAATGCGCACCACCCCGTGATGTTTTTCTCACTCCTACTAGTGAATCTAATGTAACACACACCCATAAAATGCGCACCACCCCGTGATGTTTTTCTCACTCCTACTAGAGAATGTAATGTAACACACACCCATACAATGCGCCCCACCCCGTGATGTTTTTCTCACTCCTACCAGTGAATGTAATGTAACACACACCCATACAATGCGCACCACCCCGTGATGTTTTTCTCACTCCTACTAGTGAATGTAATGTAACACACACCCATACAATGCGCACCACCCCGTGATCATTTTCTCACTCCTACTAGTGAATGTAATGTAACACACACCCATACAATGCGCACCGCCCCGTGATGTTTTTCTCACTCCTACTAGAGAATCTAATGTAACACACACCCATACAATGAGCACCGCCCCGTGATTTTTTTCTCACTCCTAGTAGTGAATGTAATGTAACACACTCATACAGTGAGCACCACCCCGTGATGTTTTTCTCACTCCTACTAGTGGATGTAATGTAACACACACCCATACAATGCGCATCACCCCTTGATGATTTTCTCACTCCTACTAGTGAATGTAATGTAACACACACCCATACAATGCGCACCACCCCGTGATGTTTTTCTCACTCCTACTAGTGAATGTAATGTAACACACACCCATACAATGCGCACCACCCCGTGATGTTTTTCTCACTCCTA
Source organism: Cavia porcellus (assembly GCF_034190915.1). Classification (NCBI taxonomy): domain Eukaryota; kingdom Metazoa; phylum Chordata; class Mammalia; order Rodentia; family Caviidae; genus Cavia; species Cavia porcellus. The sequence continues at coordinate 287,577 of NW_026947647.1, read as the reverse complement.
CTAGTGAATGTAATGTAACACACACCCATACAATGCGCACCACCCCGTGATGTTTTTCTCACTGCTACTAGTGAATCTAATGTAACACACACCCATACAATGCGCACCACCCCGTGATGTTTTTCTCACTGCTACTAGTGAATGTAATGTAACACACACCCATACAATGCGCACCACCCCGTGATGTTTTTCTCACTCCTACTAGTGAATGTAATGTAACACACACCCATACAATGCGCACCACCGCGTGATGTTTTTCTCACTCCTACTAGTGAATGTAATGTAACACACACCCATACAATGCGCACCACCCCGTGATGTTTTTCTCACTCCTACTAGTGAATGTAATGTAACACACACCCATACAATGCGCACCACCCCGTGATGTTTTTCTCACTGCTACTAGTGAATCTAATGTAACACACACCCATAAAATGCGCACCACCCCGTGATGTTTTTCTCACTGCTACTAGTGAATCTAATGTCACACACACCCATACCATGCGCACCACCCCGTGATGTTTTTCTCACTCCTACTAGAGAATGTAATGTAACACACACCCATACAATGCGCACCACCCCGTGAGGTTTTTCTCACTGCTACTAGTGAATGTAATGTAACACACACCCATACAATGCGCACCACCCCGTGATCATTTTCTCACTCCTACTAGTGAATGTAATGTAACACACACCCATACAATGCGCACCGCCCCGTGATGTTTTTCTCACTCCTACTAGTGAATCTAATGTAACACACACCCATACAATGAGCACCGCCCCGTGATTTTTTTCTCACTCCTAGTAGTGAATGTAATGTAACACACTCATACAATGAGCACCACCCCGTGATGTTTTTCTCACTCCTACTAGTGAATGTAATGTAACACACACCCATACAATGCGCACCACCCGGTGATGTTTTTCTCACTCCTACTAGTGAATGTAATGTAAAACACACCCATACAATGCGCACCACCCCGTGATGTTTTTCTCACTCCTACTAGTGTATGTAATGTAACACACACCCATACAATGCGCACCACCCCGTGATGTTTTTCTCACTGCTACTAGTGAATGTAATGTAACACACACCCATACAATGCGCACCACCCCGTGATGTTTTTCTCACTCCTACTAGTGAATGTAATGTAACACACACCCATACAATGCGCACCACCCCGTGATGTTTTTCTCACTCCTAATAGTGAATGTAATGTAACACACACCCATACAATGCGCACCACCCCGTGATGTTTTTCTCACTCCTACTAGTGAATCTAATGTAACACACACCCATACAATGCGCACCACCCCGTGATGTTTTCCTCACTCCTACTAGAGAATGTAATGTAACACACACCCATACAATGCGCACCACCCCGTGATGTTTTTCTCACTCCTATTATTGAATGTAATGTAACACACACCCATACAATGCGCACCACCCCGTGATGTTTTTCTCACTGCTACTACTGAATCTAATGTAACACACACCCATACAATGCGCACCACCCCGTGATGTTTTTCTCACTCCTACTAGAGAATGTAATGTAACACACACCCATACAATGCGCACCACCCCGTGATGTTTTTCTCACTCCTATTAGTGAATGTAATGTAACACACACCCATACAATGCGCACCACCCCGTGATGTTTTTCTCACTCCTACTAGTGAATCTAATGTAACACACACCCATACAATGCGCACCACCCCGTGATGATTTTCTCACTCCTACTAGTGAATGTAATGTAACACACACCGATACAATGCGCACCGCCCCGTGATGTTTTTCTCACTCCTATTAGTGAATCTAATGTAAAACACACCCATACAATGCGCACCGCCCCGTGATGTTTTTCTCACTCCTAGTAGTGAATGTAATGTAACACACTCATACAATGAGCGCCACCCCGTGATGTTTTTCTGACTCCTACTAGTGAATGTAATGTAACACACACCCATACAATGCGCACCACCCCTTGATGATTTTCTCACTCCTACTAGTGAATGTAATGTAACACACACCCATACAATGCGCACCACCCCGTGATGTTTTTCTCACTCCTACTAGTGAATGTAATGTAACACACACCCATACAATGCGCACCACCCCGTGATGTTTTTCTCACTGCTACTAGTGAATGTAATGTAACACACACCCATACAATGCGCACCACCCCGTGATGTTTTTCTCACTGCTACTAGTGAATCTAATGTAACACACACCCATACAATGCGCACCACCCCGTGATGTTTTTCTCACTCCTACTAGAGAATGTAATGTAACACACACCCATACAATGCGCACCACCCCGTGATGTTTTTCTCACTCCTATTAGTGAAAGTAATGTAACACACACCCATACAATGTGCACCACCATGTGATGTTTTTCTCACTCCTACTAGTGAATCTAATGTAACACACACCCATACAATGCGCACCACCCCGTGATGATTTTATCACTCCTACTAGTGAATGTAATGTAACACACACCGATACAATGCGCACCACCCCTTGATGTTTTTCTCACTCCTACTAGTGAATCTAATGTAAAACACACCCATACAATGCGCACCGCCCCGTGATGTTTTTCTCACTCCTACTAGTGAATGTAATGTAACACACTCATACAATGAGCACCACCCCGTGATGTTTTTCTCACTCCTACTAGTGAATGTAATGTAACACACACCCATACAATGCGCACCACCCCGTGATGTTTTTCTCACTCCTACTAGTGAATGTAATGTAACACACACCCATACAATGCGCACCACCCCGTGATGATTTTCTCATTCCTACTAGTGATTGTAATGTAACACACACCCATACAATGCGCACCACCCCGTGATGTTTTTCTCACTGATACTAGTGAATGTAATGTAACACACACCCATACAATGCGCACCACCCCGTGATGTTTTTCTCACTCCTACTAGTGAATCTAATGTAACACACACCCATACAATGCGCACCACCCCGTGATGTTTTCTCACTCCTGCTAGTGAATCTAATGTAACACACACCCATAAAATGCGCACCACCCCGTGATGTTTTTCTCACTCCTACTAGAGAATGTAATGTAACACACACCCATACAATGCGCACCCCCCATGATGTTTTTCTCACTCCTACTAGTGAATGTAATGTAACACACACCCATACAATGCGCACCCAGCCGTGATGTTTTTCTCACTCCTACTAGTGAATGTAATGTAACACACACCCATACAATGCGCACCACCCCGTGATCATTTTCTCACTCCTGCTAGTGAATGTAATGTAACACACACCCATACAATGCGCACCGCCCCGTGATGTTTTTCTCACTCCTACTAGTGAATGTAATGTAACACACACCCATACAATGAGCACCGCCCCGTGATGTTTTTCTCACTCCTAGTAGTGAATGTAATGTAACACACTCATACAATGAGCACCACCCCGTGATGTTTTTCTCACTCCTACTAGTGAATGTAATGTAACACACACCCATACAATGCGCACCACCCGGTGATGTTTTTCTCACTCCTACTAGTGAATGTAATGTAACACACACCCATACAATGCGCACCACCCCGTGATGTTTTTCTCACTCCTACTAGTGAATGTAATGTAACACACACCCATACAATGCGCACCACCCCGTGATGTTTTTCTCACTGCTACTAGTGAATGTAATGTAACACACACCCATACAATGCGCACCACCCCGTGATGTTTTTCTCACTCCTACTAATGAATGTAATATAACACACACCCATACAATGCGCACCACCCCGTGATGTTTTTCTCACTCCTACTAGTGAATCTAATGTAACACACACCCATACAATGCGCACCACCCCGTGATGTTTTTCTCACTCCTACTAGTGAATCTAATGTAACACACACCCATACAATGCGCACCACCCCGTGATGTTTTTCTCACTCCTAATAGTGAATGTAATGTAACACACACCCATACAATGCGCACCACCCCGTGATGTTTTTCTCACTCCTACTAGTGAATGTAATACAACACACACCCATACAATGCGCACCACCCCGTGATGTTTTTCTCACTCCTACTAGTGAATGTAATGTAACACACACCAATAAAATGCGCACCACCCCGTGATGTTTTTCTCACTCCTACTAGAGAATGTAATGTAACACACACCCATACAATGCGCACCACCCCGTGATGTTTTTCTCACTCCTACTAGTGAATGTAATGTAACACACACCCATACAATGCGCACCACCCCGTGATGTTTTTCTCACTCCTACTAGTGAATGTAATACAACACACACCCATACAATGCGCACCACCCCGTGATGTTTTTCTCACTCCTACTAGTGAATGTAATGTAACACACACCAATACAATTTGCACCACCCCGTGATGTTTTTCTCACTCCTACTAGACAATGTAATGTAACACACACCCATACAATGCGCACCACTCCGTGATGTTTTTCTCACTCCTACTAGTGAATGTAATGTAACACACACCCATACAATGCGCACCACCCCGTGATGTTTTTCTCACTCCTAGTAGTGAATGTAATGTAACACACTCATACAATGAGCGCCACCCCGTGATGTTTTTCTGACTCCTACTAGTGAATGTAATGTAACACACACCCATACAATGCGCACCACCCCTTGATGATTTTCTCACTCCTACTAGTAAATGTAATGTAACACACACCCATACAATGCGCACCACCCCGTGATGTTTTTCTCACTCCTACTAGTGAATGTAATGTAACACACACCCATACAATGCGCACCACCCCGTGATGTTTTTCTCACTGCTACTAGTGAATGTAATGTAACACACACCCATACAATGCGCACCACCCCGTGATGTTTTTCTCACTGCTACTAGTGAATCTAATGTAACACACACCCATACAATGCGCACCACCCCGTGATGTTTTTCTCACTCCTACTAGAGAATGTAATGTAACACACACCCATACAATGCGCACCACCCCGTGATGTTTTTCTCACTCCTATTAGTGAAAGTAATGTAACACACACCCATACAATGTGCACCACCATGTGATGTTTTTCTCACTCCTACTAGTGAATCTAATGTAACACACACCCATACAATGCGCACCACCCCGTGATGATTTTATCACTCCTACTAGTGAATGTAATGTAACACACACCGATACAATGCGCACCACCCCGTGATGTTTTTCTCACTCCTACTAGTGAATCTAATGTAAAACACACCCATACAATGCGCACCGCCCCGTGATGTTTTTCTCACTCCTACTAGTGAATGTAATGTAACACACTCATACAATGAGCACCACCCCGTGATGTTTTTCTCACTCCTACTAGTGAATGTAATGTAACACACACCCATACAATGCGCACCACCCCGTGATGTTTTTCTCACTCCTACTAGTGAATGTAATGTAACACACACCCATACAATGCGCACCACCCCGTGATGATTTTCTCATTCCTACTAGTGATTGTAATGTAACACACACCCATACAATGCGCACCACCCCGTGATGTTTTTCTCACTGATACTAGTGAAAGTAATGTAACACACACCCATACAATGCGCACCACCCCGTGATGTTTTTCTCACTCCTACTAGTGAATCTAATGTAACACACACCCATACAATGCGCACCACCCCGTGATGTTTTCTCACTCCTGCTAGTGAATCTAATGTAACACACACCCATAAAATGCGCACCACCCCGTGATGTTTTTCTCACTCCTACTAGAGAATGTAATGTAACACACACCCATACAATGCGCACCCCCCATGATGTTTTTCTCACTCCTACTAGTGAATGTAATGTAACACACACCCATACAATGCGCACCCAGCCGTGATGTTTTTCTCACTCCTACTAGTGAATGTAATGTAACACACACCCATACAATGCGCACCACCCCGTGATCATTTTCTCACTCCTACTAGTGAATGTAATGTAACACACACCCATACAATGCGCACCGCCCCGTGATGTTTTTCTCACTCCTACTAGTGAATCTAATGTAACACACACCCATACAATGAGCACCGCCCCGTGATGTTTTTCTCACTCCTAGTAGTGAATGTAATGTAACACACTCATACAATGAGCACCACCCCGTGATGTTTTTCTCACTCCTACTAGTGAATGTAATGTAACACACACCCATACAATGCGCACCACCCGGTGATGTTTTTCTCACTCCTACTAGTGAATGTAATGTAACACACACCCATACAATGCGCACCACCCCGTGATGTTTTTCTCACTCCTACTAGTGAATGTAATGTAACACACACCCATACAATGCGCACCACCCCGTGATGTTTTTCTCACTGCTACTAGTGAATGTAATGTAACACACACCCATACAATGCGCACCACCCCGTGATGTTTTTCTCACTCCTACTAGTGAATGTAATATAACACACACCCATACAATGCGCACCACCCCGTGATGTTTTTCTCACTCCTACTAGTGAATCTAATGTAACACACACCCATACAATGCGCACCACCCCGTGATGTTTTTCTCACTCCTAATAGTGAATGTAATGTAACACACACCCATACAATGCGCACCACCCCGTGATGTTTTTCTCACTCCTACTAGTGAATGTAATACAACACACACCCATACAATGCGCACCACCCCGTGATGTTTTTCTCACTCCTACTAGTGAATGTAATGTAACACACACCAATAAAATGCGCACCACCCCGTGATGTTTTTCTCACTCCTACTAGAGAATGTAATGTAACACACACCCATACAATGCGCACCACCCCGTGATGTTTTTCTCACTCCTACTAGTGAATGTAATGTAACACACACCCATACAATGCGCACCACCCCGTGATGTTTTTCTCACTCCTACTAGTGAATGTAATACAACACACACCCATACAATGCGCACCACCCCGTGATGTTTTTCTCACTCCTACTAGTGAATGTAATGTAACACACACCAATACAATTCGCACCACCCCGTGATGTTTTTCTCACTCCTACTAGACAATGTAATGTAACACACACCCATACAATGCGCACCACCCCGTGATGTTTTTCTCACTCCTACTAGTGAATGTAATGTAACACACACCCATACAATGCGCACCACCCCGTGATGTTTTTCTCACTCCTAAGAGTGAATGTAATATAACACACACCCATACAATGCGCACCACCCCGTGATGTTCTTCTCACTCCTACTTGTGAATGTATTGTAACACACACCCATACAATGCGCACCACCCCGTGATGTTTATCTCACTCCTACTAGTGAATCTAATGTAACACACACCCATACAATGCGCACCACCCCGTAATGTTTTTCTCACTCCTACTAGTGAATGTAATGTAACACACACCCATACAATTCGCACCACCCCGTGATGTTTTTCTCACTCGTACTAGTGAATCTAATGTAACACACACCCATACAATGCGCACCACCCCGTGATGTTTTTCTCACTGCTACTAGTGAATCTAATGTAACACACACCCATACTATGCGCACCACCCCGTGATGTTTTTCTCACTGCTACTAGTGAATCTAATGTAACACACACCCATACAATGCGCACCACCCCGTGATGTTTTTCTCACTGCTACTAGTGAATCTAATGTAACACACACCCATACAATGCGCACCACCCCGTGATGTTTTTCTCACTGCTACTAGTGAATCTAATGTAACACACACCCATACAATGCGCACCACCCCGTGATGTTTTTTTCACTGCTACTAGTGAATCTAATGTAACACACACCCATACAATGCGCACCACCCCGTGATGTTTTTCTCACTCCTACTAGTGAATCTAATGTAACACACACCCATACAATGCGCACCACCCCGTGATGTTTTTCTCACTGCTACTAGTGAATCTAATGTAACACACACCCATACAATGTGCACCACCCCGTGATGTTTTTCTCACTGCTACTAGTGAATCTAATGTAACACACCCATACAATGCGCACCACCCCGTGATGTTTTTCTCACTCCTACTAGAGAATGTAATGTAACACACACCCATACAATGCGCACCACCCCGTGATGTTTTTCTCACTCCTACTAGTGAATGTAATACAACACACACCCATACAATGCGCACCACCCCGTGATGTTTTTCTCACTCCTACTAGTGAATGTAATGTAACACACACCAATACAATGCGCACCACCCCGTGATGTTTTTCTCACTCCTACTAGAGAATGTAACGTAACACACACCCATACAATGCGCACCACCCCGTGATGTTTTTCTCACTCCTACTAGTGAATGTAATGTAACACACACACATACAATGCGCACCACCCCGTGATGTTTTTCTCACTCCTACTAGTGAATGTAATGTAACACACACCCATACAATGCGCACCACCCCGTGATGTTTTTCTCACTCCTACTAGTGAATGTATTGTAACACACACCCATACAATGCGCACCACCCCGTGATGTTTATCTCTCTCCTACTAGTGAATCTAATGTAACACACACCCATACAATGCGCACCAGGCCGTGATATTTTTCTCCCTCCTACTAGTGAATGTAATGTAACACACACCCATACAATGCGCACCACCCCGTGATGTTTTTCTCACTGCTACTAGTGAATGTAATGTAACACACACCCATACAATGCGCACCACCCCGTGATGTTTTTCTCACTCCTACTAGTGAATGTAATATAACACACACCCATACAATGCGCACCACCCCGTGATGTTTTTCTCACTCCTACTAGTGAATGTAATGTAACACACACCCATAAAATGCGCACCCAGCCGTGATGTTTTTCTCACTCCTACTAGAGAATGTAATGTAACACACACCCATACAATGCGCACCACCCCGTGATCATTTTCTCACTCCTACTAGTGAATGTAATGTAACACACACCCATACAATGCGCACCGCCCCGTGATGTTTTTCTCACTCCTACTAGTGAATCTAATGTAACACACACCCATACAATGAGCACCGCCCCGTGATGTTTTTCTCACTCCTAGTAGTGAATGTAATGTAACACACTCATACAATGAGCACCACCCCGTGATGTTTTTCTCACTCCTACTAGTGAATGTAATGTAACACACACCCATACAATGCGCACCACCCGGTGATTTTTTTCTCACTCCTACTAGTGAATGTAATGTAACACACACCCATACAATGCGCACCACCCCGTGATGTTTTTCTCACTCCTACTAGTGAATGTAATGTAACACACACCCATACAATGCGCACCACCCCGTGATGTTTTTCTCACTGCTACTAGTGAATGTAATGTAACACACACCCATACAATGCGCACCACCCCGTGATGTTTTTCTCACTCCTACTAGTGAATGTAATATAACACACACCCATACAATGCGCACCACACCGTGATGTTTTTCTCACTCCTACTAGTGAATCTAATGTAACACACACCCATACAATGCGCACCACCCCGTGATGTTTTTCTCACTCCTACTAGTGAATCTAATGTAACACACACCCATACAATGCGCACCACCCCGTGATGTTTTTCTCACTCCTAATAGTGAATGTAATGTAACACACACCCATACAATGCGCACCACCCCGTGATGTTTTTCTCACTCCTACTAGTGAATGTAATACAACACACACCCATACAATGCGCACCACCCCGTGATGTTTTTCTCACTCCTACTAGTGAATGTAATGTAACACACACCAATAAAATGCGCACCACCCCGTGATGTTTTTCTCACTCCTACTAGAGAATGTAATGTAACACACACCCATACAATGCGCACCACCCCGTGATGTTTTTCTCACTCCTACTAGTGAATGTAATGTAACACACACCCATACAAGGCGCACCACCCCGTGATGTTTTTCTCACTCCTACTAGTGAATGTAATACAACACACACCCATACAATGCGCACCACCCCGTGATGTTTTTCTCACTCCTACTAGTGAATGTAATGTAACACACACCAATACAATTCGCACCACCCCGTGATGTTTTTCTCACTCCTACTAGACAATGTAATGTAACACACACCCATACAATGCGCACCACCCCGTGATGTTTTTCTCACTCCTACTAGTGAATGTAATGTAACACACACCCATACAATGCGCACCACCCCGTGATGTTTTTCTCACTCCTAAGAGTGAATGTAATGTAACACACACCCATACAATGCGCACCACCCCGTGATGTTCTTCTCACTCCTACTTGTGAATGTATTGTAACACACACCCATACAATGCGCACCACCCCGTGATGTTTATCTCACTCCTACTAGTGAATCTAATGTAACACACACCCATACAATGCGCACCACCCCGTAATGTTTTTCTCACTCCTACTAGTGAATGTAATGTAACACACACCCATACAATGCGCACCACCCCGTGATGTTTTTCTCACTCGTACTAGTGAATCTAATGTAACACACACCCATACAATGCGCACCACCCCGTGATGTTTTTCTCACTGCTACTAGTGAATCTAATGTAACACACACCCATACTATGCGCACCACCCCGTGATGTTTTTCTCACTGCTACTAGTGAATCTAATGTAACACACACCCATACAATGCGCACCACCCCGTGATGTTTTTCTCACTGCTACTAGTGAATCTAATGTAACACACACCCATACAATGCGCACCACCCCGTGATGTTTTTCTCACTGCTACTAGTGAATCTAATGTAACACACACCCATACAATGCGCACCACCCCGTGATGTTTTTTTCACTGCTACTAGTGAATCTAATGTAACACACACCCATACAATGCGCACCACCCCGTGATGTTTTTCTCACTGCTACTAGTGAATCTAATGTAACACACACCCATACAATGCGCACCACCCCGTGATGTTTTTCTCACTGCTACTAGTGAATCTAATGTAACACACACCCATACAATGTGCACCACCCCGTGATGTTTTTCTCACTGCTACTAGTGAATCTAATGTAACACACCCATACAATGCGCACCACCCCATGATGTTTTTCTCACTCCTACTAGAGAATGTAATGTAACACACACCCATACAATGCGCACCACCCTGTGATGTTTTTCTCACTCCTACTAGTGAATGTAATACAACACACACCCATACAATGCGCACCACCCCGTGATGTTTTTCTCACTCCTACTAGTGAATGTAATGTAACACACACCAATACAATGCGCACCACCCCGTGATGTTTTTCTCACTCCTACTAGAGAATGTAACGTAACACACACCCATACAATGCGCACCACCCCGTGATGTTTTTCTCACTCCTACTAGTGAATGTAATGTAACACACACACATACAATGCGCACCACCCCGTGATGTTTTTCTCACTCCTACTAGTGAATGTAATGTAACACACACCCATACAATGCGCACCACCCCGTGATGTTTTTCTCACTCCTACTAGTGAATGTAATATAACACACACCCATACAATGCGCACCACCCCGTGATGTTTTTCTCACTCCTACTAGTGAATGTAATGTACCACACACCCATACAATGCGCACCACCCCGTGATGTTTTTCTCACTCCTACTAGTGAATGTAATGTAACACACACCCATACAATGCGCACCACCCCGTGATGTTCTTCTCACACCTACTTGTGAATGTATTGTAACACACACCCATACAATGCGCACCACCCCGTGATGTTCGTCTCACTCCTACTAGTGAATCTAATGTAACACACACCCATACAATGCGCACCACCCCGTGATGTTTTTCTCACTCCTACTAGTGAATGTAATGTAACACACACCCATACAATGCGCACCACCCCGTGATGATTTTCTCACTCGTACTAGTGAATCTAATGTAACACACACCCATACAATGCGCACCACCCCGTGATGTTTTTCTCACTGCTACTAGTGAATCTAATGTAACACACACCCATACTATGCGCACCACCCCGTGATGTTTTTCTCACTGCTACTAGTGAATCTAATGTAACACACACCCATACAATGCACACCACCCCGTGATGTTTTTCTCACTGCTACTAGTGAATCTAATGTAACACACACCCATACAATGCGCACCACCCCGTGATGTTTTTCTCACTGCTACTAGTGAATCTAATGTAACACACACCCATACAATGCGCACCACCCCGTGATGTTTTTCTCACTGCTACTAGTGAATCTAATGTAACACACACCCATACAATGCGCACCACCCCGTGATGTTTTTCTCACTCCTACTAGTGAATGTAATGTAACACACACCCATACAATGCGCACCACCCCGTGATGTTTTTCTCACTGCTACTAGTGAATCTAATGTAACACACCCATACAATGCGCACCACCCCGTGATGTTTTTCTCACTCCTACTAGAGAATGTAATGTAACACACACCCATACAATGCGCACCACCCCGTGATGTTTTTCTCACTCCTACTTTTGAATGTAATACAACACACACCCATACAATGCGCACCACCCCGTGATGTTTTTCTCACTCCTACTAGTGAATGTAATGTAACACACACCAATACAATGCGCACCACCCCGTGATGTTTTTCTCACTCCTACTAGAGAATGTAATGTAACACACACCCATACAATGCGCACCACCCCGTGATGTTTTTCTCACTCCTACTAGTGAATGTAATGTAACACACACCCATACAATGCGCACCACCCCGTGATGTTTTTCTCACTCCTACTAGTGAATGTAATGTAACACACACCCATACAATGCGCACCACCCCGTGATGTTTTTCTCACTCCTACTAGTGAATCTAATGTAACACACACCCATACAATGCGCACCACCCCGTGATGTTTTTCTCACTCCTACTAGTGAATCTAATGTAACACACACCCATACAATGCGCACCACCCCGTGATGTTTTTCTCACTGCTACTAGTGAATCTAATGTAACACACACCCATACAATGTGCGCCACCCCGTGATGTTTTTCTCACTGCTACTAGTGAATCTAATGTAACACACCCATACAATGCGCACCACCCCGTGATGTTTTTCTCACTCCTACTAGAGAATGTAATGTAACACACACCCATACAATGCGCACCACCCCGTGATGTTTTTCTCACTCCTACTAGTGAATGTAATACAACACACACCCATACAATGCGCAACTCCCCGTGATGTTTTTCTCACTCCTACTAGTGAATGTAATGTAACACACACCAATACAATGCGCACCACCCCGTGATGTTTTTCTCACTCCTACTAGAGAATGTAACGTAACACACACCCATACAATGCGCACCACCCCGTGATGTTTTTCTCACTCCTACTAGTGAATGTAATGTAACACACACCCATACAATGCGCACCACCCCGTGATGTTTTTCTCACTCCTACTAGTGAATGTAATGTAACACACACCCATACAATGCGCACCACCCCGTGATGTTTTTCTCACTCCTACTAGTGAATGTATTGTAACACACACCCATACAATGCGCACCACCCCGTGATGTTTGTCTCTCTCCTACTAGTGAATCTAATGTAACACACACCCATACAATGCGCACCAGGCCGTGATATTTTTCTCCCTCCTACTAGTGAATGTAATGTAACACACACCCATACAATGCGCACCACCCCGTGATGTTTTTCTCACTGCTACTAGTGAATGTAATGTAACACACACCCATACAATGCGCACCACCCCGTGATGTTTTTCTCACTCCTACTAGTGAATGTAATATAACACACACCCATACAATGCGCACCACCCCGTGATGTTTTTCTCACTCCTACTAGTGAATGTAATGTACCACACACCCATACAATGCGCAACACCCCGTGATGTTTTTCTCACTCCTACTAGAGAATGTAATGTAACACACACCCATACAATGCGCACCACCCCGTGATGTTTTTCTCACTCCTACTAGTGAATGTAATGTAACACACACCCATACAATGCGCACCACCCCGTGATGTTTTTCTCACTCCTACTAGTGAATGTAATGTAACACACACCCATACAATGCGCACCACCCCGTGATGTTCTTCTCACACCTACTTGTGAATGTATTGTAACACACACCCATACAATGCGCACCACCCCGTGATGTTCATCTCACTCCTACTAGTGAATCTAATGTAACACACACCCATACAATGCGCACCACCCCGTGATGTTTTTCTCACTCCTACTAGTGAATGTAATGTAACACACACCCATACAATGCGCACCACCCCGTGATGATTTTCTCACTCGTACTAGTGAATCTAATGTAACACACACCCATACAATGCGCACCAGGCCGTGATATTTTTCTCCCTCCTACTAGTGAATGTAATGTAACACACACCCATACAATGCGCACCACCCCGTGATGTTTTTCTCACTGCTACTAGTGAATGTAATGTAACACACACCCATACAATGCGCACCACCCCGTGATGTTTTTCTCACTCCTACTAGTGAATGTAATATAACACACACCCATACAATGCGCACCACCCCGTGATGTTTTTCTCACTCCTACTAGTGAATGTAATGTACCACACACCCATACAATGCGCACCACCCCGTGATGTTTTTCTCACTCCTACTAGAGAATGTAATGTAACACACAACCATACAATGCGCACCACCCCGGGATGTTTTTCTCACTCCTACTAGTGAATGTAATGTAACACACACCCATACAATGCGCACCACCCCGTGATGTTTTTCTCACTCCTACTAGTGAATGTAATGTAACACACACCCATACAATGCGCACCACCCCGTGATGTTCTTCTCACACCTACTTGTGAATGTATTGTAACACACACCCATACAATGCGCACCACCCCGTGATGTTCGTCTCACTCCTACTAGTGAATCTAATGTAACACACACCCATACAATGCGCACCACCCCGTGATGTTTTTCTCACTCCTACTAGTGAATGTAATGTAACACACACCCATACAATGCGCACCACCCCGTGATGATTTTCTCACTCGTACTAGTGAATCTAATGTAACACACACCCATACAATGCGCACCAACCCGTGATGTTTTTCTCACTGCTACTAGTGAATCTAATGTAACACACACCCATACTATGCGCACCACCCCGTGATGTTTTTCTCACTGCTACTAGTGAATCTAATGTAACACACACCCATACAATGCACACCACCCCGTGATGTTTTTCTCACTGCTACTAGTGAATCTAATGTAACACACACCCATACAATGCGCACCACCCCGTGATGTTTTTCTCACTGCTACTAGTGAATCTAATGTAACACACACCCATACAATGCGCACCACCCCGTGATGTTTTTCTCACTGCTACTAGTGAATCTAATGTAACACACACCCATACAATGCGCACCACCCCGTGATGTTTTTCTCACTCCTACTAGTGAATGTAATGTAACACACACCCATACAATGCGCACCACCCCGTGATGTTTTTCTCACTGCTACTAGTGAATCTAATGTAACACACCCATACAATGCGCACCACCCCGTGATGTTTTTCTCACTCCTACTTTTGAATGTAATACAACACACACCCATACAATGCGCACCACCCCGTGATGTTTTTCTCACTCCTACTAGTGAATGTAATGTAACACACACCAATACAATGCGCACCACCCCGTGATGTTTTTCTCACTCCTACTAGAGAATGTAATGTAACACACACCCATACAATGCGCACCACCCCGTGATGTTTTTCTCACTCCTACTAGTGAATGTAATGTAACACACACCCATACAATGCGCACCACCCCGTGATGTTTTTCTCACTCCTACTAGTGAATGTAATGTAACACACACCCATACAATGCGCACCACCCCGTGATGTTTTTCTCACTCCTACTAGTGAATCTAATGTAACACACACCCATACAATGCGCACCACCCCGTGATGTTTTTCTCACTCCTACTAGTGAATCTAATGTAACACACACCCATACAATGCGCACCACCCCGTGATGTTTTTCTCACTGCTACTAGTGAATCTAATGTAACACACACCCATACAATGTGCGCCACCCCGTGATGTTTTTCTCACTGCTACTAGTGAATCTAATGTAACACACCCATACAATGCGCACCACCCCGTGATGTTTTTCTCACTCCTACTAGAGAATGTAATGTAACACACACCCATACAATGCGCACCACCCCGTGATGTTTTTCTCACTCCTACTAGTGAATGTAATACAACACACACCCATACAATGCGCAACTCCCCGTGATGTTTTTCTCACTCCTACTAGTGAATGTAATGTAACACACACCAATACAATGCGCACCACCCCGTGATGTTTTTCTCACTCCTACTAGAGAATGTAACGTAACACACACCCATACAATGCGCACCACCCCGTGATGTTTTTCTCACTCCTACTAGTGAATGTAATGTAACACACACCCATACAATGCGCACCACCCCGTGATGTTTTTCTCACTCCTACTAGTGAATGTAATGTAACACACACCCATACAATGCGCACCACCCCGTGATGTTTTTCTCACTCCTACTAGTGAATGTATTGTAACACACACCCATACAATGCGCACCACCCCGTGATGTTTATCTCTCTCCTACTAGTGAATCTAATGTAACACACACCCATACAATGCGCACCAGGCCGTGATATTTTTCTCCCTCCTACTAGTGAATGTAATGTAACACACACCCATACAATGCGCACCACCCCGTGATGTTTTTCTCACTGCTACTAGTGAATGTAATGTAACACACACCCATACAATGCGCACCACCCCGTGATGTTTTTCTCACTCCTACTAGTGAATGTAATATAACACACACCCATACAATGCGCACCACCCCGTGATGTTTTTCTCACTCCTACTAGTGAATGTAATGTACCACACACCCATACAATGCGCACCACCCCGTGATGTTTTTCTCACTCCTACTAGAGAATGTAATGTAACACACACCCATACAATGCGCACCACCCCGTGATGTTTTTCTCTCTCCTACTAGTGAATGTAATGTAACACACACCCATACAATGCGCACCACCCCGTGATGTTTTTCTCACTCCTACTAGTGAATGTAATGTAACACACACCCATACAATGCGCACCACCCCGTGATGTTCTTCTCACACCTACTTGTGAATGTATTGTAACACACACCCATACAATGCGCACCACCCCGTGATGTTCATCTCACTCCTACTAGTGAATCTAATGTAACACACACCCATACAATGCGCACCACCCCGTGATGTTTTTCTCACTCCTACTAGTGAATGTAATGTAACACACACCCATACAATGCGCACCACCCCGTGATGATTTTCTCACTCGTACTAGTGAATCTAATGTAACACACACCCATACAATGCGCACCAGGCCGTGATATTTTTCTCCCTCCTACTAGTGAATGTAATGTAACACACACCCATACAATGCGCACCACCCCGTGATGTTTTTCACACTGCTACTAGTGAATGTAATGTAACACACACCCATACAATGCGCACCACCCCGTGATGTTTTTCTCACTCCTACTAGTGAATGTAATATAACACACACCCATACAATGCGCACCACCCCGTGATGTTTTTCTCACTCCTACTAGTGAATGTAATGTACCACACACCCATACAATGCGCACCACCCCGTGATGTTTTTCTCACTCCTACTAGAGAATGTAATGTAACACACACCCATACAATGCGCACCACCCCGGGATGTTTTTCTCACTCCTACTAGTGAATGTAATGTAACACACACCCATACAATGCGCACCACCCCGTGATGTTTTTCTCACTCCTACTAGTGAATGTAATGTAACACACACCCATACAATGCGCACCACCCCGTGATGTTCTTCTCACACCTACTTGTGAATGTATTGTAACACACACCCATACAATGCGCACCACCCCGTGATGTTCGTCTCACTCCTACTAGTGAATCTAATGTAACACACACCCATACAATGCGCACCACCCCGTGATGTTTTTCTCACTCCTACTAGTGAATGTAATGTAACACACACCCATACAATGCGCACCACCCCGTGATGATTTTCTCACTCGTACTAGTGAATCTAATGTAACACACACCCATACAATGCGCACCACCCCGTGATGTTTTTCTCACTGCTACTAGTGAATCTAATGTAACACACACCCATACTATGCGCACCACCCCGTGATGTTTTTCTCACTGCTACTAGTGAATCTAATGTAACACACACCCATACAATGCACACCACCCCGTGATGTTTTTCTCACTGCTACTAGTGAATCTAATGTAACACACACCCATACAATGCGCACCACCCCGTGATGTTTTTCTCAGTGCTACTAGTGAATCTAATGTAACACACACCCATACAATGCGCACCACCCCGTGATGTTTTTCTCACTCCTACTAGTGAATGTAATGTAACACACACCCATACAATGCGCACCACCCCGTGATGTTTTTCTCACTGCTACTAGTGAATCTAATGTAACACACCCATACAATGCGCACCACCCCGTGATGTTTTTCTCACTCCTACTAGAGAATGTAATGTAACACACACCCATACAATGCGCACCACCCCATGATGTTTTTCTCACTCCTACTAGTGAATGTAATGTAACACACACCAATACAATGCGCACCACCCCGTGATGTTTTTCTCACTCCTACTAGAGAATGTAATGTAACACACACCCATACAATGCGCACCACCCCGTGATGTTTTTCTCACTCCTACTAGTGAATGTAATGTAACACACACCCATACAATGCGCACCACCCAGTGATGTTTTTCTCACTCCTACTAGTGAATGTAATGTAACACACACCCATACAATGCGCACCACCCCGTGATGTTTTTCTCACTCCTACTAGTGAATGTAATGTAACACACACCCATACAATGCGCACCACCCCGTGATGTTTTTCTCACTCCTACTAGTGAATGTAATGTAACACACACCCATACAATGCGCACCACCCCGTGATGTTTTTCTCACTGCTACTAGTGAATCTAATGTAACACACACCCATACAATGTGCACCACCCCGTGATGTTTTTCTCACTGCTACTAGTGAATCTAATGTAACACACCCATACAATGCGCACCACCCCGTGATGTTTTTCTCACTCCTACTAGAGAATGTAATGTAACACACACCCATACAATGCGCACCACCCCGTGATGTTTTTCTCACTCCTACTAGTGAATGTAATACAACACACACCCATACAATGCGCACCACCCCGTGATGTTTTTCTCACTCCTACTAGTGAATGTAATGTAACACACACCAATACAATGCGCACCACCCCGTGATGTTTTTCTCACTCCTACTAGAGAATGTAACGTAACACACACCCATACAATGCGCACCACCCCGTGATGTTTTTCTCACTCCTACTAGTGAATGTAATGTAACACACACCCATACAATGCGCACCACCCCGTGATGTTTTTCTCACTCCTACTAGTGAATGTAATGTAACACACACCCATACAATGCGCACCACCCCGTGATGTTTTTCTCACTCCTACTAGTGAATGTATTGTAACACACACCCATACAATGCGCACCACCCCGTGATGTTTATCTCTCTCCTACTAGTGAATCTAATGTAACACACACCCATACAATCCGCACCAGGCCGTGATATTTTTCTCCCTCCTACTAGTGAATGTAATGTAACACACACCCATACAATGCGCACCACCCCGTGATGTTTTTCTCACTGCTACTAGTGAATGTAATGTAACACACACCCATACAATGCGCACCACCCCGTGATGTTTTTCTCACTCCTACTAGTGAATGTAATATAACACACACCCATACAATGCGCACCACCCCGTGATGTTTTTCTCACTCCTACTAGTGAATGTAATGTACCACACACCCATACAATGCGCACCACCCCGTGATGTTTTTCTCACTCCTACTAGAGAATGTAATGTAACACACACCCATACAATGCGCACCACCCCGTGATGTTTTTCTCACTCCTACTAGTGAATGTAATGTAACACACACCCATACAATGCGCACCACCCCGTGATGTTTTTCTCACTCCTACTAGTGAATGTAATGTAACACACACCCATACAATGCGCACCACCCCGTGATGTTCTTCTCACACCTACTTGTGAATGTATTGTAACACACACCCATACAATGCGCACCACCCCGTGATGTTCATCTCACTCCTACTAGTGAATCTAATGTAACACACACCCATACAATGCGCACCACCCCGTGATGTTTTTCTCACTCCTACTAGTGAATGTAATGTAACACACACCCATACAATGCGCACCACCCCGTGATGTTTTTCTCACTCGTACTAGTGAATCTAATGTAACACACACCCATACAATGCGCACCACCCCGTGATGTTTTTCTCACTGCTACTAGTGAATCTAATGTAACACACACCCATACTATGCGCACCACCCCGTGATGTTCTTCTCACTGCTACTAGTGAATCTAATGTAACACACACCCATACAATGCACACCACCCCGTGATGTTTTTCTCACTGCTACTAGTGAATCTAATGTAACACACACCCATACAATGCGCACCACCCCGTGATGTTTTTCTCAGTGCTACTAGTGAATCTAATGTAACACACACCCATACAATGCGCACCACCCCGTGATGTTTTTCTCACTGCTACTAGTGAATGTAATGTAACACACACCCATACAATGCGCACCACCCCGTGATGTTTTTCTCACTGCTACTAGTGAATCTAATGTAACACACCCATACAATGCGCACCACCCCGTGATGTTTTTCTCACTCCTACTAGAGAATGTAATGTAACACACACCCATACAATGCGCACCACCCCGTGATGTTTTTCTCACTCCTACTTTTGAATGTAATACAACACACACCCATACAATGCGCACCACCCCGTGATGTTTTTCTCACTCCTACTAGTGAATGTAATGTAACACACACCAATACAATGCGCACCACCCCGTGATATTTTTCTCACTCCTACTAGAGAATGTAATGTAACACACACCCATACAATGCGCACCACCCCGTGATGTTTTTCTCACTCCTACTAGTGAATGTAATGTAACACACACCCATACAATGCGCACCACCCCGTGATGTTTTTCTCACTCCTACTAGTGAATGTAATGTAACACACACCCATACAATGCGCACCACCCCGTGATGTTTTTCTCACTCCTACTAGTGAATGTATTGAAACACACACCCATACAATGCGCACCACCCCGTGATGTTTATCTCTCTCCTACTAGTGAATCTAATGTAACACACACCCATACAATGCGCACCACGCCGTGATATTTTTCTCCCTCCTACTAGTGAATGTAATGTAACACACACCCATACAATGCGCACCACCCCGTGATGTTTTTCTCACTGCTACTAGTGAATGTAATGTAACACACACCCATACAATGCGCACCACCCCGTGATGTTTTTCTCACTCCTACTAGTGAATGTAATATAACACACACCCATACAATGCGCACCACCCCGTGATGTTTTTCTCACTCCTACTAGTGAATCTAATGTAACACACACCCATACAATGCGCACCACCCCGTGATGTTTTTCTCACTCCTACTAGTGAATCTAATGTAACACACACCCATACAATGCGCACCACCCCGTGATGTTTTTCTCACTCCTAATAGTGAATGTAATGTAACACACACCCATACAATGCGCACCACGCCGTGATGTTTTTCTCACTGCTACTAGTGAATGTAATGTAACACACACCCATACAATGCGCACCACCCCGTGATGTTTTTCTCACTCCTAATAGTGAATGTAATGTAACACACACCCATACAATGCGCACCACCCCGTGATGTTTTTCTCACTCCTACTAGTGAATGTAATGTAACACACACCCATACAATGCGCACCACCCCGTGATGTTTTTCTCACTCCTACTAGTGAATCTAATTTAACACACACCCATACAATGCGCACCACCCCGTGATGTTTTTCTCACTCCTATTAGTGAATCTAATGTAACACAGACCCATGCAATGCGCACCACCCCGTGATGTTTTTCTCACTCCTACTAGTGAATGTAATACAACACACACCCATACAATGCGCACCACCCCGTGAAGATTTTCTCACTCCTACTAGTGAATGTAATACAACACACACCCATACAATGCGCACAACCCCGTGATGCTTTTCTCACTCCTACTAGTGAATGTAATGTAACACACACCAATACAATGCGCACCACCCCGTGATGTTTTTCTCACTCCTACTAGAGAATGTAATGAAACACACACCCATAAAATGCGCACCACCCCGTGATGTTTTTCTCACTCCTACTAGTGAATGTAATGTAACACACTCCCATACAATGCGCACCACCCCGTGATGTTTTTCTCACTCCTAGTAGTGAATGTAATGTAACACACACCCATACAATGCGCACCACCCCGTGATGTTTTTCTCACTCCTACTATTGAATGTATTGTAACACACACCCATACAATGCGCACCACCCCGTGATGTTTATCTCACTCCTACTAGTGAATCTAATGTAACACACACCCATACAATGCGCACCACACCGTGATGTTTTTCTCACTCCTACTAGTGAATGTAATGTAACACACACCCATACAATGCGCACCACCCCGTGATGTTTTTCTCACTCATACTAGTGAATGTAATGTAACACACACCCATACAATGCGCACCACCCCGTGATGTTTTTCTCACTCCTACTAGTGAATGTAATGTAACACACACCCATACAATGCGCACCACCCCGTGATGTTTTTCTCACTCCTACTAGTGAATGTATTGAAACACACACCCATACAATGCGCACCACCCCGTGATGTTTATCTCTCTCCTACTAGTGAATCTAATGTAACACACACCCATACAATGCGCACCACGCCGTGATATTTTTCTCCCTCCTACTAGTGAATGTAATGTAACACACACCCATACAATGCGCACCACCCCGTGATGTTTTTCTCACTGCTACTAGTGAATGTAATGTAACACACACCCATACAATGCGCACCACCCCGTGATGTTTTTCTCACTCCTACTAGTGAATGTAATATAACACACACCCATAAAATGCGCACCACCCCGTGATGTTTTTCTCACTCCTACTAGTGAATGTAATGTAACACACACCCATACAATGCGCACCACCCCGTGATGTTTTTCTCACTCCTACTAGTGAATCTAATGTAACACACACCCATACAATGCGCACCACCCCGTGATGTTTTTCTCACTCCTAATAGTGAATGTAATGTAACACACACCCATACAATGCGCACCACGCCGTGATGTTTTTCTCACTGCTACTAGTGAATGTAATGTAACACACACCCATACAATTCGCACCACCCCGTGATGTTTTTCTCACTCCTACTAGTGAATGTAATGTAACACACACCCATACAATGCGCACCACCCCGTGATGTTTTTCTCACTCCTACTAGTGAATGTAATGTAACACACACCCATACAATGCGCACCACCCCGTGATGTTTTTCTCACTCCTACTAGTGAATCTAATGTAACACACACCCATACAATGCGCACCACCCCGTGATGTTTTTCTCACTCCTATTAGTGAATCTAATGTAACACACACCCATACAATGCGCACCACCCCGTGATGTTTTTCTCACTCCTACTAGTGAATGTAATACAACACACACCCATACAATGCGCACCACCCCGTGATGTATTTCTCACTCCTACTAGTGAATGTAATGTAACACACACCAATACAATGCGTACCACCCCGTGATGTTTTTCTCACTCCTACTAGAGAATGTAATGTAACACACACCCATACAATGCGCACCACCCCGTGATGTTTTTCTCACTCCTACTAGTGAATGTAATGTAACACACACCCATACAATGCGCACCACCCCGTGAAGTTTTTCTCACTCCTACTAGTGAATGTAATACAACACACACCCATACAATGCGCACCACCCCGTGATGTTTTTCTCACTCTTACTAGTGAATGTAATGTAACACACACCAATACAATGCGCACCACCCCGTGATGTTTTTCTCACTCCTACTAGAGAATGTAATGTAACACACACCCATACAATGCGCACCACCCCGTGATGTTTTTCTCACTCCTACTAGTGAATCTAATGTAACACACACCCATACAATGCGCACCACCCCGTGAAGTTTTTCTCACTCCTACTAGTGAATGTAATACAACACACACCCATACAATGCGCACCACCCCGTGATGTTTTTCTCACTCCTACTAGTGAATGTAATGTAACACACACCAATACAATGCGCACCACCCCGTGATGTTTTTCTCACTCCTACTAGAGAATGTAATGAAACACACACCCATACAATGCGCACCACCCCGTGATGTTTTTCTCACTCCTACTAGTGAATGTAATGTAACACACACCCATACAATGCGCACCACCCCGTGATGTTTTTCTCACTCCTACTAGTGAATGTAATGTAACACACACCCATACAATGCGCACCACCCCGTGATGTTTTTCTCACTCCTACTATTGAATGTATTGTAACACACACCCATACAATGCGCACCACCCCGTGATGTTTATCTCACTCCTACTAGTGAATCTAATGTAACACACACCCATACAATGCGCACCACCCCGTTATGTTTTTCTCACTCCTACTAGTGAATGTAATGTAACACACACCCATACAATGCGCACCACCCCGTGATGTTTTTCTCACTCGTACTAGTGAATGTAATGTAACACACACCCATACAATGCGCACCACCCCGTGATGTTTTTCTCACTGCTACTAGTGAATCTAATGTAACACACACCCATACAATGCGCACCACCCCGTGATGTGTTTCTCACTGCTACTAGTGAATCTAATGTAACACACACCCATACAATGCGCACCACCCCGTGATGTGTTTCTCACTGCTACTAGTGAATCTAATGTAACACACACCCATACAATGCGCACCACCCCGTGATGTTTTTCTCACTGCTACTAGTGAATGTAATGTAACACACACCCATACAATGCGCACCACCCCGTGATGTTTTTCTCACTGCTACTAGTGAATGTAATGTAACACACACCCATACAATGCGCACCACCCCGTGATGTTTTTCTCACTGCTACTGGTGAATCTAATGTAACACACACCCATACAATGCGCACCACCCCGTGATGTTTTTCTCACTGCTACTAGTGAATCTAATGTAACACACACCCATACAATGCGCACCACCCCGTGATGTTTTTCTCACTGCTACTAGTGAATCTAATGTAACACACCCATACAATGCGCACCACCCCGTGATGTTTTTCTCACTCCTACTAGTGAATGTAATGTAACACACACCAATACAATGCGCACCACCCCGTGATGTTTTTCTCACTCCTACTAGAGAATGTAATGTAACACACACCCATACAATGCGCACCACCCCGTGATGTTTTTCTCACTCCTACTAGTGAATGTAATGTAACACACACCCATACAATGCGCACCACCCCGTGATGTTTTTCTCACTCCTACTAGTGAATGTAATGTAACACACACCCATACAATGCGCACCACCCCGTGATGTTTTTCTCACTCCTACTAGTGAATGTATTGTAACACACACCCATACAATGCGCACCACCCCGTGATGTTTATCTCACTCCTACTAGTGAATGTAATGTAACACACACCCATACAATGCGCACCACCCCGTGATGTTTTTCTCACTCGTGCTAGTGAATGTAATGTAACACACACCCATACAATGCGCACCACCCCATGATGTTTTTCTCACTGCTACTAGTGAATGTAATGTAACACACACCCATACAATGCGCACCACCCCGTGATGTTTTTCTCACTGCTACTAGTGAATCTAATGTAACACACACCCATACAATGCGCACCACCCCGTGATGTTTTTCTCACTGCTACTAGTGAATCTAATGTAACACACACCCATACAATGCGCACCACCCCGTGATGTTTTTCTCACTGCTACTAGTGAATCTAATGTAACACACACCCATACAATGCGCACCACCCCGTGATGTTTTTCTCACTGCTACTAGTGAATCTAATGTAACACACACCCATACAATGCGCACCACGCCGTGATGTTTTTCTCACTGCTACTAGTGAATCTAATGTAACACACACTCATACAATGCGCACCACCCCGTGATGTTTTTCTCACTGCTACTAGTGAATCTAATGTAACACACACCCATACAATGCGCACCACCCCGTGATGTTTTTCTCACTGCTACTAGTGAATCTAATGTAACACACCCATACAATGCGCACCACACCGTGATGTTTTTCTCACTGCTACTAGTGAATCTAATGTAACACACACCCATACAATCCGCACCACCCCGTGATGTTTTTCTCACTGCTACTAGTGAATCTAATGTAACACACACCCATACAATCCGCACCACCCCGTGATGTTTTTCTCACTGCTACTAGTGAATGTAATGTAACACACACCCATACAATGCGCACAACCCCGTGATGTTTTTCTCACTGCTACTAGTGAATGTAGTGTAACACACACCCATACAATGCGCACGACCCCGTGATGTTTTTCTCACTGCTACTAGTGAATGTAGTGTAACACACACCCATACAATGCGCACCACCCTGTGATGTTTTTCTCACTCCTACTAGTGAATGTAATGTAACACACACCCATACAATGCGCACCGCCCCGTGATGTTTTTCTCACTGCTACTAGTGAATCTAATGTAACACACACCCATACAATGCGCACCGCCCCGTGATGTTTTTCTCACTCCTACTAGTGAATCTAATGTAACACACACCCATACAATGCGCACCGCCCCGTGATGTTTTTCTCACTCCTACTAGTGAATGTAATGTAACACACACCCATACAATGCGCACCGCCCCATGATGTTTTTCTCACTCCTACTAGTGAATCTAATGTAACACACACCCATACAATGCTCACCGCCCCGTGATGATTTTCTCACTCCTACTAGTGAATGTAATGTAACACACACCCATTCAATGCGCACCACCCCGTGATGTTTTTCTCACTCCTACTAGTGAATCTAATGTAACACACACCCATACAATGCGCACCGCCCGTGATGTTTTTCTCACTCCTAGTAGTGAATGTAATGTAACACACTCATACAATGAGCACCACCCCGTGATGTTTTTCTCACTCCTACTAGTGAATGTAATGTAACACACACCCATACAATGCGCACAACCCCGTGATGTTTTTCTCACTCCTACTAGTGAATGTAATGTAACACACACCCATACAATGCGCACCACCCCGTGATGTTTTTCTCACTCCTACTAGTGAATGTAATGTAACACACACCCATACAATGCGCACCACCCCGTGATGTTTTTCTCACTGCTACTAGTGAATGTAATGTAACACACACCCATACAATGCGCACCACCCCGTGATGTTTTTCTCACTGCTGCTAGTGAATGTAATGTAACACACACCCATACAATGCGCACCACCCCGTGATGTTTTTCTCACTCCTACTAGTGAATGTAATGTAACACACACCCATACAATGCGCACCACCCCGTGATGTTTTTCTCACTGCTACTAGTGAATGTAATGTAACACACACCCATACAATGCGCACCACCCCGTGATGTTTTTCTCACTGCTACTAGTGAATCTAATGTAACACACCCATACTATGCGCACCACCCCGTGATGTTTTTCTCACTCCTACTAGAGAATGTAATGTAACACACACCCATACAATGCGCACCACCCCGTGATGTTTTTCTCACTCCTACTAGTGAATGTAATGTAAAACACACCCATACAATGCGCACCACCCCGTGATGTTTTTCTCACTCCTACTAGTGAATGTAATACAACACACACCCATACAATGCGCACCACCCCGTGATGTTTTTCTCACTCCTACTAGTGAATGTAATGTAACACACACCAATACAATGCGCACCACCCCGTGATGTTTTTCTCACTCCTACTAGAGAATGTAATGTAACACACACCCATACAATGCGCACCACCCCGTGATGTTTTTCTCACTCCTACTAGTGAATGTAATGTAACACACACCCATACAATGCGCACCACCCCGTGATGTTTTTCTCACTCCTACTAG
The DNA here is from genome assembly GCF_034190915.1 of Cavia porcellus. Taxonomy (NCBI): domain Eukaryota; kingdom Metazoa; phylum Chordata; class Mammalia; order Rodentia; family Caviidae; genus Cavia; species Cavia porcellus. Next base: position 259,413 of record NW_026947647.1, on the reverse strand, counting down.
TGAATGTAATGTAACACACACCCATACAATGCGCACCACCCCGTGATGTTTTTCTCACTCCTACTAGTGAATGTATTGTAACACACACCCATAAAATGCGCACCACCCCGTGATGTTTATCTCACTCCTACTAGTGAATGTAATGTAACACACACCCATACAATGCACACCACCCCGTGATGTTTTTCTCACTCGTGCTAGTGAATGTAATGTAACACACACCCATACAATGCGCACCACCCCATGATGTTTTTCTCACTGCTACTAGTGAATGTAATGTAACACACACCCATACAATGCGCACCACCCCGTGATGTTTTTCTCACTGCTACTAGTGAATCTAATGTAACACACACCCATACAATGCGCACCACCCCGTGATGTTTTTCTCACTGCTACTAGTGAATCTAATGTAACACACACCCATACAATGGGCACCACCCCGTGATGTTTTTCTCACTGCTACTAGTGAATCTAATGTAACACACACCCATACAATGCGCACCACCCCGTGATGTTTTTCTCACTGCTACTAGTGAATCTAATGTAACACACACCCATACAATGCGCACCACCCCGTGATGTTTTTCTCACTGCTACTAGTGAATCTAATGTAACACACACTCATACAATGCGCACCACCCCGTGATGTTTTTCTCACTGCTACTAGTGAATCTAATGTAACACACACCCATACAATGCGCACCACCCCGTGATGTTTTTCTCACTGCTACTAGTGAATCTAATGTAACACACCCATACAATGCGCACCACCCCGTGATGTTTTTCTCACTGCTACTAGTGAATCTAATGTAACACACACCCATACAATCCGCACCACCCCGTGATGTTTTTCTCACTGCTACTAGTGAATCTAATGTAACACACACCCATACAATCCGCACCACCCCGTGATGTTTTTCTCACTGCTACTAGTGAATGTAATGTAACACACACCCATACAATGCGCACCACCCCGTGATGTTTTTCTCACTGCTACTAGTGAATGTAGTGTAACACACACCCATACAATGCGCACCACCCCGTGATGTTTTTCTCACTGCTACGAGTGAATGTAGTGTAACACACACCCATACAATGCGCACCACCCTGTGATGTTTTTCTCACTCCTACTAGTGAATGTAATGTAACACACACCCATACAATGCGCACCGCCCCGTGATGTTTTTCTCACTGCTACTAGTGAATCTAATGTAACACACACCCATACAATGCGCACCGCCCCGTGATGTTTTTCTCACTCCTACTAGTGAATCTAATGTAACACACACCCATACAATGCGCACCGCCCCGTGATGTTTTTCTCACTCCTACTAGTGAATGTAATGTAACACACACCCATACAATGCGCACCGCCCCATGATGTTTTTCTCACTCCTACTAGTGAATCTAATGTAACACACACCCATACAATGCTCACCGCCCCGTGATGATTTTCTCACTCCTACTAGTGAATGTAATGTAACACACACCCATTCAATGCGCACCACCCCGTGATGTTTTTCTCACTCCTACTAGTGAATCTAATGTAACACACACCCATACAATGCGCACCGCCCCGTGATGTTTTTCTCACTCCTAGTAGTGAATGTAATGTAACACACTCATACAATGAGCACCACCCCGTGATGTTTTTCTCACTCCTACTAGTGAATGTAATGTAACACACACCCATACAATGCGCACAACCCCGTGATGTTTTTCTCACTCCTACTAGTGAATGTAATGTAACACACACCCATACAATGCGCACCACCCCGTGATGTTTTTCTCACTCCTACTAGTGAATGTAATGTAACACACACCCATACAATGCGCACCACCCCGTGATGTTTTTCTCACTGCTACTAGTGAATGTAATGTAACACACACCCATACAATGCGCACCACCCCGTGATGTTTTTCTCACTGCTGCTAGTGAATGTAATGTAACACACACCCATACAATGCGCACCACCCCGTGATGTTTTTCTCACTCCTACTAGTGAATGTAATGTAACACACACCCATACAATGCGCACCACCCCGTGATGTTTTTCTCACTGCTACTAGTGAATGTAATGTAACACACACCCATACAATGCGCACCACCCCGTGATGTTTTTCTCACTGCTACTAGTGAATGTAACGTAACACACACCCATACAATGCGCACCACCCCGTGATGTTTTTCTCACTCCTACTAGTCAAAGTAACGTAACACACACCCATACAATGCGCACCACCCCGTGATGTTTTTCTCACTCCTACTAGTGAATGTAATGTAACACACACCCGTACAATGCGCACCACCCCGTGATGTTTTTCTCACTCCTACTAGTGAATGTAATGTAACACACACCCATACAATGCGCACCACCCCGTGATCATTTTCTCACTCCTACTAATGAATGTAATGTAACACACACCGATACAATGCGCACAGCCCCGTGATGTTTTTCTCACTCCTACTAGTGAATCTAATGTAAAACACACCCATACAATGCGCACCGCCCCGTGATGTTTTTCTCACTCCTAGTAGAGAATGTAATGTAACACACTCATACAATGAGCACCACCCCGTGATGTTTTTCTCACTCCTACTAGTGAATGTAATGTAACACACACCCATACAATGCGCACCACCCCGTGATGTTTTTCTCACTCCTACTAGTGAAAGTAAGGTAACACACACCCATACAATGCACACCACCCCGTGATGATTTTCTCACTCCTACTAGTGAATGTAATGTAACACACACCCATACAATGCGCACCACCCCGTGATGTTTTTCTCACTGCTACTAGTGAATGTAATGTAACACACACCCATACAATGCGCACCACCCCATGATGTTTTTCTCACTGCTACTAGTGAATGTAATGTAACACACACCCATACAATGCGCACCACCCCGAGATGTTTTTCTCACTCCTACTCGTGAATCTAATGTAACACACACCCATACAATGCGCACCACCCCGTGATGTTTTTCTCACTCCTACTAGTGAATCTAATGTAACACACACCCATAAAATGCGCACCACCCCGTGATGTTTTTTTCACTCCTACTAGTGAATGTAATGTAACACACACCCATACAATGCGCACCACCCCGTGATGTTTTTCTCACTCCTACTAGTGAATGTAATGTAACACACACCCATACAATGCGCACCACTTTTTCTCACTCCTACTAGTGAATGTAATACAACACACACCCATACAATGCGCACCACCCCGTGATGTTTTTCTCACTCCTACTAGTGAATGTAATGTAACACACACCAATACAATGCGCACCACCCCGTGATGTTTTTCTCACTCCTACTAGAGAATGTAATGTAACACACCAATACAATGGGCACCACCCCGTGATGTTTTTCTCACTCCTACTAGTGAATGTAATGTAATACACACCCATACAATGCGCACCACCCCGTGATGTTTTTCTCACTCCTACTAGTGAATGTAATGTAACACACACCCATACAATGCGCACCACCCCGTGATGTTTTTCTCACTCCTACTAGTGAATGTATTGTAACACACACCCATACAATGCGCACCACCCCGTGATGTTTATCTCACTCCTACTAGTGAATCTAATGTAACACACACCCATACAATGCGCACCACCCCGTGATGTTTTTCTTACTCCTACTAGTGAATGTAATGTAACACACACCCATACAATGCGCACCACCCCGTGATGTTTTTCTCACTCGTACTAGTGAATGTAATGTAACACACACCCATACAATGCGCACCACCACGTGATGTTTTTCTCACTGCTACTAGTGAATCTAATGTAACACACACCCATACAATGCGCACCACCCCGTGATGTTTTTCTCACTGCTACTAGTGAATCTAATGTAACACACACCCATACAATGCGCACCACCCCGTGATGTTTTTCTCACTGCTACTAGTGAATCTAATGTAACACACACCCATACAATGCGCACCACCCCGTGATGTTTTTCTCACTGCTACTAGTGAATCTAATGTAACACACACCCATACAATGCGCACCACCCCGTGATGTTTTTCTCACTGCTACTAGTGAATCTAATGTAACACACACCCATACAATGCCCACCACCCCGTGATGTTTTTCTCACTGCTACTAGTGAATCTAATGTAACACACACTCATACAATGCGCACCACCCCGTGATGTTTTTCTCACTCCTATTAGTGAATCTAATGTAACACACACCCATACAATGCGCACCACGCCGTGATGTTTTTCTCACTGCTACTAGTGAATCTAATGTAACACACCCATACAATGCGCACCACCCCGTGATGTTTTTCTCACTGCTACTAGTGAATCTAATGTAACACACACCCATACAATGCGCACCACCCCGTGATGTTTTTCTCACTACTACTAGTGAATCTAATGTAACACACACCCATACAATGCGCACCACCCCGTGATGTTTTTCTCACTGCTACTAGTGAATCTAATGTAACACACACCCATACAATTCGCACCACCCCGTGATGTTTTTCTCACTCCTACTAGTGAATGTAATGTAACACACACCCATACAATGCGCACCACCACGTGATGTTTTTCTCACTGCTACTAGTGAATGTAATGTAACACACACCCATACAATGCGCACCACCCCGTGATGTTTTTCTCACTGCTACTAGTGAATCTAATGTAACACACACCCATACAATTCGCACCACCCCGTGATGTTTTTCTCACTGCTACTAGTGAATGTAGTGTAACACACACCCATACAATGCGCACCACCCTGTGATGTTTTTCTCACTCCTACTAGTGAATGTAATGTAACACACACCCATACAATGCGCACCACCCCGTGATGTTTTTCTCACTGCTACTAGTGAATCTAATGTAACACACACCCATACAATGCGCACCGCCCCGTGATGTTTTTCTCACTCCTACTAGTGAATCTAATGTAACACACACCCATACAATGCGCACCGCCCCGTGATGTTTTTCTCACTCATACTAGTGAATGTAATGTAACACACACCCATACAATGCGCAACGCCCCGTGATGTTTTTCTCACTCCTACTAGTGAATCTAACGTAACACACACCCATACAATGCTCACCGCCCCGTGAATGTTTTCTCACTCCTACTAGTGAATGTAATGTAACACACACCCATTCAATGCGCACCACCCCGTGATGTTTTTCTCACTCCTACTAGTGAATGTAATGTAACACACACCCATACAATGCGCACCACCCCGTGATGTTTTTCTCACTGCTACTAGTGAATGTAATGTAACACACACCCATACAATGCGCACCACCCCATGATGTTTTTCTCACTGCTACTAGTGAAGGTAATGTAACACACACCCATACAATGCGCACCACCCCGTGATGTTTTTCTCACTCCTACTAGTGAATCTAATGTAACACACACCCATACAATGCGCACCACCCCGTGATGTTTTTCTCACTCCTACTAGTGAATCTAATGTAAAACACACCCATAAAATGCGCACCACCCCGTGATGTTTTTTTCACTCCTGCTAGTGAATGTAATGTAACACACACCCATACAATGCGCACCACCCCGTGATGTTTTTCTCACTCCTACTAGTGAATGTAATGTAACACACACCCATACAATGCGCACCACCCCGTGATGTTTTTCTCACTCCTACTAGTGAATGTAATACAACACACACCCATACAATGCGCACCACCCCGTGATGTTTTTCTCACTCCTACTAGTGAATGTAATGTAACACACACCAATACAATGCGCACCACCCCGTGATGTTTTTCTCACTCCTACTAGAGAATGTAATGTAACACACCAATACAATGGGCACCACCCCGTGATGTTTTTCTCACTCCTACTAGTGAATGTAATGTAATACACACCCATACAATGCGCACCACCCCGTGATGTTTTTCTCACTCCTACTAGTGAAAGTAAGGTAACACACACCCATACAATGCGCACCACCCCGTGATGTTTTTCTCACTCCTACTAGTGAATGTATTGTAACACACACCCATACAATGCGCACCACCCCGTGATGTTTATCTCACTCCTACTAGTGAATCTAATGTAACACACACCCATACAATGCGCACCACCCCGTGATGTTTTTCTTACTCCTACTAGTGAATGTAATGTAACATACACCCATACAATGCGCACCACCCCGTGATGTTTTTCTCACTCGTACTAGTGAATGTAATGTAACACACACCCATACAATGCGCACCACCACGTGATGTTTTTCTCACTGCTACTAGTGAATCTAATGTAACACACACCCATACAATGCGCACCACCCCGTGATGTTTTTCTCACTGCTACTAGTGAATCTAATGTAACACACACCCATACAATGCGCACCACACCGTGATGTTTTTCTCACTGCTACTAGTGAATCTAATGTAACACACACCCATACAATGCGCACCACCCCGTCATGTTTTTCTCACTGCTACTAGTGAATCTAATGTAACACACACCCATACAATGCGCACCACCCCGTGATGTTTTTCTCACTGCTACTAGTGAATCTAATGTAACACACACCCATACAATGCGCACCACCCCGTGATGTTTTTCTCACTGCTACTAGTGAATCTAATGTAACACACACTCATACAATGCGCACCACCCCGTGATGTTTTTCTCACTGCTACTAGTGAATCTAATGTAACACACACCCATACAATGCGCACCACCCCGTGATGTTTTTCTCACTGCTACTAGTGAATCTAATGTAACACACCCATACAATGCGCACCACCCCGTGATGTTTTTCTCACTGCTACTAGTGAATCTAATGTAACACACACCCATACAATGCGCACCACCCCGTGATGTTTTTCTCACTACTACTAGTGAATCTAATGTAACACACACCCATACAATGCGCACCACCCCGTGATGTTTTTCTCACTGCTACTAGTGAATCTAATGTAACACACCCATACAATGCGCACCACCCCGTGATGTTTTTCTCACTGCTACTAGTGAATCTAATGTAACACACACCCATACAATGCGCACCACCCCGTGATGTTTTTCTCACTACTACTAGTGAATCTAATGTAACACACACCCATACAATGCGCACCACCCCGTGATGTTTTTCTCACTGCTACTAGTGAATCTAATGTAACACACACCCATACAATTCGCACCACCCCGTGATGTTTTTCTCACTCCTACTAGTGAATGTAATGTAACACACACCCATACAATGCGCACCACCACGTGATGTTTTTCTCACTGCTACTAGTGAATGTAATGTAACACACACCCATACAATGCGCACCACCCCGTGATGTTTTTCTCACTGCTACTAGTGAATGTAGTGTAACACACACCCATACAATGCGCACCACCCCGTGATGTTTTTCTCACTCCTACTAGTGAATGTAATGTAACACACACCCATACAATGCGCACCACCCCGTGATGTTTTTCTCACTGCTACTAGTGAATCTAATGTAACACACACCCATACAATGCGCACCGCCCCGTGATGTTTTTCTCTCTCCTACTAGTGAATCTAATGTAACACACACCCATACAATGCGCACCGCCCCGTGATGTTTTTCTCACTCATACTAGTGAATGTAATGTAACACACACCCATACAATGCGCACCGCCCCGTGATGTTTTTCTCACTCCTACTAGTGAATTTAACGTAACACACACCCATACAATGCTCACCGCCCCGTGATGATTTTCTCACTCCTACTAGTGAATGTAATGTAACACACACCCATTCAATGCGCACCACCCCGTAATGTTTTTCTCACTCCTACTAGTGAATCTAATGTAACACACACCCATACAATGCGCACTGCCCCGTGATGTTTTTCTCACTCCTAGTAGTGAATGTAACGTAACACACTCATACAATGAGCACCACCCCGTGATGTTTTTCTCACTCCTACTAGTGAATGTAATGTAACACACACCCATACAATGCGCACAACCCCGTGATGTTTTTCTCACTCCTACTAGTGAATGTAATGTAACACACACCCATACAATGCGCACCACCCCGTGATGTTTTTCTCACTCCTACTAGTGAATGTAATGTAACACACACCCATACAATGCGCACCACCCCGTGATGTTTTTCTCACTGCTACTAGTGAATGTAATGTAACACACACCCATACAATGCGCACCACCCCGTGATGTTTTTCTCACTGCTGCTAGTGAATGTAATGTAACACACACCCATACAATGCGCACCACCCCGTGATGTTTTTCTCACTCCTACTAGTGAATGTAATGTAACACACACCCATACAATGCGCACCACCCCGTGATGTTTTTCTCACTGCCAGTAGTGAATGTAATGTAACACACACCCATACAATGCGCACCACCCCGTGATGTTTTTCTCACTGCTGCTAGTGAATGTAATGTAACACACACCCATACAATGCGCACCACCCCGTGATGTTTTTCTCACTCCTACTAGTGAATGTAATGTAACACACACCCATACAATGCGCACCACCCCGTGATGTTTTTCTCACTCCTACTAGTCAAAGTAACGTAACACACACCCATACAATGCGCACCACCCCGTGATGTTTTTCTCACTCCTTAGTGAATGTAATGTAACACACACCCGTACAATGCGCACCACCCCATGATGTTTTTCTCACTCCTACTAGTGAATGTAATGTAACACACACCCGTACAATGCGCACCACCCCGTGATGTTTTTCTCACTCCTACTAGTGAATCTAATGTAACACACACCCATACAATGCGCACCACCCCGTGATGTTTTTCTCACTCCTACTAGTGAATCTAATGTAACACACACCCATACAATGCGCACCACCCCGTGATGTTTTTCTCACTCCTACTAGAGAATGTAATGTAACACACACCCATACAATGCGCACCACCCCGTGATGTTTTTCTCACTCCTATTAGTGAATGTAATGTAACACACACCCATACAATGCGCACCACCCCGTGATGTTTTTCTCACTCCTACTAGTGAATGTAATGTAACACACACCCATACAATGCGCACCACCCCGTGATGATTTTCTCACTCCTACTAGTGAATGTAATACAACACACACCCATACAATGCGCACCACCCCGTGATGTTTTTCTCACTCCTACTAGAGAATGTAATGTAACACACACCCATACAATGCGCACCACCCCGTGATGTTTTTCTCACTCCTACTAGTGAATCTAATGTAACACACACCCATACAATGCGCACCACCCCGTGAAGTTTTTCTCACTCCTACTAGTGAATGTAATACAACACACACCCATACAATGCGCACCACCCCGTGATGTTTTTCTCACTCCTACTAGTGAATGTAATGTAACACACACCAATACAATGCGCACCACCCCGTGATGTTTTTCTCACTCCTACTAGAGAATGTAATGAAACACACACCCATACAATGCGCACCACCCCGTGATGTTTTTCTCACTCCTACTAGTGAATGTAATGTAACACACACCCATACAATGCGCACCACCCCGTGATGTTTTTCTCACTCCTACTAGTGAATGTAATGTAACACACACCCATACAATGCGCACCACCCCGTGATGTTTTTCTCCTTCCTACTATTGAATGTATTGTAACACACACCCATACAATGCGCACCACCCCGTGATGTTTATCTCACTCCTACTAGTGAATCTAATGTAACACACACCCATACAATGCGCACCACCCCGTTATGTTTTTCTCACTCCTACTAGTGAATGTAATGTAACACACACCCATACAATGCGCACCACCCCGTGATGTTTTTCTCACTCGTACTAGTGAATTTAATGTAACACACACCCATACAATGCGCAACACCCCGTGATGTTTTTCTCACTGCTACTAGTGAATCTAATGTAACACACACCCATACAATGCGCACCACCCCGTGATGTTTTTCTCACTGCTACTAGTGAATCTAATGTAACACACACCCATACAATGCGCACCACCCCGTGATGTGTTTCTCACTGCTACTAGTGAATCTAATGTAACACACACCCATACAATGCGCACCACCCCGTGATGTTTTTCTCACTGCTACTAGTGAATGTAATGTAACACACACCCATACAATGCGCACCACCCCGTGATGTTTTTCTCACTGCTACTAGTGAATCTAATGTAACACACACCCATACAATGCGCACCACCCCGTGATGTTTTTCTCACTGCTACTAGTGAATCTAATGTAACACACACCCATACAATGCGCACCACCCCGTGATGTTTTTCTCACTGCTACTAGTGAATCTAATGTAACACACACCCATACAATGCGCACCACCCCGTGATGTTTTTCTCACTGCTACTAGTGAATCTAATGTAACACACCCATACAATGCGCACCACCCCGTGATGTTTTTCTCACTCCTACTAGAGAATGTAATGTAACACACACCCATACAATGCGCACCACCCCGTGATGTTTTTCTCACTCCTACTAGTGAATGTAATGTAACACACACCCATACAATGCGCACCACCCCGTGATGTTTTTCTCACTCCTACTAGTGAATGTAATACAACACACACCCATACAATGCGCACCACCCCGGGATGTTTTTCTCACTCCTACTAGTGAATGTAATGTAACACACACCAATACAATGCGCACCACCCCGTGATGTTTTTCTCACTCCTACTAGAGAATGTAATGTAACACACACCCATACAATGCGCACCACCCCGTGATGTTTTTCTCACTCCTACTAGTGAATGTAATGTAACACACACCCATACAATGCGCACCACCCCGTGATGTTTTTCTCACTCCTACTAGTGAATGTAATGTAACACACACCCATACAATGCGCACCACCCCGTGATGTTTTTCTCACTCCTACTAGTGAATGTATTGTAACACACACCCATACAATGCGCACCACTCCGTGATGTTTATCTCACTCCTACTAGTGAATGTAATGTAACACACACCCATACAATGCGCACCACCCCGTGATGTTTTTCTCACTCGTGCTAGTGAATGTAATGTAACACACACCCATACAATGCGCACCACCCCATGATGTTTTTCTCACTGCTACTAGTGAATGTAATGTAACACACACCCATACAATGCGCACCACCCCGTGATGTTTTTCTCACTCCTACTAGTGAATGTAATGTAACACACACCCATACAATGCGCACCACCCCGTGATGTTTTTCTCACTCCTACTAGTGAATGTATTGTAACACACACCCATACAATGCGCACCACTCCGTGATGTTTATCTCACTCCTACTAGTGAATGTAATGTAACACACACCCATACAATGCGCACCACCCCGTGATGTTTTTCTCACTCGTGCTAGTGAATGTAATGTAACACACACCCATACAATGCGCACCACCCCATGATGTTTTTCTCACTGCTACTAGTGAATGTAATGTAACACACACCCATACAATGCGCACCACCCCGTGATGTTTTTCTCACTGCTACTAGTGAATCTAATGTAACACACACCCATACAATGCGCACCACCCCGTGATGTTTATCTCACTCCTACTAGTGAATGTAACGTAACACACACCCATACAATGTGCACCACCCCGTGATGTTTTTCTCACTCCTACTAGTCAAAGTAACGTAACACACACCCATACAATGCGCACCACCCCGTGATGTTTTTCTCACTCCTACTAGTGAATGTAATGTAACACACACCCGTACAATGCGCACCACCCCGTGATGTTTTTCTCACTCCTACTAGTGAATGTAATGTAACACACACCCATACAATGCGCACCACCCCGTGATCATTTTCTCACTCCTACTAATGAATGTAATGTAACACACACCGATACAATGCGCACCGCCCCGTGATGTTTTTCTCACTCCTAGTAGAGAATGTAATGTAACACACTCATACAATGAGCACCACCCCGTGATGTTTTTCTCACTCCTACTAGTGAATGTAATGTAACACACACCCATACAATGCGCACCACCCCGTGATGTTTTTCTCACTCCTACTAGTGAAAGTAAGGTAACACACACCCATACAATGCACACCACCCCGTGATGATTTTCTCACTCCTACTAGTGAATGTAATGTAACACACACCCATAAAATGCGCACCACCCCGTGATGTTTTTCTCACTGCTACTAGTGAATGTAATGTAACACACACCCATACAATGCGCACCACCCCATGATGTTTTTCTCACTGCTACTAGTGAATGTAATGTAACACACACCCATACAATGCGCACCACCCCGTGATGTTTTTCTCACTCCTACTAGTGAATCTAATGTAACACACACCCATACAATGCGCACCACCCCGTGATGTTTTTCTCACTCCTACTAGTGAATCTAATGTAACACACACCCATAAAATGCGCACCACCCCGTGATGTTTTTTTCACTCCTACTAGTGAATGTAATGTAACACACACCCATACAATGCGCACCACCCCGTGATGTTTTTCTCACTCCTACTAGTGAATGTAATGTAACACACACCCATACAATGTGCACCACCCCGTGATGTTTTTCTCACTCCTACTAGTGAATGTAATACAACACACACCCATACAATGCGCACCACCCCGTGATGTTTTTCTCACTCCTACTAGTGAATGTAATGTAACACACACCAATACAATGCGCACCACCCCGTGATGTTTTTCTCACTCCTACTAGAGAATGTAACGTAACACACCAATACAATGGGCACCACCCCGTGATGTTTTTCTCACTCCTACTAGTGAATGTAATGTAATACACACCCATACAATGCGCACCACCCCGTGATGTTTTTCTCACTCCTACTAGTGAATGTAATGTAACACACACCCATACAATGCGCACCACCCCGTGATGTTTTTCTCACTCCTACTAGTGAATGTATTGTAACACACACCCATACAATGCGCACCACCCCGTGATGTTTATCTCACTCCTACTAGTGAATCTAATGTAACACACACCCATACAATGCGCACCACCCCGTGATGTTTTTCTTACTCCTACTAGTGAATGTAATGTAACACACACCCATACAATGCGCACCACCCCGTGATGTTTTTCTCACTCGTACTAGTGAATGTAATGTAACACACACCCATACAATGCGCACCACCACGTGATGTTTTTCTCACTGCTACTAGTGAATCTAATGTAACACACACCCATACAATGCGCACCACCCCGTGATGTTTTTCTCACTGCTACTAGTGAATCTAATGTAACACACACCCATACAATGCGCACCACCCCGTGATGTTTTTCTCACTCCTACTAGTGAATCTAATGTAACACACACCCATACAATGCGCACCACCCCGTGATGTTTTTCTCACTCCTACTAGTGAATCTAATGTAACACACACCCATACAATGCGCACCACCCCGTGATGTTTTTCTCACTGCTACTAGTGAATCTAATGTAACACACACCCATACAATGCGCACCACCCCGTGATGTTTTTCTCACTGCTACTAGTGAATCTAATGTAACACACACTCATACAATGCGCACCACCCCGTGATGTTTTTCTCACTGCTACTAGTGAATCTAATGTAACACACACCCATAAAATGCGCACCACGCCGTGATGTTTTTCTCACTGCTACTAGTGAATCTAATGTAACACACCCATACAATGCGCACCACCCCGTGATGTTTTTCTCACTGCTACTAGTGAATCTAATGTAACACACACCCATAAAATGCGCACCACCCCGTGATGTTTTTCTCACTACTACTAGTGAATCTAATGTAACACACACCCATACAATGCGCACCACCCCATGATGTTTTTCTCACTGCTACTAGTGAATCTAATGTAACACACACCCATACAATTCGCACCACCCCGTGATGTTTTTCTCACTCCTACTAGTGAATGTAATGTAACACACACCCATACAATGCGCACCACCACGTGATGTTTTTCTCACTGCTACTAGTGAATGTAATGTAACACACACCCATACAATGCGCACCACCCCGTGATGTTTTTCTCACTGCTACTAGTGAATGTAGTGTAACACACCCAAACAATGCGCACCACCCTGTGATGTTTTTCTCACTCCTACTAGTGAATGTAATGTAACACACACCCATACAATGCGCACCACCCCGTGATGTTTTTCTCACTGCTACTAGTGAATCTAATGTAACACACACCCATACAATGCGCACCGCCCCGTGATGTTTTTCTCACTCCTACTAGTGAATCTAATGTAACACACACCCATAAAAAGCGCACCGCCCCGTGATGTTTTTCTCACTCATACTAGTGAATGTAATGTAACACACACCCATACAATGCGCACCGCCCCGTGATGTTTTTCTCACTCCTACTAGTGAATCTAACGTAACACACACCCATACAATGCTCAAAGCCCCGTGAATGTTTTCTCACTCCTACTAGTGAATGTAATGTAACACACACCCATTCAATGCGCACCACCCCGTGATGTTTTTCTCACTCCTACTAGTGAATGTAATGTAACACACACCCATACAATGCGCACCACCCCGTGATGTTTTTCTCACTGCTACTAGTGAATGTAATGTAACACACACCCATACAATGCGCACCACCCCGTGATGTTTTTCTCACTGCTACTAGTGAATGTAATGTAACACACACCCATACAATGCGCACCACCCCGTGATGTTTTTCTCACTCCTACTAGTGAATCTAATGTAACACACACCCATACAATGCGCACCACCCCGTGATGTTTTTCTCACTCCTACTAGTGAATCTAATGTAACACACACCCATAAAATGCGCACCACCCCGTGATGTTTTTCTCACTCCTACTAGTGAATGTAATGTAACACACACCCATACAATGCGCACCACCCCGTGATGTTTATCTCACTCCTACTAGTGAATCTAATGTAACACACACCCATACAATACGCACCACCCCGTGATGTTTTTCTCACTCCTACTAGTGAATGTAATGTAACACACACCCATACAATGCGCACCACCCCGTGATGTTTTTCTCACTCGTACTAGTGAATGTAATGTAACACACACCCATACAATGCGCACCACCACGTGATGTTTTTCTCACTGCTACTAGTGAATCTAATGTAACACACACCCATACAATGCGCACCACCCCGTGATGTTTTTCTCACTGCTACTAGTGAATCTAATGTAACACACACCCATACAATGCGCACCACCCCGTGATGTTTTTCTCACTGCTACTAGTGAATCTAATGTAACACACACCCATACAATGCGCACCACCCCGTGATGTTTTTCTCACTGCTACTAGTGAATCTAATGTAACACACACCCATACAATGCGCACCACCCCGTGATGTTTTTCTCACTGCTACTAGTGAATCTAATGTAACACACACCCATACAATGCGCACCACCCCGTGATGTTTTTCTCACTGCTACTAGTGAATCTAATGTAACACACACCCATACAATGCGCACCACCCCGTGATGTTTTTCTCACTGCTACTAGTGAATCTAATGTAACACACACTCATACAATGCGCACCACCCCGTGATGTTTTTCTCACTGCTACTAGTGAATCTAATGTAACACACACCCATACAATGCGCACCACGCCGTGATGTTTTTCTCACTGCTACTAGTGAATCTAATGTAACACACCCATACAATGCGCACCACCCCGTGATGTTTTTCTCACTGCTACTAGTGAATCTAATGTAACACACACCCATACAATGCGCACCACCCCGTGATGTTTTTCTCACTACTACTAGTGAATCTAATGTAACACACACCCATACAATGCGCACCACCCCGTGATGTTTTTCTCACTGCTACTAGTGAATCTAATGTAACACACACCCATACAATTCGCACCACCCCGTGATGTTTTTCTCACTCCTACTAGTGAATGTAATGTAACACACACCCATACAATGCGCACCAGCACGTGATGTTTTTCTCACTGCTACTAGTGAATGTAATGTAACACACACCCATACAATGCGCACCACCCCGTGATGTTTTTCTCACTGCTACTAGTGAATGTAGTGTAACACACCCATACAATGCGCACCACCCCGTGATGTTTTTCTCACTCCTACTAGTGAATGTAATGTAACACACACCCATACAATGCGCACCACCCCGTGATGTTTTTCTCACTGCTACTAGTGAATCTAATGTAACACACACCCATACAATGCGCACCGCCCCGTGATGTTTTTTTCACTCCTACTAGTGAATGTAATGTAACACACACCCATACAATGCGCACCACCCCGTGATGTTTTTCTCACTCCTACTAGTGAATGTAATGTAATACACACCCATACAATGCGCACCACCCCGTGATGTTTTTCTCACTCCTACTAGTGAATGTAATGTAACACACACCCATACAATGCGCACCACCCCGTGATGTTTTTCTCACTCCTACTAGTGAATGTATTGTAACACACACCCATACAATGCGCACCACCCCGTGATGTTTATCTCACTCCTACTAGTGAATCTAATGTAACACACACCCATACAATGCGCACCACCCCGTGATGTTTTTCTTACTCCTACTAGTGAATGTAATGTAACACACACCCATACAATGCGCACCACCCCGTGATGTTTTTCTCACTCGTACTAGTGAATGTAATGTAACACACACCCATACAATGCGCACCACCACGTGATGTTTTTCTCACTGCTACTAGTGAATCTAATGTAACACACACCCATACAATGCGCACCACCCCGTGATGTTTTTCTCACTGCTACTAGTGAATCTAATGTAACACACACCCATACAATGCGCACCACCCCGTGATGTTTTTCTCACTGCTACTAGTGAATCTAATGTAACACACACCCATACAATGCGCACCACCCCGTGATGTTTTTCTCACTGCTGCTAGTGAATCTAATGTAACACACACCCATACAATGCGCACCACCCCGTGATGTTTTTCTCACTGCTACTAGTGAATCTAATGTAACACACACCCATACAATGCGCACCACCCCGTGATGTTTTTCTCACTGCTACTAGTGAATCTAATGTAACACACACTCATACAATGCGCACCACCCCGTGATGTTTTTCTCACTGCTACTAGTGAATCTAATGTAACACACACCCATACAATGCGCACCATGCCGTGATGTTTTTCTCACTGCTACTAGTGAATCTAATGTAACACACCCATACAATGCGCACCACCCCGTGATGTTTTTCTCACTGCTACTAGTGAATCTAATGTAACACACACCCATAAAATGCGCACCACCCCGTGATGTTTTTCTCACTACTACTAGTGAATCTAATGTAACACACACCCATACAATGCGCACCACCCCGTGATGTTTTTCTCACTGCTACTAGTGAATCTAATGTAACACACACCCATACAATTCGCACCACCCCGTGATGTTTTTCTCACTCCTACTAGTGAATGTAATGTAACACACACCCATACAATGCGCACCACCACGTGATGTTTTTCTCACTGCTACTAGTGAATGTAATGTAACACACACCCATACAATGCGCACCTCCCCGTGATGTTTTTCTCACTGCTACTAGTGAATGTAGTGTAACACACCCATACAATGCGCACCACCCTGTGATGTTTTTCTCACTCCTACTAGTGAATGTAATGTAACACACACCCATACAATGCGCACCACCCCGTGATGTTTTTCTCACTGCTACTAGTGAATCTAATGTAACACACACCCATACAATGCGCACCGCCCCGTGATGTTTTTCTCACTCCTACTAGTGAATCTAATGTAACACACACCCATAAAAGGCGCACCGCCCCGTGATGTTTTTCTCACTCATACTAGTGAATGTAATGTAACACACACCCATACAATGCGCACCGCCCCGTGATGTTTTTCTCACTCCTACTAGTGAATCTAACGTAACACACACCCATACAATGCTCAAAGCCCCGTGAATGTTTTCTCACTCCTACTAGTGAATGTAATGTAACACACACCCATACAATGCGCACCACCCCGTGATGTTTTTCTCACTGCTACTAGTGAATGTAATGTAACACACACCCATACAATGCGCACCACCCCGTGATGTTTTTCTCACTGCTACTAGTGAATGTAATGTAACACACACCCATACAATGCGCACCACCCCGTGATGTTTTTCTCACTCCTACTAGTGAATCTAATGTAACACACACCCATACAATGCGCACCACCCCGTGATGTTTTTCTCACTCCTACTAGTGAATCTAATGTAACACACACCCATAAAATGCGCACCACCCCGTGATGTTTTTTTCACTCCTACTAGTGAATGTAATGTAACACACACCCATACAATGCGCACCACCCCGTGATGCTTATCTCACTCCTACTAGTGAATCTAATGTAACACACACCCATACAATACGCACCACCCCGTGATGTTTTTCTTACTCCTACTAGTGAATGTAATGTAACACACACCCATACAATGCGCACCACCCCGTGATGTTTTTCTCACTCGTACTAGTGAATGTAATGTAACACACACCCATACAATGCGCACCACCACGTGATGTTTTTCTCACTGCTACTAGTGAATCTAATGTAACACACACCCATACAATGCGCACCACCCCGTGATGTTTTTCTCACTGCTACTAGTGAATCTAATGTAACACACACCCATACAATGCGCACCACCCCGTGATGTTTTTCTCACTGCTACTAGTGAATCTAATGTAACACACACCCATACAATGCGCACCACCCCGTGATGTTTTTCTCACTGCTACTAGTGAATCTAATGTAACACACACCCATACAATGCGCACCACCCCGTGATGTTTTTCTCACTGCTACTAGTGAATCTAATGTAACACACACCCATACAATGCGCACCACCCCGTGATGTTTTTCTCACTGCTACTAGTGAATCTAATGTAACACACACTCATACAATGCGCACCACCCCGTGATGTTTTTCTCACTGCTACTAGTGAATCTAATGTAACACACACCCATACAATGCGCACCACGCCGTGATGTTTTTCTCACTGCTACTAGTGAATCTAATGTAACACACCCATACAATGCGCACCACCCCGTGATGTTTTTCTCACTGCTACTAGTGAATCTAATGTAACACACACCCATACAATGCGCACCACCCCGTGATGTTTTTCTCACTACTACTAGTGAATCTAATGTAACACACACCCATACAATGCGCACCACCCCGTGATGTTTTTCTCACTGCTACTAGTGAATCTAATGTAACACACACCCATACAATTCGCACCACCCCGTGATGTTTTTCTCACTCCTACTAGTGAATGTAATGTAACACACACCCATACAATGCGCACCACCACGTGATGTTTTTCTCACTGCTACTAGTGAATGTAATGTAACACACACCCATACAATGCGCACCACCCCGTGATGTTTTTCTCACTGCTACTAGTGAATGTAGTGTAACACACCCATACAATGCGCACCACCCTGTGATGTTTTTCTCACTCCTACTAGTGAATGTAATGTAACACACACCCATACAATGCGCACCACCCCGTGATGTTTTTCTCACTGCTACTAGTGAATCTAATGTAACACACACCCATACAATGCGCACCGCCCCGTGATGTTTTTTTCACTCCTACTAGTGAATGTAATGTAACACACACCCATACAATGCGCACCACCCCGTGATGTTTTTCTCACTCCTACTAGTGAATGTAATGTAATACACACCCATACAATGCGCACCACCCCGTGATGTTTTTCTCACTCCTACTAGTGAATGTAATGTAACACACACCCATACAATGCGCACCACCCCGTGATGTTTTTCTCACTCCTACTAGTGAATGTATTGTAACACACACCCATACAATGCGCACAACCCCGTGATGTTTATCTCACTCCTACTAGTGAATCTAATGTAACACACACCCATACAATGCGCACCACCCCGTGATGTTTTTCTTACTCCTACTAGTGAATGTAATGTAACACACACCCATACAATGCGCACCACCCCGTGATGTTTTTCTCACTCGTACTAGTGAATGTAATGTAACACACACCCATACAATGCGCACCACCACGTGATGTTTTTCTCACTGCTACTAGTGAATCTAATGTAACACACACCCATACAATGCGCACCACCCCGTGATGTTTTTCTCACTGCTACTAGTGAATCTAATGTAACACACACCCATACAATGCGCACCACCCCGTGATGTTTTTCTCACTGCTACTAGTGAATCTAATGTAACACACACCCATACAATGCGCACCACCCCGTGATGTTTTTCTCACTGCTACTAGTGAATCTAATGTAACACACACCCATACAATGCGCACCACCCCGTGATGTTTTTCTCACTGCTACTAGTGAATCTAATGTAACACACACCCATACAATGCGCACCACCCCATGATGTTTTTCTCACTGCTACTAGTGAATCTAATGTAACACACACTCATACAATGCGCACCACCCCGTGATGTTTTTCTCACTGCTACTAGTGAATCTAATGTAACACACACCCATACAATGCGCACCACCCCGTGATGTTTTTCTCACTGCTACTAGTGAATCTAATGTAACACACCCATACAATGCGCACCACCCCGTGATGTTTTTCTCACTGCTACTAGTGAATCTAATGTAACACACACCCATACAATGCGCACCACCCCGTGATGTTTTTCTCACTACTACTAGTGAATCTAATGTAACACACACCCATACAATGCGCACCACCCCGTGATGTTTTTCTCACTGCTACTAGTGAATCTAATGTAACACACACCCATACAATTCGCACCACCCCGTGATGTTTTTCTCACTCCTACTAGTGAATGTAATGTAACACACACCCATACAATGCGCACCACCACGTGATGTTTTTCTCACTGCTACTAGTGAATGTAATGTAACACACACCCATACAATTCGCACCACCCCGTGATGTTTTTCTCACTGCTACTAGTGAATGTAGTGTAACACACACCCATACAATGCGCACCACCCTGTGATGTTTTTCTCACTCCTACTAGTGAATGTAATGTAACACACACCCATACAATGCGCACCACCCCGTGATGTTTTTCTCACTGCTACTAGTGAATCTAATGTAACACACACCCATACAATGCGCACCGCCCCGTGATGTTTTTCTCACTCCTACTAGTGAATGTAATGTAACACACACCCATACAATGCGCACCGCCCCGTGATGTTTTTCTCACTCCTACTAGTGAATTTAACGTAACACACACCCATACAATGCTCACCGCCCCGTGATGATTTTCTCACTCCTACTAGTGAATGTAATGTAACACACACCCATTCAATGCGCACCACCCCGTGATGTTTTTCTCACTCCTACTAGTGAATCTAATGTAACACACACCCATACAATGCGCACTGCCCCGTGATGTTTTTCTCACTCCTAGTAGTGAATGTAACGTAACACACTCATACAATGAGCACCACCCCGTGATGTTTTTCTCACTCCTACTAGTGAATGTAATGTAACAAACACCCATACAATGCGCACAACCCCGTGATGTTTTTCTCACTCCTACTAGTGAATGTAATGTAACACACACCCATACAATGCGCACCACCCCGTGATGTTTTTCTCACTCCTACTAGTGAATGTAATGTAACACACACCCATACAATGCGCACCACCCCGTGATGTTTTTCTCACTCCTAGTAGTGAATGTAATGTAACACACTCATACAATGAGCACCACCCCGTGATGTTTTTCTCACTCCTACTAGTGAATGTAATGTAACACATACCCATACAATGCGCACCACCCCGTGATGTTTTTCTCACTCCTACTAGTGAAAGTAAGGTAACACACACCCATGCAATGCACACCACCCCGTGATGATTTTCTCACTGCTACTAGTGAATCTAATGTAACACACACCCATACAATGCGCACCACCCCGTGATGTTTTTCTCACTGCTACTAGTGAATCTAATGTAACACACACCCATACAATGCGCACCACCCCGTGATGTTTTTCTCACTGCTACTAGTGAATCTAATGTAACACACACTCATACAATGCGCACCACCCCGTGATGTTTTTCTCACTGCTACTAGTGAATCTAATGTAACACACACCCATACAATGCGCACCACCCCGTGATGTTTTTCTCACTGCTACTAGTGAATCTAATGTAACACACCCATACAATGCGCACCACCCCGTGATGTTTTTCTCACTGCTACTAGTGAATGTAATGTAACACACACCCATACAATGCGCACCACCCCGTGATGTTTTTCTCACTCCTACTAGTGAATCTAATGTAACACACACCCATACAATGCGCACCACCCCGTGATGTTTTTCTCACTGCTACTAGTGAATCTAATGTAACGCACACCCATACAATTCGCACCACCCCGTGATGTTTTTCTCACTCCTACTAGTGAATGTAATGTAACACACACCCATACAATGCGCACCACCACGTGATGTTTTTCTCACTGCTACTAGTGAATGTAATGTAACACACACCCATACAATGCGCACCACCCCGTGATGTTTTTCTCACTGCTACTAGTGAATGTAGTGTAACACACACCCATACAATGCGCACCACCCTGTGATGTTTTTCTCACTCCTACTAGTGAATGTAATGTAACACACACCCATACAATGCGCACCACCCCGTGATGTTTTTCTCACTGCTACTAGTGAATCTAATGTAACACACACCCATACAATGCGCACCGCCCCGTGATGTTTTTCTCTCTCCTACTAGTGAATCTAATGTAACACACACCCATACAATGCGCACCGCCCCGTGATGTTTTTCTCACTCATACTAGTGAATGTAATGTAACACACACCCATACAATGCGCACCGCCCCGTGATGTTTTTCTCACTCCTACTAGTGAATTTAACGTAACACACACCCATACAATGCTCACCGCCCCGTGATGATTTTCTCACTCCTACTAGTGAATGTAATGTAACACACACCCATTCAATGCGCACCACCCCGTAATGTTTTTCTCACTCCTACTAGTGAATCTAATGTAACACACACCCATACAATGCGCACTGCCCCGTGATGTTTTTCTCACTCCTAGTAGTGAATGTAACGTAACACACTCATACAATGAGCACCACCCCGTGATGTTTTTCTCACTCCTACTAGTGAATGTAATGTAACACACACCCATACAATGCGCACAACCCCGTGATGTTTTTCTCACTCCTACTAGTGAATGTAATGTAACACACACCCATACAATGCGCACCACCCCGTGATGTTTTTCTCACTCCTACTAGTGAATGTAATGTAACACACACCCATACAATGCGCACCACCCCGTGATGTTTTTCTCACTGCTACTAGTGAATGTAATGTAACACACACCCATACAATGCGCACCACCCCGTGATGTTTTTCTCACTGCTGCTAGTGAATGTAATGTAACACACACCCATACAATGCGCACCACCCCGTGATGTTTTTCTCACTCCTACTAGTGAATGTAATGTAACACACACCCATACAATGCGCACCACCCCGTGATGTTTTTCTCACTGCTACTAGTGAATGTAATGTAACACACACCCATACAATGCGCACCACCCCGTGATGTTTTTCTCACTGCTGCTAGTGAATGTAATGTAACACACACCCATACAATGCGCACCACCCCGTGATGTTTTTCTCACTCCTACTAGTGAATGTAATGTAACACACACCCATACAATGCGCACCACCCCGTGATGTTTTTCTCACTCCTACTAGTCAAAGTAACGTAACACACACCCATACAATGCGCACCACCCCGTGATGTTTTTCTCACTCCTTAGTGAATGTAATGTAACACACACCCGTACAATGCGCACCACCCCATGATGTTTTTCTCACTCCTACTAGTGAATGTAATGTAACACACACCCGTACAATGCGCACCACCCCGTGATGTTTTTTTCACTCCTACTAGTGAATCTAATGTAACACACACCCATACAATGCGCACCACCCCGTGATGTTTTTCTCACTCCTACTAGTGAATCTAATGTAACACACACCCATACAATGCGCACCACCCCGTGATGTTTTTCTCACTCCTACTAGAGAATGTAATGTAACACACACCCATACAATGCGCACCACCCCGTGATGTTTTTCTCACTCCTATTAGTGAATGTAATGTAACACACACCCATACAATGCGCACCACCCCGTGATGTTTTTCTCACTCCTACTAGTGAATGTAATGTAACACACACCCATACAATGCGCACCACCCCGTGATGATTTTCTCACTCCTACTAGTGAATGTAATACAACACACACCCATACAATGCGCACCACCCCGTGATGTTTTTCTCACTCCTACTAGAGAATGTAATGTAACACACACCCATACAATGCGCACCACCCCGTGATGTTTTTCTCACTCCTACTAGTGAATCTAATGTAACACACACCCATACAATGCGCACCACCCCGTGAAGTTTTTCTCACTCCTACTAGTGAATGTAATACAACACACACCCATACAATGCGCACCACCCCGTGATGTTTTTCTCACTCCTACTAGTGAATGTAATGTAACACACACCAATACAATGCGCACCACCCCGTGATGTTTTTCTCACTCCTACTAGAGAATGTAATGAAACACACACCCATACAATGCGCACCACCCCGTGATGTTTTTCTCACTCCTACTAGTGAATGTAATGTAACACACACCCATACAATGCGCACCACCCCGTGATGTTTTTCTCACTCCTACTAGTGAATGTAATGTAACACACACCCATACAATGCGCACCACCCCGTGATGTTTTTCTCACTCCTACTATTGAATGTATTGTAACACACACCCATACAATGCGCACCACCCCGTGATGTTTATCTCACTCCTACTAGTGAATCTAATGTAACACACACCCATACAATGCGCACCACCCCGTTATGTTTTTCTCACTCCTACTAGTGAATGTAATGTAACACACACCCATACAATGCGCACCACCCCGTGATGTTTTTCTCACTCGTACTAGTGAATGTAATGTAACACACACCCATACAATGCGCAACACCCCGTGATGTTTTTCTCACTGCTACTAGTGAATCTAATGTAACACACACCCATACAATGCGCACCACCCCGTGATGTTTTTCTCACTGCTACTAGTGAATCTAATGTAACACACACCCATACAATGCGCACCACCCCGTGATGTGTTTCTCACTGCTACTAGTGAATCTAATGTAACACACACCCATACAATGCGCACCACCCCGTGATGTTTTTCTCACTGCTACTAGTGAATGTAATGTAACACACACCCATACAATGCGCACCACCCCGTGATGTTTTTCTCACTGCTACTAGTGAATCTAATGTAACACACACCCATACAATGCGCACCACCCCGTGATGTTTTTCTCACTGCTACTAGTGAATCTAATGTAACACACACCCATACAATGCGCACCACCCCGTGATGTTTTTCTCACTGCTACTAATGAATCTAATGTAACACACACCCATACAATGCGAACCACCCCGTGATGTTTTTCTCACTGCTACTAGTGAATCTAATGTAACACACCCATACAATGCGCACCACCCCGTGATGTTTTTCTCACTCCTACTAGAGAATGTAATGTAACACACACCCATACAATGCGCACCACCCCGTGATGTTTTTCTCACTCCTACTAGTGAATGTAATGTAACACACACCCATACAATGCGCACCACCCCGTGATGTTTTTCTCACTCCTACTAGTGAATGTAATACAACACACACCCATACAATGCGCACCACCCCGGGATGTTTTTCTCACTCCTACTAGTGAATGTAATGTAACACACACCAATACAATGCGCACCACCCCGTGATGTTTTTCTCACTCCTACTAGAGAATGTAATGTAACACACACCCATACAATGCGAACCACCCCGTGATGTTTTTCTCACTCCTACTAGTGAATGTAATGTAACACACACCCATACAATGCGCACCACCCCGTGATGTTTTTCTCACTCCTACTAGTGAATGTAATGTAACACACACCCATACAATGCGCACCACCGCGTGATGTTTTTCTCACTCCTACTAGTGAATGTATTGTAACACACACCCATACAATGCGCACCACTCCGTGATGTTTATCTCACTCCTACTAGTGAATGTAATGTAACACACACCCATACAATGCGCACCACCCCGTGATGTTTTTCTCACTCGTGCTAGTGAATGTAATGTAACACACACCCATACAATGCGCACCACCCCGTGATGTTTTTCTCACTGCTACTAGTGAATGTAATGTAACACACACCCATACAATGCGCACCACCCCGTGATGTTTTTCTCACTCCTACTAGTGAATGTAATGTAACACACACCCATACAATGCGCACCACCCCGTGATGTTTTTCTCACTCCTACTAGTGAATGTATTGTAACACACACCCATACAATGCGCACCACTCCGTGATGTTTATCTCACTCCTACTAGTGAATGTAATGTAACACACACCCATACAATGCGCACCACCCCGTGATGTTTTTCTCACTCGTGCTAGTGAATGTAATGTAACACACACCCATACAATGCGCACCACCCCATGATGTTTTTCTCACTGCTACTAGTGAATGTAATGTAACACACACCCATACAATGCGCACCACCCCGTGATGTTTTTCTCACTGCTACTAGTGAATCTAATGTAACACACACCCATACAATGCGCACCACCCCGTGATGTTTATCTCACTCCTACTAGTGAATGTAACGTAACACACACCCATACAATGCGCACCACCCCGTGATGTTTTTCTCACTCCTACTAGTCAAAGTAACGTAACACACACCCATACAATGCGCACCACCCCGTGATGTTTTTCTCACTCCTACTAGTGAATGTAATGTAACACACACCCGTACAATGCGCACCACCCCGTGATGTTTTTCTCACTCCTACTAGTGAATGTAATGTAACACACACCCATACAATGCGCACCACCCCGTGATCATTTTCTCACTCCTACTAATGAATGTAATGTAACACACACCGATACAATGCGCACCGCCCCGTGATGTTTTTCTCACTCCTAGTAGAGAATGTAATGTAACACACTCATACAATGAGCACCACCCCGTGATGTTTTTCTCACTCCTACTAGTGAATGTAATGTAACACACACCCATACAATGCGCACCACCCCGTGATGTTTTTCTCACTCCTACTAGTGAAAGTAAGGTAACACACACCCATACAATGCACACCACCCCGTGATGATTTTCTCACTCCTACTAGTGAATGTAATGTAACACACACCCATAAAATGCGCACCACCCCGTGATGTTTTTCTCACTGCTACTAGTGAATGTAATGTAACACACACCCATACAATGCGCACCACCCCGTGATGTTTTTCTCACTGCTACTAGTGAATGTAATGTAACACACACCCATACAATGCGCACCACCCCGTGATGTTTTTCTCACTCCTACTAGTGAATCTAATGTAACACACACCCATACAATGCGCACCACCCCGTGATGTTTTTCTCACTCCTACTAGTGAATCTAATGTAACACACACCCATACAATGCGCACCACCCCGTGATGTTTTTTTCACTCCTACTAGTGAATGTAATGTAACACACACCCATACAATGCGCACCACCCCGTGATGTTTTTCTCACTCCTAATAGTGAAAGTAACGTAACACACACCCATACAAGGCGCACCACCCCGTGATGTTTTTCTCACTCCTACTAGTGAATGTAACGTAATACACACCCATACAATGCGCACCACCCCGTGATGTTTTTCTCACTCCTACTAGTGAATGTAATGTAACACACACCAATACAATGCGCACCACCCCGTGATGTTTTTCTCACTCCTACTAGAGAATGTAACGTAACACACCAATACAATGGGCACCACCCCGTGATGTTTTTCTCACTCCTACTAGTGAATGTAATGTAATACACACCCATACAATGCGCACCACCCCGTGATGTTTTTCTCACTCCTACTAGTGAATGTAATGTAACACACACCCATACAATGCGCACCACCCCGTGATGTTTTTCTCACTCCTACTAGTGAATGTATTGTAACACACACCCATACAATGCGCACCACCCCGTGATGTTTATCTCACTCCTACTAGTGAATCTAATGTAACACACACCCATACAATGCGCACCACCCCGTGATGTTTTTCTTACTCCTACTAGTGAATGTAATGTAACACACACCCATACAATGCGCACCACCCCGTGATGTTTTTCTCACTCGTACTAGTGAATGTAATGTAACACACACCCATACAATGCGCACCACCACGTGATGTTTTTCTCACTGCTACTAGTGAATCTAATGTAACACACACCCATACAATGCGCACCACCCCGTGATGTTTTTCTCACTGCTACTAGTGAATCTAATGTAACACACACCCATACAATGCGCACCACCCCGTGATGTTTTTCTCACTGCTACTAGTGAATCTAATGTAACACACACCCATACAATGCGCACCACCCCGTGATGTTTTTCTCACTGCTACTAGTGAATCTAATGTAACACACACCCATACAATGCGCACCACCCCGTGATGTTTTTCTCACTGCTACTAGTGAATCTAATGTAACACACACCCATACAATGCGCACCACCCCGTGATGTTTTTCTCACTGCTACTAGTGAATCTAATGTAACACACACTCATACAATGCGCACCACCCCGTGATGTTTTTCTCACTGCTACTAGTGAATCTAATGTAACACACACCCATACAATGCGCACCACGCCGTGATGTTTTTCTCACTGCTACTAGTGAATCTAATGTAACACACCCATACAATGCGCACCACCCCGTGATGTTTTTCTCACTGCTACTAGTGAATCTAATGTAACACACACCCATAAAATGCGCACCACCCCGTGATGTTTTTCTCACTACTACTAGTGAATCTAATATAACACACACCCATACAATGCGCACCACCCCGTGATGTTTTTCTCACTGCTACTAGTGAATCTAATGTAACACACACCCATACAATTCGCACCACCCCGTGATGTTTTTCTCACTCCTACTAGTGAATGTAATGTAACACACACCCATACAATGCGCACCACCACGTGATGTTTTTCTCACTGCTACTAGTGAATGTAATGTAACACACACCCATACAATGCGCACCACCCCGTGATGTTTTTCTCACTGCTACTAGTGAATGTAGTGTAACACACCCATACAATGCGCACCACCCTGTGATGTTTTTCTCACTCCTACTAGTGAATGTAATGT
Source organism: Cavia porcellus (assembly GCF_034190915.1). Classification (NCBI taxonomy): domain Eukaryota; kingdom Metazoa; phylum Chordata; class Mammalia; order Rodentia; family Caviidae; genus Cavia; species Cavia porcellus. The sequence goes on along the minus strand of NW_026947647.1, from coordinate 230,061 downwards.
AACACACACCCATACAATGCGCACCACCCCGTGATGTTTTTCTCACTGCTACTAGTGAATCTAATGTAACACACACCCATACAATGCGCACCGCCCCGTGATGTTTTTCTCACTCCTACTAGTGAATCTAATGTAACACACACCCATACAATGCGCACCGCCCCGTGATGTTTTTCTCACTCATACTAGTGAATGTAATGTAACACACACCCATACAATGCGCACCGCCCCGTGATGTTTTTCTCACTCCTACTAGTGAATCTAACGTAACACACACCCATACAATGCTCAAAGCCCCGTGAATGTTTTCTCACTCCTACTAGTGAATGTAATGTAACACACACCCATTCAATGCGCACCACCCCGTGATGTTTTTCTCACTCCTACTAGTGAATGTAATGTAACACACACCCATACAATGCGCACCACCCCGTGATGTTTTTCTCACTGCTACTAGTGAATGTAATGTAACACACACCCATACAATGCGCACCACCCCGTGATGTTTTTCTCACTGCTACTAGTGAATGTAATGTAACACACACCCATACAATGCGCACCACCCCGTGATGTTTTTCTCACTCCTACTAGTGAATCTAATGTAACACACACCCATACAATGCGCACCACCCCGTGATGTTTTTCTCATTCCTACTAGTGAATCTAATGTAACACACACCCATAAAATGCGCACCACCCCGTGATGTTTTTTTCACTCCTACTAGTGAATGTAATGTAACACACACCCATACAATGCGCACCACCCCGTGATGTTTATCTCACTCCTACTAGTGAATCTAATGTAACACACACCCATACAATACGCACCACCCCGTGATGTTTTTCTTACTCCTACTAGTGAATGTAATGTAACACACACCCATACAATGCGCACCACCCCGTGATGTTTTTCTCACTCGTACTAGTGAATGTAATGTAACACACACCCATACAATGCGCACCACCACGTGATGTTTTTCTCACTGCTACTAGTGAATCTAATGTAACACACACCCATACAATGCGCACCACCCCGTGATGTTTTTCTCACTGCTACTAGTGAATCTAATGTAACACACACCCATACAATGCGCACCACCCCGTGATGTTTTTCTCACTGCTACTAGTGAATCTAATGTAACACACACCCATACAATGCGCACCACCCCGTGATGTTTTTCTCACTGCTACTAGTGAATCTAATGTAACACACACCCATACAATGCGCACCACCCCGTGATGTTTTTCTCACTGCTACTAGTGAATCTAATGTAACACACACCCATACAATGCGCACCACCCCGTGATGTTTTTCTCACTGCTACTAGTGAATCTAATGTAACACACACTCATACAATGCGCACCACCCCGTGATGTTTTTCTCACTGCTACTAGTGAATCTAATGTAACACACACCCATACAATGCGCACCACGCCGTGATGTTTTTCTCACTGCTACTAGTGAATCTAATGTAACACACCCATACAATGCGCACCACCCCGTGATGTTTTTCTCACTGCTACTAGTGAATCTAATGTAACACACACCCATACAATGCGCACCACCCCGTGATGTTTTTCTCACTACTACTAGTGAATCTAATGTAACACACACCCATACAATGCGCACCACCCCGTGATGTTTTTCTCACTGCTACTAGTGAATCTAATGTAACACACACCCATACAATTCGCACCACCCCGTGATGTTTTTCTCACTCCTACTAGTGAATGTAATGTAACACACACCCATACAATGCGCACCACCACGTGATGTTTTTCTCACTGCTACTAGTGAATGTAATGTAACACACACCCATACAATGCGCACCACCCCGTGATGTTTTTCTCACTGCTACTAGTGAATGTAGTGTAACACACCCATACAATGCGCACCACCCTGTGATGTTTTTCTCACTCCTACTAGTGAATGTAATGTAACACACACCCATACAATGCGCACCACCCCGTGATGTTTTTCTCACTGCTACTAGTGAATCTAATGTAACACACACCCATACAATGCGCACCGCCCCGTGATGTTTTTTTCACTCCTACTAGTGAATGTAATGTAACACACACCCATACAATGCGCACCACCCCGTGATGTTTTTCTCACTCCTACTAGTGAATGTAATGTAATACACACCCATACAATGCGCACCACCCCGTGATGTTTTTCTCACTCCTACTAGTGAATGTAATGTAACACACACCCATACAATGCGCACCACCCCGTGATGTTTTTCTCACTCCTACTAGTGAATGTATTGTAACACACACCCATACAATGCGCACAACCCCGTGATGTTTATCTCACTCCTACTAGTGAATCTAATGTAACACACACCCATACAATGCGCACCACCCCGTGATGTTTTTCTTACTCCTACTAGTGAATGTAATGTAACACACACCCATACAATGCGCACCACCCCGTGATGTTTTTCTCACTCGTACTAGTGAATGTAATGTAACACACACCCATACAATGCGCACCACCACGTGATGTTTTTCTCACTGCTACTAGTGAATCTAATGTAACACACACCCATACAATGCGCACCACCCCGTGATGTTTTTCTCACTGCTACTAGTGAATCTAATGTAACACACACCCATACAATGCGCACCACCCCGTGATGTATTTCTCACTGCTACTAGTGAATCTAATGTAACACACACCCATACAATGCGCACCACCCCGTGATGTTTTTCTCACTGCTACTAGTGAATCTAATGTAACACACACCCATACAATGCGCACCACCCCGTGATGTTTTTCTCACTGCTACTAGTGAATCTAATGTAACACACACCCATACAATGCGCACCACCCCATGATGTTTTTCTCACTGCTACTAGTGAATCTAATGTAACACACACTCATACAATGCGCACCACCCCGTGATGTTTTTCTCACTGCTACTAGTGAATCTAATGTAACACACACCCATACAATGCGCACCACCCCGTGATGTTTTTCTCACTGCTACTAGTGAATCTAATGTAACACACCCATACAATGCGCACCACCCCGTGATTTTTTTCTCACTGCTACTAGTGAATCTAATGTAACACACACCCATACAATGCGCACCACCCCGTGATGTTTTTCTCACTACTACTAGTGAATCTAATGTAACACACACCCATACAATGCGCACCACCCCGTGATGTTTTTCTCACTGCTACTAGTGAATCTAATGTAACACACACCCATACAATTCGCACCACCCTGTGATGTTTTTCTCACTCCTACTAGTGAATGTAATGTAACACACACCCATACAATGCGCACCACCACGTGATGTTTTTCTCACTGCTACTAGTGAATGTAATGTAACACACACCCATACAATGCGCACCACCCCGTGATGTTTTTCTCACTGCTACTAGTGAATGTAGTGTAACACACACCCATACAATGCGCACCACCCTGTGATGTTTTTCTCACTCCTACTAGTGAATGTAATGTAACACACACCCATACAATGCGCACCACCCCGTGATGTTTTTCTCACTGCTACTAGTGAATCTAATGTAACACACACCCATACAATGCGCACCGCCCCGTGATGTTTTTCTCACTCCTACTAGTGAATCTAATGTAACACACACCCATACAATGCGCACCGCCCCGTGATGTTTTTCTCACTCATACTAGTGAATGTAATGTAACACACACCCATACAATGCGCACCGCCCCGTGATGTTTTTCTCACTCCTACTAGTGAATTTAACGTAACACACACCCATACAATGCTCACCGCCCCGTGATGATTTTCTCACTCCTACTAGTGAATGTAATGTAACACACACCCATTCAATGCGCACCACCCCGTGATGTTTTTCTCACTCCTACTAGTGAATCTAATGTAACACACACCCATACAATGCGCACTGCCCCGTGATGTTTTTCTCACTCCTAGTAGTGAATGTAACGTAACACACTCATACAATGAGCACCACCCCGTGATGTTTTTCTCACTCCTACTAGTGAATGTAATGTAACAAACACCCATACAATGCGCACAACCCCGTGATGTTTTTCTCACTCCTACTAGTGAATGTAATGTAACACACACCCATACAATGCGCACCACCCCGTGATGTTTTTCTCACTCCTACTAGTGAATGTAATGTAACACACACCCATACAATGCGCACCACCCCGTGATGTTTTTCTCACTCCTAGTAGTGAATGTAATGTAACACACTCATACAATGAGCACCACCCCGTGATGTTTTTCTCACTCCTACTAGTGAATGTAATGTAACACATACCCATACAATGCGCACCACCCCGTGATGTTTTTCTCACTCCTACTAGTGAAAGTAAGGTAACACACACCCATGCAATGCACACCACGCCGTGATGATTTTCTCACTGCTACTAGTGAATCTAATGTAACACACACCCATACAATGCGCACCACCCCGTGATGTTTTTCTCACTGCTACTAGTGAATCTAATGTAACACACACCCATACAATGCGCACCACCCCGTGATGTTTTTCTCACTGCTACTAGTGAATCTAATGTAACACACACTCATACAATGCGCACCACCCCGTGATGTTTTTCTCACTGCTACTAGTGAATCTAATGTAACACACACCCATACAATGCGCACCACCCCGTGATGTTTTTCTCACTGCTACTAGTGAATCTAATGTAACACACCCATACAATGCGCACCACCCCGTGATGTTTTTCTAACTGCTACTAGTGAATGTAATGTAACACACACCCATACAATGCGCACCACCCCGTGATGTTTTTCTCACTACTACTAGTGAATCTAATGTAACACACACCCATACAATGCGCACCACCCCGTGATGTTTTTCTCACTGCTACTAGTGAATCTAATGTAACACACACCCATACAATTCGCACCACCCCGTGATGTTTTTCTCACTCCTACTAGTGAATGTAATGTAACACACACCCATACAATGCGCACCACCACGTGATGTTTTTCTCACTGCTACTAGTGAATGTAATGTAACACACACCCATACAATGCGCACCACCCCGTGATGTTTTTCTCACTGCTACTAGTGAATGTAGTGTAACACACACCCATACAATGCGCACCACCCTGTGATGTTTTTCTCACTCCTACTAGTGAATGTAATGTAACACACACCCATACAATGCGCACCACCCCGTGATGTTTTTCTCACTCCTAGTAGTGAATCTAATGTAACACACACCCATACAATGCGCACCGCCCCGTGATGTTTTTCTCACTCCTACTAGTGAATCTAATGTAACACACACCCATACAATGCGCACCGCCCCGTGATGTTTTTCTCACTCATACTAGTGAATGTAATGTAACACACACCCATACAATGCGCACCGCCCCGTGATGTTTTTCTCACTCCTACTAGTGAATCTAACGTAACACACACCCATACAATGCTCACCGCCCCGTGATGATTTTCTCACTTCTATTAGTGAATGTAATGTAACACACACCCATAAAATGCGCACCACCCCGTGATGTTTTTCTCACTCCTACTAGTGAATCTAATGTAACACACACCCATACAATGCGCACTGCCCCGTGATGTTTTTCTCACTCCTAGTAGTGAATGTAACGTAACACACTCATACAATGAGCACCACCCCGTGATGTTTTTCTCACTCCTACTAGTGAATGTAATGTAACACACACCCATACAATGCGCACAACCCCGTGATGTTTTTCTCACTCCTACTAGTGAATGTAATGTAACACACACCCATACAATGCGCACCACCCCGTGATGTTTTTCTCACTCCTACTAGTGAATGTAATGTAACACACACCCATACAATGCGCACCACCCCGTGATGTTTTTCTCACTGCTACTAGTGAATGTAATGTAACACACACCCATACAATGCGCACCACAACGTGATGTTTTTCTCACTGCTGCTAGTGAATGTAATGTAACACACACCCATACAATGCGCACCACCCCGTGATGTTTTTCTCACTCCTACTAGTGAATGTAATGTAACACACACCCATACAATGCGCACCACCCCGTGATGTTTTTCTCACTCCTATTAGTGAATGTAATGTAACACACACCCATACAATGCGCACCACCCCGTGATGTTTTTCTCACTCCTACTAGTGAATGTAATGTAACACACACCCATACAATGCGCACCACACCGTGATGATTTTCTCACTCCTACTAGTGAATGTAATGTAACACACACCGATACAATGCGCACCGCCCCGTGATGTTTTTCTCACTCCTACTAGTGAATCTAATGTAAAACACACCCATACAATGCGCACCGCCCCGTGATGTTTTTCTCGCTCCTAGTAGTGAATGTAATGTAACACACTCATACAATGAGCACCACCCCGTGATGTTTTTCTCACTCCTACTAGTGAATGTAGTGTAACACATACCCATACAATGCGCACCACCCCGTGATGTTTTTCTCACTCCTACTAGTGAAAGTAAGGTAACACACACCCATGCAATGCACACCACCCCGTGATGATTTTCTCACTCCTACTAGTGAATGTAATGTAACACACACCCATACAATGCGCACCACCCCGTGATGTTTTTCTCACTGCTACTAGTGAATGTAATGTAACACACACCCATACAATGCGCACCACCCCGTGATGTTTTTCTCACTGCTACTAGTGAATGTAATGTAACACACACCCATACAATGCGCACCACCCCGTGATGTTTTTCTCACTCCTACTAGTGAATCTAATGTAACACACACCCATACAATGCGCACCACCCCGTGATGTTTTTCTCACTCCTACTAGTGAATCTAATGTAACACACACCCATAAAATGCGCACCACCCCGTGATGTTTTTCTCACTCCTACTCGTGAATGTAATGTAACACACACCCATACAATGCGCACCACCCCGTGATGTTTTTCTCACTCCTACTAGTGTATCTAATGTAACACACACCCATACAATGCGCACCACCCCGTGATGTTTTTCTCACTCCTACTAGTGAATCTAATGTAACACACACCCATACAATGCGCACCACCCCGTGATGTTTTTCTCACTCCTACTAGTGAATGTAATGTAACACACACCCATACAATGCGCACCACCCCGTGATGTTTTTCTCACTCCTACTAGTGAATGTAATGTAACACACACCCATACAAATCGCCCCGCCCCGTGATGATTTTCCTACTCCTACTACTGAATGTAATGTAACACACACCCATACAATGCGCACCGCCCCGTGATGTTTTTCTCACTCCTACTAGTGTATCTAATGTAATACACACCCATACAATGCGCACCGCCCCGTGATGTTTTCTCACTCCTAGTAGTGAATGTAATGTAACACACTCATACAATGAGCACCACCCCGTGATGTTTTTCTCACTCCTAATAGTGAATGTAATGTAACACACACCCATGCAATGCGCACCACCCCGTGATGTTTTTCTTACTCATACTAGTGAATCCAATGTAACACACACCCATACAATGCGCACCACCCCGTGATGTTTTTCTCACTCCTACTAGTGAATCTAATGTAACACACACCCATACAATGCGCACCACCCCGTGATGTTTTTCTCACTGCTAATAGTGAATGTAATGTAACACACACCAATACAATGCGCACCACCCCGTGATGTTTTTTCACTGCTAATAGTGAATGTAATGTAACACACACCCATACAATGCCCACCAGCCCGTGATGTTTTTCTCACTCCTACTAGTGAATGTAATGTAACACACACCCATACAATGCGCACCGCCCCGTGATGTTTTTCTCACTCCTACTAGTGAATGTAATGTAACACACACCCATACAATGCGCACCACCCCGTGATGTTTTTCTCACTCCTACTAGTGAATGTAATACAACACACACCCATCCAATGCGCACCACCCCGTGATGTTTTTCTCACTCCTACTAGTGAATGTAATGTAACACACACCAATACAATGCGCACCACCCCGTGATGTTTTTCTCACTCCTACTAGAGAATGTAATGTAACACACACCCATACAATGCGCACCACCCCGTGATGTTTTTCTCACTCCTACTAGTGAATGTAATGTAACACACACCCATACAATGCGCACCACCCCGTGATGTTTTTCTCACTCCTACTAGTGAATGTAATGTAACACACACCCATACAATGCGCACCACCCCGTGATGTTTTTCTCACTCCTACTAGTGAATGTATTGTAACACACACCCATACAATGCGCACCACCCCGTGATGTTTTTCTCACTGCTACTAGTGAATCTAATGTAACACACACCCATACAATGCGCACCACCCCGTGATGTTTTTCTCACTGCTACTAGTGAATCTAATGTAACACACACCCATACAATGCGCACCACCCCGTGATGTTTTTCTCACTGCTACTAGTGAATCTAATGTAACACACACCCATACAATGCGCACCACCCCGTGATGTTTTTCTCACTGCTACTAGTGAATCTAATGTAACACACACCCATACAATGCGCACCACCCCGTGATGTTTTTCTCACTGCTACTAGTGAATGTAATGTAACACACACCCATACAATGCGCACCACCCTGTGATGTTTTTCTCACTCCTACTAGTGAATGTAATGTAACACACACCCATACAATGCGCACCACCCCGTGATGTTTTTCTCACTCCTACTAGTGAATCTAATGTAACACACAGCCATACAATGCGCACCGCCCCGTGATGTTTTTCTCACTCCTACTAGTGAATCTAATGTAACACACACCCATACTATGCGCACCGCCCCGTGATGTTTTTCTCACTCCTACTAGTGAATGTAATGTAACACACACCCATACAATGCGCACCGCCCCGTGATGTTTTTCTCACTCCTACTAGTGAATCTAATGTAACACACACCCATACAATGCGCACCGCCCCGTGATGATTTTCTCACTCATACTAGTGAATGTAATGTAACACACACCCATACAATGCGCAGCGCCCCGTGATGTTTTTCTCACTCCTACTAGTGAATCTAATGTAACACACACCCATACAATGCGCACCGCCCCGTGATGTTTTTCTCACTCCTAGTAGTGAATGTAATGTAACACACTCATACAATGAGCACCACCCCGTGATGTTTTTCTCACTCCTACTAGTGAATGTAATGTAACACACACCCATACAATGCGCACAACCCCGTGATGTTTTTCTCACTCCTACTAGTGAATGTAATGTAACACACACCCATACAATGCGCACCACCCCGTGATGTTTTTCTCACTCCTACTAGTGAATGTAATGTAACACACACCCATACAAAGCGCACCACCCCGCGATGTTTTTCTCACTGCTACTAGTGAATGTAATGTAACACACACCCATACAATGCGCACCACCCCGTGATGTTTTTCTCACTGCTACTAGTGAATCTAATGTAACACACACCCATACAATGCGCACCACCCCGTGTTTTTCTCACTCCTACTAGTGAATGTAATGTAACACACACCCATACAATGCGCACCACCCCGTGATGTTTTTCTCACTGCTACTAGTGAATGTAATGTAACACACACCCATACAATGCGCACCACCCCGTGATGTTTTTCTCACTCCTACTAGTGAATGTAATGTAACACACACCCATACAATGCGCACCACCCCGTGATGTTTTTCTCACTCCTACTAGTGAATGTAATGTAACACACACCCATACAATGCGCACCACCCCGTGATGTTTTTCTCACTCCTACTAGTGAATGTAATGTAACACACACCCATACAATGCGTACCACCCCGTGATGATTTTCTCACTCCTACTAGTGAATGTAATGTAACACACACCCCTACAATGCGCACCACCCAGTGATGTTTTTCTCACTCCTACTAGTGTATCTAATGTAACACACACCCGTACAATGCGCACCACCCCGTGATGTTTTTCTCACTCCTACTAGTGAATGTAATGTAACACACACCCATACAATGCGCACCACCCCGTGATGTTTTTCTCACTCCTACTAGAGAATGTAATGTAACACACACCCATACAATGCGCACCACCCCGTGATATTTTTCTCACTCCTATTAGTGAATGTAATGTAACACACACCCATACAATGCGCACCAACACGTGATGTTTTTCTCACTCCTACTAGTGAATGTAATGTAACACACACCCATACAATGCGCACCACCCCGTGATGATTTTCTCACTCCTACTAGTGAATGTAATGTAACACACACCGATACACTGCGCACAGCCCCGTGATGTTTTTCTCACTCCTACTAGTGAATCTAATGTAAAACACACCCATACAATGCGCACCGCCCCGTGATGTTTTTCTCACTCCTAGTAGTGAATGTAATGTAACACACTCATACAATGAGCACCACCCCGTGATGTTTTTCTCACTCCTACTAGTGAATGTAATGTAACACACACCCATACAATGCGCACCACCCCGTGATGTTTTTCTCACTCCTACTAGTGAATGTAAGGTAGCACACACCCATACAATGCACACCACCCCGTGATGATTTTCTCACTCCTACTAGTGAATGTAATGTAACACACACCCATACAATGCGCACCACCCCGTGATGTTTTTCTCACTACTACTAGTGAATGTAATGTAACACACACCCATACAATGCGCAGAACCCCGAGATGTTTTTCTCACTGCTACTAGTGAATGTAATGTAACACACACCCATACAATGCGCACCACCCCGTGATGTTTTTCTCACTCCTACTAGTGAATCTAATGTAACACACACCCATACAATGCGCACCACCCCGGGATGTTTTTCTCACTCCTACTAGTGAATCTAATGTAACACACACCCATACAATGCGCACCACCCCGTGATGTTTTTCTCACTCCTATTAGTGAATGTAATGTAACGCACACCCATACAATGCGCACCACCCCGTGATGATTTTCTCACTCCTACTAGTGAATCTAATGTAACACACACCCATACAATGCGCACCACCCCGTGATGTTTTTCTCACTCCTACTAGTGAATGTAATGTAACACACACCCATACAATGCGCACCACCCCGTGATGTTTTTCTCACTCCTACTAGTGAAAGTAATGTAACACACACCCATACAATGCGCACCGCCCCATGATGATTTTCCTACTCCTACTAGTGAATGTAATGTAACACACACCCATACAATGCGCACCGCCCCGTGATGTTTTTCTCACTCCTACTAGTGAATCTAATGTAACAGACACCCATACAATGCGCACCGCTCCGTGATGTTTTTCTCACTCCTAGTAGTGAATGTAATGTAACACACACCCATACAATGCGCACCACCCCGTGATGTTTTTCTCACTCCTACTAGTGAATGTAATGTAACACACACCCATACAATGCGCACCACCCCGTGATGTTTTTCTCACTCCTACTAGTGAATGTAATGTAACACATACCCATACAATGCGCACCACCCCGTGATGTTTTTCTCACTCCTACTAGTGAATGTAATGTAACACTCACCCATACAACGCGCACCACCCCGTGATGTTTTTCTCACTGCTACTAGTGAATGTAATGTAACACACACCCATACAACGCGCACAACCCCGTGATGTTTTTCTCACTCCTACTAGTGAATCTAATGTAACACACACCCATACAATGCGCACCACCCCGTGATGTTTTTCTCACTCCTACTAGAGAATGTAATGTAACACACACCCATACAATGCGCACCACCACGTGATGTTTTTCTCACTCCTATTAGTGAATGTAATGTAACACACACCCATACAATGCGCACCACCCCGTGATGTTTTTCTCACTCCTACTAGTGAATGTAATGTAACACACACCCATACAATGCGCACCACCCCGTGATGATTTTCTCACTCCTACTAGTGAATGTAATGTAACACACACCGATACAATGCGCACCACCCCGTGATGTTTTTCTCACTGCTACTAGTGAATGTAATGTAACACACACCCATACAATGCGCACCACCCCGTGATGTTTTTTCACTGCTACTAGTGAATGTAATGTAACACACACCCATAAAATGCGCACCACACCGTGATGTTTTTTCACTGCTACTAGTGAATGTAATGTAACACTCACCCATACAATGCGCACCACCCCGTGATGTTTTTCTCACTCCTACTAGTGAATGTAATGTAACACACACACATACAACGCGCACCACCCCAGATGTTTTTCTCACTCCTACTAGTGAATGTAATGTAACACACACCCATACAACGCGCACCACCCCGTGATATTTTTCTCACTCCTACTAGTGAATGTAATGTAACACACACCCATACAACGCCCACCACCCCGTGATGTTTTTCTCACTCCTACTAGTGAATCTAATGTAACACACACCCATACAATGCGCACCACCCCGTGATGTTTTTCTCAGTCCTACTAGAGAATGTAATGTAACACACACCCATACAATGCGCACCACCCCGTGATGTTTTTCTCACTCCTACTAGTGAATGTAATGTAACACACACCCATACAATGCGCACCACCCCGTGATGTTTTTCTCACTGCTACTAGTGATTGTAATGTAACACACACCCATACAATGCGCACCACCCCGTGATGTTTTTCTCACTCCTACTAGTGAATGTAATGTAACACACACCCATACAACGCGCACCACACCGTGATGTTTTTCTCACTCCTACTAGTGAATGTAATGTAACACACACCCATACAATGCGCACCACCCCGTGATGTTTTTCTCACTCCTACTAGTGAATGTAATGTAACACACACCCATACAATGCGCACCACCCCGTGATGTTTTTCTCACTCCTACTAGTGAATGTAATGTAACACACACCCATACAACGCGCACCACACCGTGATGTTTTTCTCACTCCTACTAGTGAATGTAATGTAACACACACCCATACAACGCGCACCACCCCGTGATGTTTTTCTCACTCCTACTAGTGAATCTAATGTAACACACACCCATACAATGCGCACCACCCCGTGATGTTTTTCTCACTCCTACTAGAGAATGTAATGTAACACACACCCATACAATGCGCACCACCACGTGATGTTTTTCTCACTCCTATTAGTGAATGTAATGTAACACACACCCATACAACGCGCACCACACCGTGATGTTTTTCTCACTCCTACTAGTGAATGTAATGTAACACACACCCATACAATGCGCACCACCCCGTGATGTTTTTCTCACTGCTACTAGTGAATGTAATGTAACACACACCCATACAATGCGCACCACCCCGTGATGTTTTTTCACTGCTAATAGTGAATGTAATGTAACACACACCCATACAATGCGCACCACCCCGTGATGTTTTTCTCACTCCTACTAGTGAATGTAATGTAACACACACCAATACAATGCGCACCACCCCGTGATGTTTTTCTCACTCCTACTAGTGAATGTAATGTAACACACACCCATACAATGCGCACCACCCCGTGATGTTTTTCTCACTCCTACTAGTGAATGTAATGTAACACACACCCATACAATGCGCACCACCCCGTGATGTTTTTCTCACTGCTACTAGTGAATGTAATGTAACACACACCCACACAATGCGCACCACCCCGTGATGTTTTTCTCACTGCTACTAGTGAATGTAATGTAACACACACCCATACAATGCGCACCACCCCGTGATGTTTTTCTCACTCCTACTAGTGAATGTAATGTAACACACACCCATACAATGCGCACCACCCCGTGATGTTTTTCTCACTCCTACTAGTGAATGTAATGTAACACACACCCATACAATGCGCACCACCCCGTGATGATGTTCTCACTCCTACTAGTGAATGTAATGTAACACACACCCATACAATGCGCACCACCCCGTGATGTTTTTCTCACTCCTACTAGTGAATGTAATGTAACACACACCCATACAATGCGCACCACCCCGTGATGCTTTTCTCACTCCTACTAGTGAATGTAATGTAACACAAACCCATACAATGCGCACCGCCCCGTGATCATTTTCTCACTCCTACTAGTGAATGTAATGTAACACACACCCATACAATGCGCACCGCCCCGTGATGTTTTTCTCACTCCTACTAGTGAATCTAATGTAACACACACCCATACAATGAGCACCGCCCCGTGATGTTTTTCTCACTCCTAGTAGTGAATGTAATGTAACACACACCCATACAATGCGCACCACCCCGTGATGTTTTTCTCACTCCTACTAGTGAATGTAATGTAACACACACCCATACAACGCGCACCACCCCGTGATGTTTTTCTCACTCCTACTAGTGAATGTAATGTAACACACACCCATACAACGCGCACCACCCCGTGATGTTTTTCTCACTCCTACTAGTGAATGTAATGTAACACACACCCATACAACGCGCACCACCCCGTGATGTTTTTCTCACTCCTACTAGTGAATCTAATGTAACACACACCCATAGAACGCGCACCACCCCGTGATGTTTTTCTCACTCCTACTAGAGAATGTAATGTAACACACACCCATACAATGCGCACCACCACGTGATGTTTTTCTCACTCCTATTAGTGAATGTAATGTAACACACACCCATACCATGCGCACCACCCCGTGATGTTTTTCTCACTCCTACTAGTGAATGTAATGTAACACACACCGATACAATGCGCACCAGCCCGTGATGTTTTTCTCACTGCTACTAGTGAATGTAATGTAACACACACCCATACAATGCGCACCACCCCGTGATGTTTTTCTCACTCCTACTAGAGAATGTAATGTAACACACACCCATACAATGCGCACCACCCCGTGATGTTTTTCTCACTGCTACTAGTGCATGTAATGTAACACACACCCATACAATGCGCACCACCCCGTGATGTTTTTCTCACTCCTACTAGTGAATGTAATGTAACACACACCCATACAATGCGCACCACCCCGTGATGTTTTTCTCACTCCTACTAGTGAATGTAATGTAACACACACCCATACAACGCGCACCACCCCGTGATGTTTTTCTCACTCCTACTAGTGAATGTAATGTAACACACACCCATACAACGCCCACCACCCCGTGATGTTTTTCTCACTCCTACTAGTGAATCTAATGTAAAACACACCCATACAATGCGCACCACCCCGTGATGTTTTTCTCACTCCTACTAGAGAATGTAATGTAACACACACCCATACAATGCGCAACACCCCGTGATGTTTTTCTCACTCCTATTAGTGAATGTAATGTAACACACACCCATACAATGCGCACCACCCCGTGATGATTTTCTCACTCCCAATAGTGAATGTAATGTAACACACACCGATACAATGCGCACCACCCCGTGATGTTTTTCTCACTCCTACTAGTGAATCTAATGTAAAACACACCCATACAATGCGCACCGCCCCGTGATGTTTTTCTCACTCCTACTAGTGAATGTAATGTAACACACTCATACAATGAGCACCGCCCCGTGATGTTTTTCTCACTCCTACTAGTGAATGTAATGTAACACAGACCCATACAATGCGCACCACCCCGTGATGATTTTCTCACTCCTACTAGTGAATGTAATGTAACACACACCCATACAATGCGCACCACCCCGTGATGTTTTTCTCACTGCTACTAGTGAATGTAATGTAACACACACCCATACAATGCGCAACACCCCGTGATGTTTTTCTCACTGCTACTAGTGAATGTAATGTAACACACACCCATACAATGCGCACCACCCCGTGATGTTTTTCTCACTCCTACTAGTGAATCTAATGTAACACACACCCATACAATGCGCACCACCCCGTGATGTTTTTCTCACTCCTACTAGAGAATGTAATGTAACACACACCCATACAATGCGCACCACCCCGTGATGTTTTTCTCACTCCTACTAGTGAATGTAATGTAACACACACCCATACAATGCGCACCACCCCGTGATGTATTTCTCACTCCTACTAGTGAATGTAATGTAACACACACCCATACAATGCGCACCACCCCGTGATCATTTTCTCACTCCTACTAGTGAATGTAATGTAACACACACCCATACAATGCGCACCGCCCCGTGATGTTTTTCTCACTCCTACTAGTGAATGTAATGTAACACACACCCATACAATGCGCACCGCCCCGTGATGTTTTTCTCACTCCTAGTAGTGAATGTAATGTAACACACTCATACAATGAGCACCACCCCGTGATGTTTTTCTCACTCCTACTAGTGAATGTAATGTAACACACACCCATACAATGCGCACCACCCCGTGATGTTTTTCTCACTCCTACTAGTGAATGTAATGTAACACACACCCATACAATGCGCACCACCCGGTGATGTTTTTCTCACTCCTACTAGTGAATGTAATGTAACACACACCCATACAATGCGCACCGCCCCGTGATGTTTTTCTCACTCCTACTAGTGAATCTAACGTAACACACACCCATACAATGCTCACCGCCCCGTGATGATTTTCTCACTTCTATTAGTGAATGTAATGTAACACACACCCATAAAATGCGCACCACCCCGTGATGTTTTTCTCACTCCTACTAGTGAATCTAATGTAACACACACCCATACAATGCGCACTGCCCCGTGATGTTTTTCTCACTCCTAGTAGTGAATGTAACGTAACACACTCATACAATGAGCACCACCCCGTGATGTTTTTCTCACTCCTACTAGTGAATGTAATGTAACACACACCCATACAATGCGCACAACCCCGTGATGTTTTTCTCACTCCTACTAGTGAATGTAATGTAACACACACCCATACAATGCGCACCACCCCGTGATGTTTTTCTCACTCCTACTAGTGAATGTAATGTAACACACACCCATACAATGCGCACCACCCCGTGATGTTTTTCTCACTGCTACTAGTGAATGTAATGTAACACACACCCATACAATGCGCACCACAACGTGATGTTTTTCTCACTGCTGCTAGTGAATGTAATGTAACACACACCCATACAATGCGCACCACCCCGTGATGTTTTTCTCACTCCTACTAGTGAATGTAATGTAACACACACCCATACAATGCGCACCACCCCGTGATGTTTTTCTCACTCCTATTAGTGAATGTAATGTAACACACACCCATACAATGCGCACCACCCCGTGATGTTTTTCTCACTCCTACTAGTGAATGTAATGTAACACACACCCATACAATGCGCACCACACCGTGATGATTTTCTCACTCCTACTAGTGAATGTAATGTAACACACACCGATACAATGCGCACCGCCCCGTGATGTTTTTCTCACTCCTACTAGTGAATCTAATGTAAAACACACCCATACAATGCGCACCGCCCCGTGATGTTTTTCTCGCTCCTAGTAGTGAATGTAATGTAACACACTCATACAATGAGCACCACCCCGTGATGTTTTTCTCACTCCTACTAGTGAATGTAGTGTAACACATACCCATACAATGCGCACCACCCCGTGATGTTTTTCTCACTCCTACTAGTGAAAGTAAGGTAACACACACCCATGCAATGCACACCACCCCGTGATGATTTTCTCACTCCTACTAGTGAATGTAATGTAACACACACCCATACAATGCGCACCACCCCGTGATGTTTTTCTCACTGCTACTAGTGAATGTAATGTAACACACACCCATACAATGCGCACCACCCCGTGATGTTTTTCTCACTGCTACTAGTGAATGTAATGTAACACACACCCATACAATGCGCACCACCCCGTGATGTTTTTCTCACTCCTACTAGTGAATCTAATGTAACACACACCCATACAATGCGCACCACCCCGTGATGTTTTTCTCACTCCTACTAGTGAATCTAATGTAACACACACCCATAAAATGCGCACCACCCCGTGATGTTTTTCTCACTCCTACTCGTGAATGTAATGTAACACACACCCATACAATGCGCACCACCCCGTGATGTTTTTCTCACTCCTACTAGTGTATCTAATGTAACACACACCCATACAATGCGCACCACCCCGTGATGTTTTTCTCACTCCTACTAGTGAATCTAATGTAACACACACCCATACAATGCGCACCACCCCGTGATGTTTTTCTCACTCCTACTAGTGAATGTAATGTAACACACACCCATACAATGCGCACCACCCCGTGATGTTTTTCTCACTCCTACTAGTGAATGTAATGTAACACACACCCATACAAATCGCCCCGCCCCGTGATGATTTTCCTACTCCTACTACTGAATGTAATGTAACACACACCCATACAATGCGCACCGCCCCGTGATGTTTTTCTCACTCCTACTAGTGTATCTAATGTAATACACACCCATACAATGCGCACCGCCCCGTGATGTTTTCTCACTCCTAGTAGTGAATGTAATGTAACACACTCATACAATGAGCACCACCCCGTGATGTTTTTCTCACTCCTAATAGTGAATGTAATGTAACACACACCCATGCAATGCGCACCACCCCGTGATGTTTTTCTTACTCATACTAGTGAATCCAATGTAACACACACCCATACAATGCGCACCACCCCGTGATGTTTTTCTCACTCCTACTAGTGAATCTAATGTAACACACACCCATACAATGCGCACCACCCCGTGATGTTTTTCTCACTGCTAATAGTGAATGTAATGTAACACACACCAATACAATGCGCACCACCCCGTGATGTTTTTTCACTGCTAATAGTGAATGTAATGTAACACACACCCATACAATGCCCACCAGCCCGTGATGTTTTTCTCACTCCTACTAGTGAATGTAATGTAACACACACCCATACAATGCGCACCGCCCCGTGATGTTTTTCTCACTCCTACTAGTGAATGTAATGTAACACACACCCATACAATGCGCACCACCCCGTGATGTTTTTCTCACTCCTACTAGTGAATGTAATACAACACACACCCATCCAATGCGCACCACCCCGTGATGTTTTTCTCACTCCTACTAGTGAATGTAATGTAACACACACCAATACAATGCGCACCACCCCGTGATGTTTTTCTCACTCCTACTAGAGAATGTAATGTAACACACACCCATACAATGCGCACCACCCCGTGATGTTTTTCTCACTCCTACTAGTGAATGTAATGTAACACACACCCATACAATGCGCACCACCCCGTGATGTTTTTCTCACTCCTACTAGTGAATGTAATGTAACACACACCCATACAATGCGCACCACCCCGTGATGTTTTTCTCACTCCTACTAGTGAATGTATTGTAACACACACCCATACAATGCGCACCACCCCGTGATGTTTTTCTCACTGCTACTAGTGAATCTAATGTAACACACACCCATACAATGCGCACCACCCCGTGATGTTTTTCTCACTGCTACTAGTGAATCTAATGTAACACACACCCATACAATGCGCACCACCCCGTGATGTTTTTCTCACTGCTACTAGTGAATCTAATGTAACACACACCCATACAATGCGCACCACCCCGTGATGTTTTTCTCACTGCTACTAGTGAATCTAATGTAACACACACCCATACAATGCGCACCACCCCGTGATGTTTTTCTCACTGCTACTAGTGAATGTAATGTAACACACACCCATACAATGCGCACCACCCTGTGATGTTTTTCTCACTCCTACTAGTGAATGTAATGTAACACACACCCATACAATGCGCACCACCCCGTGATGTTTTTCTCACTCCTACTAGTGAATCTAATGTAACACACAGCCATACAATGCGCACCGCCCCGTGATGTTTTTCTCACTCCTACTAGTGAATCTAATGTAACACACACCCATACTATGCGCACCGCCCCGTGATGTTTTTCTCACTCCTACTAGTGAATGTAATGTAACACACACCCATACAATGCGCACCGCCCCGTGATGTTTTTCTCACTCCTACTAGTGAATCTAATGTAACACACACCCATACAATGCGCACCGCCCCGTGATGATTTTCTCACTCATACTAGTGAATGTAATGTAACACACACCCATACAATGCGCAGCGCCCCGTGATGTTTTTCTCACTCCTACTAGTGAATCTAATGTAACACACACCCATACAATGCGCACCGCCCCGTGATGTTTTTCTCACTCCTAGTAGTGAATGTAATGTAACACACTCATACAATGAGCACCACCCCGTGATGTTTTTCTCACTCCTACTAGTGAATGTAATGTAACACACACCCATACAATGCGCACAACCCCGTGATGTTTTTCTCACTCCTACTAGTGAATGTAATGTAACACACACCCATACAATGCGCACCACCCCGTGATGTTTTTCTCACTCCTACTAGTGAATGTAATGTAACACACACCCATACAAAGCGCACCACCCCGCGATGTTTTTCTCACTGCTACTAGTGAATGTAATGTAACACACACCCATACAATGCGCACCACCCCGTGATGTTTTTCTCACTGCTACTAGTGAATCTAATGTAACACACACCCATACAATGCGCACCACCCCGTGTTTTTCTCACTCCTACTAGTGAATGTAATGTAACACACACCCATACAATGCGCACCACCCCGTGATGTTTTTCTCACTGCTACTAGTGAATGTAATGTAACACACACCCATACAATGCGCACCACCCCGTGATGTTTTTCTCACTCCTACTAGTGAATGTAATGTAACACACACCCATACAATGCGCACCACCCCGTGATGTTTTTCTCACTCCTACTAGTGAATGTAATGTAACACACACCCATACAATGCGCACCACCCCGTGATGTTTTTCTCACTCCTACTAGTGAATGTAATGTAACACACACCCATACAATGCGTACCACCCCGTGATGATTTTCTCACTCCTACTAGTGAATGTAATGTAACACACACCCCTACAATGCGCACCACCCAGTGATGTTTTTCTCACTCCTACTAGTGTATCTAATGTAACACACACCCGTACAATGCGCACCACCCCGTGATGTTTTTCTCACTCCTACTAGTGAATGTAATGTAACACACACCCATACAATGCGCACCACCCCGTGATGTTTTTCTCACTCCTACTAGAGAATGTAATGTAACACACACCCATACAATGCGCACCACCCCGTGATATTTTTCTCACTCCTATTAGTGAATGTAATGTAACACACACCCATACAATGCGCACCAACACGTGATGTTTTTCTCACTCCTACTAGTGAATGTAATGTAACACACACCGATACACTGCGCACAGCCCCGTGATGTTTTTCTCACTCCTACTAGTGAATCTAATGTAAAACACACCCATACAATGCGCACCGCCCCGTGATGTTTTTCTCACTCCTAGTAGTGAATGTAATGTAACACACTCATACAATGAGCACCACCCCGTGATGTTTTTCTCACTCCTACTAGTGAATGTAATGTAACACACACCCATACAATGCGCACCACCCCGTGATGTTTTTCTCACTCCTACTAGTGAATGTAAGGTAGCACACACCCATACAATGCACACCACCCCGTGATGATTTTCTCACTCCTACTAGTGAATGTAATGTAACACACACCCATACAATGCGCACCACCCCGTGATGTTTTTCTCACTACTACTAGTGAATGTAATGTAACACACACCCATACAATGCGCAGAACCCCGAGATGTTTTTCTCACTGCTACTAGTGAATGTAATGTAACACACACCCATACAATGCGCACCACCCCGTGATGTTTTTCTCACTCCTACTAGTGAATCTAATGTAACACACACCCATACAATGCGCACCACCCCGGGATGTTTTTCTCACTCCTACTAGTGAATCTAATGTAACACACACCCATACAATGCGCACCACCCCGTGATGTTTTTCTCACTCCTATTAGTGAATGTAATGTAACGCACACCCATACAATGCGCACCACCCCGTGATGTTTTTCTCACTCCTACTAGTGAATCTAATGTAACACACACCCATACAATGCGCACCACCCCGTGATGATTTTCTCACTCCTACTAGTGAATCTAATGTAACACACACCCATACAATGCGCACCACCCCGTGATGTTTTTCTCACTCCTACTAGTGAATGTAATGTAACACACACCCATACAATGCGCACCACCCCGTGATGTTTTTCTCACTCCTACTAGTGAAAGTAATGTAACACACACCCATACAATGCGCACCGCCCCATGATGATTTTCCTACTCCTACTAGTGAATGTAATGTAACACACACCCATACAATGCGCACCGCCCCGTGATGTTTTTCTCACTCCTACTAGTGAATCTAATGTAACAGACACCCATACAATGCGCACCGCTCCGTGATGTTTTTCTCACTCCTAGTAGTGAATGTAATGTAACACACACCCATACAATGCGCACCACCCCGTGATGTTTTTCTCACTCCTACTAGTGAATGTAATGTAACACACACCCATACAATGCGCACCACCCCGTGATGTTTTTCTCACTCCTACTAGTGAATGTAATGTAACACATACCCATACAATGCGCACCACCCCGTGATGTTTTTCTCACTCCTACTAGTGAATGTAATGTAACACACACCCATACAACGCGCACCACCCCGTGATGTTTTTCTCACTGCTACTAGTGAATGTAATGTAACACACACCCATACAACGCGCACAACCCCGTGATGTTTTTCTCACTCCTACTAGTGAATCTAATGTAACACACACCCATACAATGCGCACCACCCCGTGATGTTTTTCTCACTCCTACTAGAGAATGTAATGTAACACACACCCATACAATGCGCACCACCACGTGATGTTTTTCTCACTCCTATTAGTGAATGTAATGTAACACACACCCATACAATGCGCACCACCCCGTGATGTTTTTCTCACTCCTACTAGTGAATGTAATGTAACACACACCCATACAATGCACACCACCCCGTGATGATTTTCTCACTCCTACTAGTGAATGTAATGTAACACACACCGATACAATGCGCACCACCCCGTGATGTTTTTCTCACTGCTACTAGTGAATGTAATGTAACACACACCCATACAATGCGCACCACCCCGTGATGTTTTTTCACTGCTACTACTGAATGTAATGTAACACACACCCATAAAATGCGCACCACACCGTGATGTTTTTTCACTGCTACTAGTGAATGTAATGTAACACTCACCCATACAATGCGCACCACCCCGTGATGTTTTTCTCACTCCTACTAGTGAATGTAATGTAACACACACACATACAACGCGCACCACCCCAGATGTTTTTCTCACTCCTACTAGTGAATGTAATGTAACACACACCCATACAACGCGCACCACCCCGTGATGTTTTTCTCACTCCTACTAGTGAATGTAATGTAACACACACCCATACAACGCCCACCACCCCGTGATGTTTTTCTCACTCCTACTAGTGAATCTAATGTAACACACACCCATACAATGCGCACCACCCCGTGATGTTTTTCTCAGTCCTACTAGAGAATGTAATGTAACACACACCCATACAATGCGCACCACCCCGTGATGTTTTTCTCACTCCTACTAGTGAATGTAATGTAACACACACCCATACAATGCGCACCACCCCGTGATGTTTTTCTCACTGCTACTAGTGATTGTAATGTAACACACACCCATACAATGCGCACCACCCCGTGATGTTTTTCTCACTCCTACTAGTGAATGTAATGTAACACACACCCATACAACGCGCACCACACCGTGATGTTTTTCTCACTCCTACTAGTGAATGTAATGTAACACACACCCATACAATGCGCACCACCCCGTGATGTTTTTCTCACTCCTACTAGTGAATGTAATGTAACACACACCCATACAATGCGCACCACCCCGTGATGTTTTTCTCACTCCTACTAGTGAATGTAATGTAACACACACCCATACAACGCGCACCACACCGTGATGTTTTTCTCACTCCTACTAGTGAATGTAATGTAACACACACCCATACAACGCGCACCACCCCGTGATGTTTTTCTCACTCCTACTAGTGAATCTAATGTAACACACACCCATACAATGCGCACCACCCCGTGATGTTTTTCTCACTCCTACTAGAGAATGTAATGTAACACACACCCATACAATGCGCACCACCACGTGATGTTTTTCTCACTCCTATTAGTGAATGTAATGTAACACACACCCATACAACGCGCACCACACCGTGATGTTTTTCTCACTCCTACTAGTGAATGTAATGTAACACACACCCATACAATGCGCACCACCCCGTGATGTTTTTCTCACTGCTACTAGTGAATGTAATGTAACACACACCCATACAATGCGCACCACCCCGTGATGTTTTTTCACTGCTAATAGTGAATGTAATGTAACACACACCCATACAATGCGCACCACCCCGTGATGTTTTTCTCACTCCTACTAGTGAATGTAATGTAACACACACCAATACAATGCGCACCACCCCGTGATGTTTTTCTCACTCCTACTAGTGAATGTAATGTAACACACACCCATACAATGCGCACCACCCCGTGATGTTTTTCTCACTCCTACTAGTGAATGTAATGTAACACACACCCATACAATGCGCACCACCCCGTGATGTTTTTCTCACTGCTACTAGTGAATGTAATGTAACACACACCCACACAATGCGCACCACCCCGTGATGTTTTTCTCACTGCTACTAGTGAATGTAATGTAACACACACCCATACAATGCGCACCACCCCGTGATGTTTTTCTCACTCCTACTAGTGAATGTAATGTAACACACACCCATACAATGCGCACCACCCCGTGATGTTTTTCTCACTCCTACTAGTGAATGTAATGTAACACACACCCATACAATGCGCACCACCCCGTGATGATGTTCTCACTCCTACTAGTGAATGTAATGTAACACACACCCATACAATGCGCACCACCCCGTGATGTTTTTCTCACTCCTACTAGTGAATGTAATGTAACACACACCCATACAATGCGCACCACCCCGTGATGCTTTTCTCACTCCTACTAGTGAATGTAATGTAACACAAACCCATACAATGCGCACCGCCCCGTGATCATTTTCTCACTCCTACTAGTGAATGTAATGTAACACACACCCATACAATGCGCACCGCCCCGTGATGTTTTTCTCACTCCTACTAGTGAATCTAATGTAACACACACCCATACAATGAGCACCGCCCCGTGATGTTTTTCTCACTCCTAGTAGTGAATGTAATGTAACACACACCCATACAATGCGCACCACCCCGTGATGTTTTTCTCACTCCTACTAGTGAATGTAATGTAACACACACCCATACAACGCGCACCACCCCGTGATGTTTTTCTCACTCCTACTAGTGAATGTAATGTAACACACACCCATACAACGCGCACCACCCCGTGATGTTTTTCTCACTCCTACTAGTGAATGTAATGTAACACACACCCATACAACGCGCACCACCCCGTGATGTTTTTCTCACTCCTACTAGTGAATCTAATGTAACACACACCCATAGAACGCGCACCACCCCGTGATGTTTTTCTCACTCCTACTAGAGAATGTAATGTAACACACACCCATACAATGCGCACCACCACGTGATGTTTTTCTCACTCCTATTAGTGAATGTAATGTAACACACACCCATACCATGCGCACCACCCCGTGATGTTTTTCTCACTCCTACTAGTGAATGTAATGTAACACACACCGATACAATGCGCACCACCCCGTGATGTTTTTCTCACTGCTACTAGTGAATGTAATGTAACACACACCCATACAATGCGCACCACCCCGTGATGTTTTTCTCACTCCTACTAGAGAATGTAATGTAACACACACCCATACAATGCGCACCACCCCGTGATGTTTTTCTCACTGCTACTAGTGCATGTAATGTAACACACACCCATACAATGCGCACCACCCCGTGATGTTTTTCTCACTCCTACTAGTGAATGTAATGTAACACACACCCATACAATGCGCACCACCCCGTGATGTTTTTCTCACTCCTACTAGTGAATGTAATGTAACACACACCCATACAACGCGCACCACCCCGTGATGTTTTTCTCACTCCTACTAGTGAATGTAATGTAACACACACCCATACAACGCCCACCACCCCGTGATGTTTTTCTCACTCCTACTAGTGAATCTAATGTAAAACACACCCATACAATGCGCACCACCCCGTGATGTTTTTCTCACTCCTACTAGAGAATGTAATGTAACACACACCCATACAATGCGCAACACCCCGTGATGTTTTTCTCACTCCTATTAGTGAATGTAATGTAACACACACCCATACAATGCGCACCACCCCGTGATGATTTTCTCACTCCCAATAGTGAATGTAATGTAACACACACCGATACAATGCGCACCACCCCGTGATGTTTTTCTCACTCCTACTAGTGAATCTAATGTAAAACACACCCATACAATGCGCACCGCCCCGTGATGTTTTTCTCACTCCTACTAGTGAATGTAATGTAACACACTCATACAATGAGCACCACCCCGTGATGTTTTTCTCACTCCTACTAGTGAATGTAATGTAACACAGACCCATACAATGCGCACCACCCCGTGATGATTTTCTCACTCCTACTAGTGAATGTAATGTAACACACACCCATACAATGCGCACCACCCCGTGATGTTTTTCTCACTGCTACTAGTGAATGTAATGTAACACACACCCATACAATGCGCAACACCCCGTGATGTTTTTCTCACTGCTACTAGTGAATGTAATGTAACACACACCCATACAATGCGCACCACCCCGTGATGTTTTTCTCACTCCTACTAGTGAATCTAATGTAACACACACCCATACAATGCGCACCACCCCGTGATGTTTTTCTCACTCCTACTAGAGAATGTAATGTAACACACACCCATACAATGCGCACCACCCCGTGATGTTTTTCTCACTCCTACT
This sequence comes from Cavia porcellus, assembly GCF_034190915.1. Classification (NCBI taxonomy): domain Eukaryota; kingdom Metazoa; phylum Chordata; class Mammalia; order Rodentia; family Caviidae; genus Cavia; species Cavia porcellus. The sequence continues at coordinate 203,130 of NW_026947647.1, read as the reverse complement.
AGTGAATGTAATGTAACACACACCCATACAATGCGCACCACCCCGTGATGTATTTCTCACTCCTACTAGTGAATGTAATGTAACACACACCCATACAATGCGCACCACCCCGTGATCATTTTCTCACTCCTACTAGTGAATGTAATGTAACACACACCCATACAATGCGCACCGCCCCGTGATGTTTTTCTCACTCCTACTAGTGAATGTAATGTAACACACACCCATACAATGCGCACCGCCCCGTGATGTTTTTCTCACTCCTAGTAGTGAATGTAATGTAACACACTCATACAATGAGCACCACCCCGTGATGTTTTTCTCACTCCTACTAGTGAATGTAATGTAACACACACCCATACAATGCGCACCACCCCGTGATGTTTTTCTCACTCCTACTAGTGAATGTAATGTAACACACACCCATACAATGCGCACCACCCGGTGATGTTTTTCTCACTCCTACTAGTGAATGTAATGTAACACACACCCATACAATGCACACCACCCCGTGATGTTTTTCTCACTCCTACTAGTGAATCTAATGTAACACACACCCATACAATGCGCACCACCCCGTGATGTTTTTCTCACTCCTACTAGTGAATCTAATGTAACACACACCCATACAATGCGCACCACCCCGTGATGTTTTTCTCACTCCTACTAGTGAATCTAATGTAACATACACCCATACAATGCGCACCACCCCGTGATGTTTTTCTCACTCCTACGAGTGAATGTAATGTAACACACACCCATACACTGCGCACCACCCCGTGATGTTTTTCTCACTCCTACTAGTGAATGTAATGTAACACACACCCATACAATGCGCACCACCCCGTGATGTTTTTCTCACTCCTACTAGTGAATGTAATGTAACACACACCCATACAACGCGCACCACACCTTTATGTTTTTCTCACTCCTACTAGTGAATGTAATGTAACACACACCCATACAACGCACACCACCCCGTGATGTTTTTCTCACTCCTACTAGTGAATCTAATGTAACACACACCCATACAATGCGCACCACCCCGTGATGTTTTTCTCACTCCTACTAGAGAATGTATTGTAACACACACCCATACAATGCGCACCACCACGTGATGTTTTTCTCACTCCTATTAGTGAATGTAATGTAACACACACCCATACAATGCGCACCACCCCGTGATGTTTTTCTCACTCCTACTAGTGAATGTAATGTAACACACACCCATACAATGCGCACCACCCCGTGATGATTTTCTCACTCCTACTAGTGAATGTAATGTAACACACACCGATACAATGCGCACCACCCCGTGATGTTTTTCTCACTGCTACTAGTGAATGTAATGTAACACACACCCATACAATGCGCACCACCCCGTGATGTTTTTTCACTGCTAATAGTGAATGTAATGTAACACACACCCATACAATGCGCACCACCCCGTGATGTTTTTCTCACTCCTACTAGTGAATGTAATGTAACACACACCAATACAATGCGCACCACCCCGTGATGTTTTTCTCACTCCTACTAGTGAATGTAATGTAACACACACCCATACAATGCGCACCACCCCGTGATGTTTTTCTCACTGCTACTAGTGAATGTAATGTAACACACAGCCATACAATGCGCACCACGCCGTGATGTGTTTCTCACTGCTACTAGTGAATGTAATGTAACACACACCCATACAATGCGCACCACCCCGTGATGTTTTTCTCACTCCTACTAGTGAATGTAATGTAACACACACCCATACAACGCGCACCACACCTTGATGTTTTTCTCACTCCTACTAGTGAATGTAATGTAACACACACCCATACAACGCACACCACCCCGTGATGTTTTTCTCACTCCTACTAGTGAATCTAATGTAACACACACCCATACAATGCGCACCACCCCGTGATGTTTTTCTCACTCCTACTAGAGAATGTAATGTAACACACACCCATACAATGCGCACCACCACGTGATGTTTTTCTCACTCCTATTAGTGAATGTAATGTAACACACACCCATACAATGCGCACCACCCCGTGATGTTTTTCTCACTCCTACTAGTGAATGTAATGTAACACACACCCATACAATGCGCACCACCCCGTGATGATTTTCTCACTCCTACTAGTGAATGTAATGTAACACACACCGATACAATGCGCACCACCCCGTGATGTTTTTCTCACTGCTACTAGTGAATGTAATGTAACACACACCCATACAATGCGCACCACACCGTGATGTTTTTTCACTGGTAATAGTGAATGTAATGTAACACACACCCATACAATGCGCACCACCCCGTGATGTTTTTCTCACTCCTACTAGTGAATGTAATGTAACACACACCCATACAATGCGCACCACCCCGTGATGCTTTTCTCACTCCTACTAGTGAATGTAATGTAACACACACCAATACAATGTGCACCACCCCGTGATGTTTTTCTCACTGCTACTAGTGAATGTAATGTAACACACACCCATACAATGCGCACCACCACGTGATGTTTTGCTCACTCCTACTAGTGAATGTAATGTAACACACACCCATACAATGCGCACCACCCCGTGATGCTTTTCTCACTCCTACTAGTGAATGTAATGTAACACACACCCATACAATGCGCACCACCACGTGATGTTTTGCTCACTCCTACTAGAGAATGTAATGTAACACACACCCATACAATGCGCACCACCCCGTGATGTTTTTCTCACTCCTACTAGTGAATGTAATGTAACACACACCCATACAATGCGCACCACCCCGTGATGCTTTTCTCACTCCTACTAGTGAATGTAATGTAACACACACCCATACAATGCGCACCACCCCGTGATCATTTTCTCACTCCTACTAGTGAATGTAATGTAACACACACCCATACAATGCGCACCGCCCCGTGATGTTTTTCTCACTCCTACTAGTGAATCTAATGTAACACACACCCATACAATGAGCACCGCCCCGTGATGTTTTTCTCACTCCTAGTAGTGAATGTAATGTAACACACACCCATACAATGCGCACCACCCCGTGATGTTTTTCTCACTCCTACTAGTGAATGTAATGTAACACACACCCATACAACGCGCACCACCCCGTGATGTTTTTCTCACTCCTACTAGTGAATGTAATGTAACACACACCCATACAATGCGCACCACCCGGTGATGTTTTTCTCACTCCTACTAGTGAATGTAATGTAACACACACCCATACAATGCGCACCACCCCGTGATGTTTTTCTCACTCCTACTAGTGAATCTAATGTAACACACACCCATACAATGCTCACCACCCCGTGATGTTTTTCTCACTCCTACTAGTGAATCTAATGTAACACACACCCATACAATGCGCACCACCCCGTGATGTTTTTCTCACTCCTACTAGTGAATCTAATGTAACATACACCCATACAATGCGCACCACCCCGTGATGTTTTTCTCACTCCTACTAGTGAATGTAATGTAACACACACCCATACACTGCGCACCACCCCGTGATGTTTTTCTCACTCCTACTAGTGAATGTAATGTAACACACACCCATACAATGCGCACCACCCCGTGATGTTTTTCTCACTCCTACTAGAGAATGTAATGTAACACACACCCATACAATGCGCACCACCACGTGATGTTTTTCTCACTCCTACTAGTGAATGTAATGTAACACACACCCATACAATGCGCACCACCCCGTGATGTTTTTCTCACTCCTACTAGTGAATGTAATGTAACACACACCCATACAATGCGCACCACCCCGTGATGATTTTCTCACTCCTACTAGTGAATGTAATGTAACACACACCGATACAATGCGCACCACCCCGTGATGTTTTTCTCACTGCTACTAGTGAATGTAATGTAACACAGACCCATACAATGCGCACCACCCCGTGATGTTTTTCTTACTCCTACTAGTGAATGTAATGTAACACACACCCATACAACGCGCACAACACCTTGATGTTTTTCTCACTCCTACTAGTGAATGTAATGTAACACACACCCATACAACGCGCACCACCCCGTGATGTTTTTCTCACTCCTACTAGTGAATCTAATGTAACACACACCCATACAATGCGCACCACCCCGTGATGTTTTTCTCACTCCTACTAGAGAATGTAATGTAACACACACCCATACAATGCGCACCACCACGTGATGTTTTTCTCACTCCTATTAGTGAATGTAATGTAACACACACCCATACAATGCACACCACCCCGTGATGTTTTTCTCACTCCTACTAGTGAATGTAATGTAACACACACCCATACAATGCGCACCACCCCGTGATGATTTTCTCACTCCTACTAGTGAATGTAATGTAACACACACCGATACAATGCGCACCACCCCGTGATGTTTTTCTCACTGCTACTAGTGAATGTAATGTAACACACACCCATACAATGCGCACCACCCCGTGAGGTTTTTTCACTGCTAATAGTGAATGTAATGTAACACACACCCATACAATGCGCACCACCCCGTGATGTTTTTCTCACTCCTACTAGTGAATGTAATGTAACACACACCAATACAATGCGCACCACCCCGTGATGTTTTTCTCACTCCTACTAGTGAATGTAATGTAACACACACCCATACAATGCGCACCACCCCGTGATGTTTTTCTCACTCCTACTAGTGAATGTAATGTAACACACACCCATACAATGCGCACCACCACGTGATGTTTTGCTCACTCCTACTAGTGAATGTAATGTAACACACACCCATACAATGCGCACCACCCCGTGATGTTTTTCTCACTCCTACTAGAGAATGTAATGTAACACACACCCATACAATGCGCACCACCCCGTGATGCTTTTCTCACTCCTACTAGTGAATGTAATGTAACACACACCCATACAATGCGCACCACCCCGTGATCATTTTCTCACTCCTACTAGTGAATGTAATGTAACACACACCCATACAATGCGCACCGCCCCGTGATGTTTTTCTCACTCCTACTAGTGAATGTAATGTAACACACACCCATACAATGAGCACCGCCCCGTGATGTTTTTCTCACTCCTAGTAGTGAATGTAATGTAACACACACCCATACAATGCGCACCACCCCGTGATGTTTTTCTCACTCCTACTAGTGAATGTAATGTAACACACACCCATACAACGCGCACCACCCCGTGATGTTTTTCTCACTCCTACTAGTGAATGTAATGTAACACACACCCATACAACGCGCACCACCCCGTGATGTTTTTCTCATTCCTACTAGTGAATGTAATGTAACACACACCCATACAACGCGCACCACCCCGTGATGTTTTTCTCACTCCTACTAGTGAATCTAATGTAACACTCACCCATACAATGCGCACCACCCCGTGATGTTTTTCTCACTCCTACTAGAGAATGTAATGTAACACACACCCATACAATGCGCACCACCACGTGATGTTTTTCTCACTCCTATTAGTGAATGTAATGTAACACACACCCATACAATGCGCACCACCCCGTGATGTTTTTCTCACTCCTACTAGTGAATGTAATGTAACACACACCGATACAATGCGCACGACCCCGTGATGTTCTTCTCACTCCTACTAGTGAATGTAATGTAACACACACCCATACAATGCGCACCACCCCTTGATGATTTTCTCACTCCTACTAGTGAATGTAATGTAACACACACCGATACAACGCGCACCACCCCGTGATGTTTTTCTCACTGCTACTAGTGAATGTAATGTAACACACACCCATACAATGCGCACCACCCCGTGATGTTTTTCTCACTCCTACTAGAGAATGTAATGTAACACACACCCATACAATGCGCACCACCCCGTGATGTTTTTCTCACTCCTACTAGTGAATGTAATGTAACACACACCCATACAATGCGCACCACCCCGTGATGTTTTTCTCACTCCTACTAGAGAATGTAATGTAACACACACCGATACAATGCGCACGACCCCGTGATGTTCTTCTCACTCCTACTAGTGAATGTAATGTAACACACACCCATACAATGCGCACCACCCCTTGATGATTTTCTCACTCCTACTAGTGAATGTAATGTAACACACACCGATACAATGCGCACCACCCCGTGATGTTTTTCTCACTGCTACTAGTGAATGTAATGTAACACACACCCATACAATGCGCACCACCCCGTGATGTTTTTCTCACTCCTACTAGAGAATGTAATGTAACACACACCCATACAATGCGCACCACCCCGTGATGTTTTTCTCACTCCTACTAGTGAATGTAATGTAACACACACCCATACAATGCGCACCACCCCGTGATGCTTTTCTCACTCCTACTAGTGAATGTAATGTAACACACACCCATACAATGCGCACCACCCCGTGATCATTTTCTCACTCCTACTAGTGAATGTAATGTAACACACACCCACACAATGCGCACCGCCCCGTGATGTTTTTGTCACTCCTACTAGTGAATCTAATGTAACACACACCCATACAATGAGCACCGCCCCGTGATGTTTTTCTCCCTCCTAGTAGTGAATGTAATGTAACACACACCCATACAATGCGCACCACCCCGTGATGTTTTTCTCACTCCTACTAGTGAATGTAATGTAACACACACCGATACAATGCGCACGACCCCGTGATGTTCTTCTCACTCCTACTAGTGAATGTAATGTAACACACACCCATACAATGCGCACCACCCCTTGATGATTTTCTCACTCCTACTAGTGAATGTAATGTAACACACACCGATACAATGCGCACCACCCCGTGATGTTTTTCTCACTGCTACTAGTGAATGTAATGTAACACACACCCATACAATGCGCACCACCCCGTGATGTTTTTCTCACTCCTACTAGAGAATGTAATGTAACACACACCCATACAATGCGCACCACCCCGTGATGTTTTTCTCACTCCTACTAGTGAATGTAATGTAACACACACCCATACAATGCGCACCACCCCGTGATGCTTTTCTCACTCCTACTAGTGAATGTAATGTAACACACACCCATACAATGCGCACCACCCCGTGATCATTTTCTCACTCCTACTAGTGAATGTAATGTAACACACACCCACACAATGCGCACCGCCCCGTGATGTTTTTCTCACTCCTACTAGTGAATCTAATGTAACACACACCCATACAATGAGCACCGCCCCGTGATGTTTTTCTCCCTCCTAGTAGTGAATGTAATGTAACACACACCCATACAATGCGCACCACCCCGTGATGTTTTTCTCACTCCTACTAGTGAATGTAATGTAACACACACCCATACAACGCGCACCACCCCGTGATGTTTTTCTCACTCCTACTAGTGAATGTAATGTAACACACACCCATACGATGCGCACCACCCCGTGATGTTTTTCTCACTCCTACTAGTGAATGTAATGTAACACACACCCATACAACGCGCACCACCCCGTGATGTTTTTCTCACTCCTACTAGTGAATGTAATGTAACACACACCCATACGATGCGCACCACCCGGTGATGTTTTTCTCACTCCTACTAGTGAATGTAATGTAACACACACCCATACAAGGCGCACCACCCCGTGATGTTTTTCTCACTCCTACTAGTGAATGTAATGTAACACACACCCATACAATGCGCACCACCCCGTGATGTTTTTCTCACTCCTACTAGTGAATCTAATGTAACACACACCCATACAATGCGCACCACCCCGTGATGTTTTTCTCACTCCTACTAGTGAATCTAATGTAACATACACCCATACAATGCGCACCACCCCGTGATGTTTTTCTCACTCCTACTAGTGAATGTAATGTAACACACACCCATACACTGCGCACCACCCCGTGATGTTTTTCTCACTCCTACTAGTGAATGTAATGTAACACACACCCATACAATGCGCACCACCCCGTGATGTTTTTCTTACTCCTACTAGTGAATGTAATGTAACACACACCCATACAACGCGCACCACACCTTGATGTTTTTCTCACTCCTACTAGTGAAAGTAATGTAACACACACCCATACAACGCGCACCACCCCGTGATGTTTTTCTCACTCCTACTAGTGAATCTAATGTAACACACACCCATACAATGCGCACCACCCCGTGATGTTTTTCTCACTCCTACTAGAGAATGTAATGTAACACACACCCATACAATGCGCACCACCACGTGATGTTTTTCTCACTCCTATTAGTGAATGTAATGTAACACACACCCATACAATGCGCACCACCCCGTGATGTTTTTCTCACTCCTACTAGTGAATGTACTGTAACACACACCCATACAATGCGCACCACCCCGTGATGATTTTTCACTGCTAATAGTGAATGTAATGTAACACACACCCATACAATGCGCACCACCCCGTGATGTTTTTCTCACTCCTACTAGTGAATGTAATGTAACACACACCAATACAATGCGCACCACCCCGTGATGTTTTTCTCACTCCTACTAGTGAATGTAATGTAACACACACCCATACAATGCGCACCACCCCGTGATGTTTTTCTCACTCCTACTAGTGAATGTAATGTAACACACACCCATACAATGCGCACCACCACGTGATGTTTTTCTCACTGCTACTAGTGAATGTAATGTAACACACACCCATACAATGCGCACCACCCCGTGATGTTTTTCTCACTCCTACTAGTGAATGTAATGTAACACACACCCATACAATGCGCACCACCCCGTGATGTTTTTCTCACTCCTACTAGTGAATGTAATGTAACACACACCCATACAACGCGCACCACCCCGTGATGTTTTTCTCAATCCTACTAGTGAATGTAATGTATCACACACCCATACAACGACCACCACCCCGTGATGTTTTTCTCACTCCTACTAGTGAATCTAATGTAACACACACCCATACAACGCGCACCACCCCGTGATGTTTTTCTCACTCCTACTAGAGAATGTAATGTAACACACACCCATACAATGCGCACCACCCCGTGATGTTTTTCTCAGTGCTACTAGTGAATGTAATGTAACACACACCCATACAATGTGCACCACCCCGTGATGTTTTTCTCACTGCTACTAGTGAATGTAATGTAACACACACCCATACAATGCGCACCTCCACGTGATGTTTTGTTCACTCCTACTAGTGAATGTAATGTAACACACACCCATACAATGCGCACCACCCCGTGATGTTTTTCTCACTCCTACTAGAGAATGTAATGTAACACACACCCATACAATGCGCACCACCCCGTGATGCTTTTCTCACTCCTACTAGTGAATGTAATGTAACACACACCCATACAATGCGCACCACCCCGTGATCATTTTCTCACTCCTACTAGTGAATGTAATGTAACACACACCCATACAATGCGCACCGCCCCGTGATGTTTTTCTCACTCCTACTAGTGAATCTAATGTAACACACACCCATACAATGAGCACCGCCCCGTGATGTTTTTCTCACTCCTAGTAGTGAATGTAATGTAACACACACCCATACAATGCGCACCACCCCGTGATGTTTTTCTCACTCCTACTAGTGAATCTAATGTAACACACACCCATACAACGCGCACCACCCCGTGATGTTTTTCTCACTCCTACGAGTGAATGTAATGTAACACACACCCATACAACGCGCACCACCCCGTGATGTTTTTCTCATTCCTACTAGTGAATGTAATGTAACACACACCCATAAAACGCGCACCACCCCGTGATGTTTTTCTCACTCCTACTAGTGAATCTAATGTAACACTCACCCATACAATGCGCACCACCCCGTGATGTTTTTCTCACTCCTACTAGAGAATGTAATGTAACACACACCCATACAATGCGCACCACCACGTGATGTTTTTCTCACTCCTATTAGTGAATGTAATGTAACACACACCCATACAATGCGCACCACCCCGTGATGTTTTTCTCACTCCTACTAGTGAATGTAATGTAACACACACCGATACAATGCGCACGACCCCGTGATGTTCTTCTCATTCCTACTAGTGAATGTAATGTAACACACACCCATACAATGCGCACCACCCCTTGATGATTTTCTCACTCCTACTAGTGAATGTAATGTAACACACACCGATACAATGCGCACCACCCCGTGATGTTTTTCTCACTGCTACTAGTGAATGTAATGTAACACACACCCATACAATGCGCACCACCCCGTGATGATTTTTCACTGCTAATAGTGAATGTAATGTAACACACACCCATACAATGCGCACCACCCCGTGATGTTTTTCTCACTCCTACTAGTGAATGTAATGTAACACACACCAATACAATGCGCACCACCCCGTGATGTTTTTCTCACTCCTACTAGTGAATGTAATGTAACACACACCCATACAATGCGCACCACCCCGTGATGTTTTTCTCACTCCTACTAGTGAATGTAATGTAACACACACCCATACAATGCGCACCACCACGTGATGTTTTTCTCACTGCTACTAGTGAATGTAATGTAACACACACCCATACAATGCGCACCACCCCGTGATGTTTTTCTCACTCCTACTAGTGAATGTAATGTAACACACACCCATACAATGCGCACCACCCCGTGATGTTTTTCTCACTCCTACTAGTGAATGTAATGTAACACACACCCATACAACGCGCACCACCCCGTGATGTTTTTCTCACTCCTACTAGTGAATGTAATGTATCACACACCCATACAACGACCACCACCCCGTGATGTTTTTCTCACTCCTACTAGTGAATCTAATGTAACACACACCCATACAACGCGCACCACCCCGTGATGTTTTTCTCACTCCTACTAGAGAATGTAATGTAACACACACCCATACAATGCGCACCACCCCGTGATGTTTTTCTCAGTGCTACTAGTGAATGTAATGTAACACACTACCATACAATGTGCACCACCCCGTGATGTTTTTCTCACTGCTACTAGTGAATGTAATGTAACACACACCCATACAATGCGCACCTCCACGTGATGTTTTGTTCACTCCTACTAGTGAATGTAATGTAACACACACCCATACAATGCGCACCACCCCGTGATGTTTTTCTCACTCCTACTAGAGAATGTAATGTAACACACACCCATACAATGCGCACCACCCCGTGATGCTTTTCTCACTCCTACTAGTGAATGTAATGTAACACACACCCATACAATGCGCACCACCCCGTGATCATTTTCTCACTCCTACTAGTGAATGTAATGTAACACACACCCATACAATGCGCACCGCCCCGTGATGTTTTTCTCACTCCTACTAGTGAATCTAATGTAACACACACCCATACAATGAGCACCGCCCCGTGATGTTTTTCTCACTCCTAGTAGTGAATGTAATGTAACACACACCCATACAATGCGCACCACCCCGTGATGTTTTTCTCACTCCTACTAGTGAATGTAATGTAACACACACCCATACAACGCGCACCACCCCGTGATGTTTTTCTCACTCCTACGAGTGAATGTAATGTAACACACACCCATACAACGCGCACCACCCCGTGATGTTTTTCTCATTCCTACTAGTGAATGTAATGTAACACACACCCATAAAACGCGCACCACCCCGTGATGTTTTTCTCACTCCTACTAGTGAATCTAATGTAACACTCACCCATACAATGCGCACCACCCCGTGATGTTTTTCTCACTCCTACTAGAGAATGTAATGTAACACACACCCATACAATGCGCACCACCACGTGATGTTTTTCTCACTCCTATTAGTGAATGTAATGTAACACACACCCATACAATGCGCACCACCCCGTGATGTTTTTCTCACTCCTACTAGTGAATGTAATGTAACACACACCGATACAATGCGCACGACCCCGTGATGTTCTTCTCATTCCTACTAGTGAATGTAATGTAACACACACCCATACAATGCGCACCACCCCTTGATGATTTTCTCACTCCTACTAGTGAATGTAATGTAACACACACCGATACAATGCGCACCACCCCGTGATGTTTTTCTCACTGCTACTAGTGAATGTAATGTAACACACACCCATACAATGCGCACCGCCCCGTGATGTTTTTTCACTGCTAATAGGGAATGTAATGTAACACACACCCATACAATGCGCACCACCCCGTGATGTTTTTCTCACTCCTACTAGTGAATGTAATGTAACACACACCAATACAATGCGCACCACCCCGTGATGTTTTTCTCACTCCTACTAATGAATGTAATGTAACACACACCCATACAATGCGCACCACCCCGTGATGTTTTTCTCACTCCTACTAGTGAATGTAATGTAAGACACACCCATACAAGGCGCACCACCCCGTGATGTTTTTCTCACTGCTACTAGTGAATGTAATGTAACACACACCCATACAATGCGCACCACCCCGTGATGTTTTTCTCACTCCTACTAGTGAATGTAATGTAACACACACCCATACAATGCGCACCACCCCGTGATGTTTTTCTCACTCCTACTAGTGAATGTAATGTAACACACACCCATACAACGCGCACCACCCCGTGATGTTTTTCTCACTCCTACTAGTGAATGTAATGTAACACACACCCATACAACGACCAGCACCCCGTGATGTTTTTCTCACTCCTACTAGTGAATCTAATGTAACACACACCCATACAACGCGCACCACCCCGTGATGTTTTTCTCACTCCTACTAGAGAATGTAATGTAACACACACCCATACAATGCGCACCACCCCGTGATGTTTTTCTCAGTGCTACTAGTGAATGTAATGTAACACACACCCATACAATGCGCACCACCCCGTGATGTTTTTCTCACTGCTACTAGTGAATGTAATGTAACACACACCCATACAATGCGCACCACCACGTGATGTTTTGCTCACTCCTACTAGTGAATGTAATGTAACACACACCCATACAATGCGCACCACCCCGTGATGTTTTTCTCACTCCTACTAGAGAATGTAATGTAACACACACCCATACAATGCGCACCACCCCGTGATGCTTTTCTCACTCCTACTAGTGAATGTAATGTAACACACACCCATACAATGCGCACCACCCCGTGATGTTTTTCTCACTCCTACTAGTGAATGTAATGTATCACACACCCATACAACGACCACCACCCCGTGATGTTTTTCTCACTCCTACTAGTGAATCTAATGTAACACACACCCATACAACGCGCACCACCCCGTGATCTTTTTCTCACTCCTACTAGAGAATGTAATGTAACACACACCCATACAATGCGCACCACCCCGTGATGTTTTTCTCAGTGCTACTAGTGAATGTAATGTAACACACACCCATACAATGTGCACCACCCCGTGATGTTTTTCTCACTGCTACTAGTGAATGTAATGTAACACACACCCATACAATGCGCACCACCACGTGATGTTTTGCTCACTCCTACTAGTGAATGTAATGTAACACACACCCATACAATGCGCACCACCCCGTGATGCTTTTCTCACTCCTACTAGTGAATGTAATGTAACACACACCCATACAATGCGCACCACCCCGTGATCATTTTCTCACTCCTACTAGTGAATGTAATGTAACACACACCCATACAATGCGCACCGCCCCGTGATGTTTTTCTCACTCCTACTAGTGAATCTAATGTAACACACACCCATACAATGAGCACCGCCCCGTGATGTTTTTCTCACTCCTAGTAGTGAATGTAATGTAACACACACCCATTCAATGCGCACCACCCCGTGATGTTTTTCTCACTCCTACTAGTGAATGTAATGTAACACACACCCATACAACGCGCACCACCCCGTGATGTTTTTCTCACTCCTACTAGTGTATGTAATGTAACACACACCCATACAACGCGCAGCACCCCGTGATGTTTTTCTCATTCCTACTAGTGAATGTAATGTAACACACACCCATACAACGCGCACCACCCCGTGATGTTTTTCTCACTCCTACTAGTGAATCTAATGTAACACTCACCCATACAATGCGCACCACCCCGTGATGTTTTTCTCACTCCTACTAGAGAATGTAATGTAACACACACCCATACAATGCGCACCACCACGTGATGTTTTTCTCACTCCTATTAGTGAATGTAATGTAACACACACCCATACAATGCGCACCACCCCGTGATGTTTTTCTCACTCCTACTAGTGAATGTAATGTAACACACACCGATACAATGCGCACGACCCCGTGATGTTCTTCTCATTCCTACTAGTGAATGTAATGTAACACACACCCATACAATGCGCACCACCCCTTGATGATTTTCTCACTCCTACTAATGAATGTAATGTAACACACACCGATACAATGCGCACCACGCCGTGATGTTTTTCTCACTGCTACTAGTGAATGTAATGTAACACACACCCATACAATGCGCACCACCCCGTGATGTTTTTTCACTGCTAATAGTGAATGTAATGTAACACACACCCATACAATGCGCACCACCCCGTGATGTTTTTCTCACTCCTACTAGTGAATATAATGTAACACACACCAATACAATGCGCACCACCCCGTGATGTTTTTCTCACTCCTACTAATGAATGTAATGTAACACACACCCATACAATGCGCACCACCCCGTGATGTTTTTCTCACTCCTACTAGTGAATGTAATGTAACACACACCCATACAATGCGCACCACCCCGTGATGTTTTTCTCACTGCTACTAGTGAATGTAATGTAACACACACCCATACAATGCGCACCACCCCGTGATGTTTTTCTCACTCCTACTAGTGAATGTAATGTAACACACACCCATACAATGCGCACCACCCCGTGATGTTTTTCTCACTCCTACTAGTGAATGTAATGTAACACACACCCATACAACGCGCACCACCCCGTGATGTTTTTCTCACTCCTACTGGTGAATCTAATGTAACACACACCCATACAACGACCACCACCCCGTGATGTTTTTCTCACTCCTACTAGTGAATCTAATGTAACACAAACCAATACAACGCGCACCACCCCGTGATGTTTTTCTCACTCCTACTAGAGAATGTAATGTAACACACACCCATACAATGCGCACCACCCCGTGATGTTTTTCTCAGTGCTACTAGTGAATGTAATGTAACACACACCCATACAATGTGCACCACCCCGTGATGTTTTTCTCACTGCTACTAGTGAATGTAATGTAACACACACCCATACAATGCGCACCACCACGTGATGTTTTGCTCACTCCTACTAGTGCATGTAATGTAACACACACCCATACAATGCGCACCACCCCGTGATGTTTTTCTCACTCCTACTAGAGAATGTAATGTAACACACACCCATACAATGCGCACCACCCCGTGATGTTTTTCTCACTCCTACTAGTGAATGTAATGTAACACACACCCATACAATGCGCACCACCCCGTGATCATTTTCTCACTGCTACTAGTGAATGTAATGTAACACACACCCACACAATGCGCACCGCCCCGTGATGTTTTTCTCACTCCTACTAGTGAATCTAATGTAACACACACCCATACAATGCGCACCACCCCGTGATGTTTTTCTCACTGCTACTAGTGAATGTAATGTAACACACACCCATACAATGTGCACCACCCCGTGATGTTTTTCTCACTGCTACTAGTGCATGTAATGTAACACACACCCATACAATGCGCACCACCACGTGATGTTTTGCTCACTCCTACTAGTGAATGTAATGTAACACACACCCATACAATGCGCACCACCCCGTGATGTTTTTCTCACTCCTACTAGAGAATGTAATGTAACACACACCCATACAATGCGCACCACCCCGTGATGTTTTTCTCACTCCTACTAGTGAATGTAATGTAACACACACCCATACAATGTGCACCACCCCGTGATGCTTTTCTCACTCCTACTAGTGAATGTAATGTAACACACACCCATACAATGCGCACCACCCCGTGATCATTTTCTCACTCCTACTAGTGAATGTAATGTAACACACACCCATACAATGCGCACCGCCCCGTGATGTTTTTCTCACTCCTACTAGTGAATCTAATGTAACACACACCCATACAATGAGCACCGCCCCGTGATGTTTTTCTCACTCCTAGTAGTGAATGTAATGTAACACACACCCATACAATGCGCACCACCCCGTGATGTTTTTCTCACTCCTACTAGTGAATGTAATGTAACACACACCCATACAACGCGCACCACCCCGTGATGTTTTTCTCACTCCTACTAGTGAATGTAATGTAACACACACCCATACAACGCGCACCACCCCGTGATGTTTTTCTCACTCCTACTAGTGAATCTAATGTAACACACACCCATACAATGCGCACCACCCCGTGATGTTTTTCTCACTCCTACTAGAGAATGTAATGTAACACACACCCATACAATGCGAACCACCACGTGATGTTTTCTCACTCCTACTAGTGAATGTAATGTAACACACACCCGTACAATGCGCACCACTCCGTGATGTTTTTCTCACTCCTACTAGTGAATGTAATGTAACACACACCGATACAATGCGCACCACCCCGTGATGTTCTTCTCACTGCTACTAGTGAATGTAATATAACACACACCCATACAATGCGCACCACCCCGTGATGTTTTTCTCACTCCTACTAGAGAATGTAATGTAACACACACGCATACAATGCGCACCACCCCGTGATGTTTTTCTCACTGCTACTAGTGCATGTAATGTAACACACACCCATACAATGTGCACCACCCCGTGATGTTTTTCTCACTCCTACTAGTGAATGTAATGTAACACACACCCATACAACGCGCACCACACCGTGATGTTTTTCTCACTCCTACTAGTGAAAGTAATGTAACACACACCCATACAACGCCCACCACCCCGTGATGTTTTTCTCACTCCTACTAGTGAATCTAATGTAACACACACCCATACAATGCGCACCACCTCGTGATGTTTTTCTCACTCCTACTAGAGAATGTAATGTAACACACACCCATACAATGCGCACCACCCCGTGATGTTTTTGTCACTCCTATTAGTGAATGTAATGTAACACACACCCATACAATGCGCACCACCCCGTAATGTTTTTCTCACTCCTACTAGTGAATGTAATGTAACACACACCCATACAATGCGCACCACCCCGTGATGATTTTCTCACTCCTACTAGTGAATGTAATGTAACACACACCGATACAATGCGCACCACCCCGTGAAGTTTTTCTCACTCCTACTAGTGAATCTAATGTAAAACACACCCATACAATGCGCACCACCCCGTGATGTTTTTCTCACTGCTACTAGTGAATGTAATGTAACACACACCCATACAATGCGCACCACCCCGTGATGTTTTTCTCACTCCTACTAGTGAATGTAATGTAACACACACCCATACATTGCGCACCACCCCGTGATGTTTTTCTCACTCCTACTAGAGAATGTAATGTAACACACACCCATACAATGCGCACCACCCCGTGATGTTTTTCTCACTCCTACTAGTGAATGTAATGTAACACACACCCATACAATGCGCACCACCCCGTGATGTTTTTCTCACTCCTACTAGTGAAAGTAATGTAACACACACCCATACAATGCGCACTGCCCCATGATGTTTTTCTCACTCCTACTAGTGAATCTAATGTAACACACACCCATACAATGAGCACCGCCCCGTGATGTTTTTCTCACTCCTAGTAGTGAATGTAATGTAACACACACCCATACAATGCGCACCACCCCGTGATGTTTTTCTCACTCCTACTAGTGAAAGTAATGTAACACACACCCATACAATGCGCACCGCCCCGTGATGTTTTTCTCACTCCTACTAGTGAATCTAATGTAACACACACCCATACAATGAGCACCGCCCCGTGATGTTTTTCTCACTCCTAATAGTGAATGTAATGTAACACACTCATACAATGAGCACCACCCCGTGATGTTTTTCTTACTCCTACTAGTGAATGTAATGTAACACACACCCATACAATGCGCACCACCCCGTGATGTTTTTCTCACTCCTACTAGTGAATGTAATGTAACACACACCCATACAATGCGCACCACCCGGTGATGTTTTTCTCACTCCTACTAGTGAATGTAATGTAACACACACCCATACAATGCGCACCACCCCGTGATGTTTTTCTCACTCCTACTAGTGAATGTAATGTAACACACACCCATACAATGCGCACCACCCCGTGATGTTTTTCTCACTCCTACTAGTGAATCTAATGTAACACACACCCATAGAATGCGCACCACCCCGTGATGTTTTTCTCACTCCTACTAGTGAATCTAATGTAACATACCCCCATACAATGCGCACCACCCCGTGATGTTTTTCTCAATCCTACTAGTGAATGTAATATAACACACACCCATACAATGCGCACCACCCTGTGATGTTTTTCTCACTCCTACTAGTGAATGTAATGTAACACACACCCATACAATGCGCACCACCCCGTGATGTTTTTCTCACTCCCACTAGAGAATGTAATGTAACACACACCCATACAATGCGCACCACCCCGTGATGTTTTTCTCACTCCTACTAGTGAATGTAATGTAACACACACCCATACAATGCGTACCACCCCGTGATGTTTTTCTCACTCCTACTAGTGAACGTAATGTAACACACACCCACACAATGCGCACCACCCCGTGATGATTTTCTCACTCCTACTAGTGAATGTATTGTAACACACAACCATACAATGCGCACCACCCCGTGATGTTTATCTCACTCCTACTAGTGAATCTAATGTAACACACACCCATACAATGCGCACCACCCCGTGATGTTTTTCTCACTCCTACTAGTGAATCTAATGTAACACACACCCATACAATGCGCACCACCCCGTGATGTTTTTCTCACTCCTACTAGTGAATGTAATGTAACACACACCCATACAATGCGCACCACCCCGTGATGTTTTTCTCACTGCTACTAGTGAATCTAATGTAACACACACCCATACAATGCGCACCACCCCGTGATGTATTTCTCACTGCTACTAGTGAATCTAATGTAACACACACCCATACAATGTGCACCACCCCGTGATGTTTTTCTCACTGCTACTAGTGAATCTAATGTAACACACACCCATACAATGCGCACCACCCCGTGATGTTTTTCTCACTGCTACTAGTGAATCTAATGTAACACACACCCATACAATGCGCACCACCCCGTGATATTTTTCTCACTCCTACTAGTGAATCTAATGTAACACACACCCATACAATGCGCACCACCCCGTGATGTTTTTCTCACTGCTACTAGTGAATCTAATGTAACACACACCCATACAATGCGCACCACCCCGTGATCATTTT
The DNA here is from genome assembly GCF_034190915.1 of Cavia porcellus. Taxonomy (NCBI): domain Eukaryota; kingdom Metazoa; phylum Chordata; class Mammalia; order Rodentia; family Caviidae; genus Cavia; species Cavia porcellus. The sequence continues at coordinate 183,724 of NW_026947647.1, read as the reverse complement.
CTCACTCCTACTAGTGAATGTAATGTAACACACACCCATACAATGCGCACCGCCCCGTGATGTTTTTCTCACTCCTACTAGTGAATCTAATGTAACACACACCATTACAATGAGAACCGCCCCGTGATGTTTTTCTCACTGCCACTAGTGAATCTAATGTAACACACACCCATACAATGGGCACCACCCCGTGATGTTTTTCTCACTCCTACTAGTGAATCTAATGTAACACACACCCATACAATGCGCACAACCCCGTGATGTTTTTTTCACTCCTACTAGAGAATGTAATGTAACACACACCCATACAATGCGCACCACCCCGTGATGTTTTTCTCACTCCTGCTAGTGAATGTAATGTAACACACACCCATACAATGCGCACCACACCGTGATGTTTATCTCACTCCAACTAGTGAATGTAATGTAACACACACCCATACAATGCGCACCACCCCGTGATGTTTTTCTCACTCAACTAGTGAATCTAATGTAACACACACCCATACAATGCGCACCACCCCGTGATGTTTTTCTCACTCCTAATAGTGAATGTAATGTAACACACACCCATACAATGCGCACCACCCCGTGATGTTTTTCTCACTCCTACTAGTGTATGTAATGTAACACACACCCATACAATGCGCACCACCCCGTGATGTTTTTCTCACTCCTACTAGTGAATGTAATGTAACACACACCCATACAATGCGCACCACCCCGTGATGTTTTTCTCACTCCTACTAGTGAATGTAATATAACACACACCCATACAATGCGCACCACACCGTGATGTTTTTCTCACTCCTACTAGTGAATCTAATGTAACACACACCCATAAAATGCGCACCACGCCGTGATGTTTTTCTCACTCCTACTAGTGAATCTAATGTAACACACACCCATACAATGCGCACCACCCCGTGATGTTTTTCTCACTCCTACTAGTGAATGTAATGTAACACACTCATACAATGCACACCACCCCGTGATGCTTTTCTCACTCCTACTAGTGAATGTAATGTAACACACACCCATACAATGCGCACCACCCCGTGATGTTTTACTCACTCCTACTAGAGAATGTAATGTAACACACACCCATACAATGCGCACCACCCTGTGATGTTTTTATCACTCCTACTAGTGAATGTAATGTAACACACACCCATACAATGCGCACCACCCCGTGATGCTTTTCTCAACCTACTAGTGAATGTAATGTAACACACACCCATACAATGCGCACCACCCCGTGATGTTTTTCTCACTCCTACTAATGAATGTATTGTAACACACACCCATACAATGCGAACCACCCCGTGATGTTTATCTCACTCCTACTAGTGAATCTAATGTAACACACACCCATACAATGCGCACCACCCCGTGATGTTTTTCTCACTCGTACTAGTGAATGTAATGTAACACACACCCATACAATGCGCACCACACCGTGATGTTTTTCTCACTGCTACTAGTGAATCTAATGTAACACACACCCATACAATGGTCACCACCCCGTGATGTTTTTCTCACTGCTACTAGTGAATCTAATGTAACACACACCCATACAATGCGCACCACCCCGTGATGTTTTTCTCACTGCTACTAGTGAATCTAATGTAACACACACCCATACAATGCGCACCACCCCGGGATATATTTCTCACTGCTACTAGTGAATCTAATGTAACACACACCCATACAATGCGCACCACCCCGTGATGTTTTTCTCACTCCTACTAGTGAATCTAATGTAACACACACCCATACAATGCGCACCACCCCGTGATGTTTTTCTCTCTGCTACTAGTGAATCTAATGTAACACACACCCATACAATGCGCACCACCCCGTGATGTTTTTCTCACTGCTACTAGTGAATCTAATGTAACACACACCCATACAATGCGCACCACCCCGTGATGTTTTTCTCACTCCTACTAGTGAATGTAATGTAACACACACCCATACAATGCGCACCACCCCGTGATGTCTTTCTCACTCCTACTAGTGAATGTAATGTAACACACACCCATACAATGCGCACCACCCCGTGATGTCTTTCTCACTCCCACTAGAGAATGTAATGTAACACACACCCATACAATGCGCACCACCCCGTGATGTTTTTTTCACTCCCACTAGTGAATGTAATGTAACACACACCCATACAATGCGCACCACCACGTGATGTTTTTCTCACTCCTACTAGTGAATGTAATGTAACACACACCCATACAATGCGCACCACCCCGTGATGTTTTTCTCACTGCTACTAGTGAATGTAATGTAACACACACCCATACAATGCGCACCACCCCGTGATGTTTTTCTCACTGCTACTAGTGAATGTAATGTAACACACACCCATACAATGCGCACCACCCCGTGATGTTTTTCTCACTCCTACTAGTGAATGTAATGTAACACACACCCATACAATGCGCACCACCCCGTGATGTTTTTCTCACTCCTACTAGTGAATGTAATGTAACACACACCCATACAATGCGCACCACCCCGTGATGTTTTTCTCACTCCTGCTAGTGAATCTAATGTAACACACACCCATACAATGCGTACCACCCCGTGATGTTTTTCTCACTCCTGCTAGAGAACGTAATGTAACACACACCCATACAATGCGCACCACCCCGTGATGTTTTTCTCCCTCCTGCTAGTGAATGTAATGTAACACACACCCATACAATGCCCACCACCCCGTGATGTTTTTCTCACTCCTGCTAGTGAATGTAATGTAACACACACCCAAACAATGCGCACCACCCCGTGATGTTTTTCTCAATCCTACTAGTGAATGTAATGTAACACACACCCATACAATGCGCACCACCCCGTGATGTTTTTCTCACTCCTGCTAGTGAATGTAATGTAACAAACACCCATACAATGCGCACCACCCCGTGATGTTTTTCTCACTCCTACTAGTGAATGTAATGTAACACACACCCATACAATACGAACCACCCCGTGATGTTTTTCTCACTCCTGCTAGTGAATGTAATGTAACACACGCCCATACAATGCGCACCACCCCGTGATGTTTTTCTCACTCCTACTAGTGAATCTAATGTAACACACACCCATACAATGCGCACCACCCCGTGATGTTTTTCTCACTCCTACTAATGAATGTAATGTAACACACACCCATACAACGCACACCACCCCGTGATGTTTTTCTCACTCCTACTAGTGAATGTAATGTAACACACACCCATACAACGACCACCACCCCGTGATGTTTTTCTCACTCCTACTAGTGAATCTAATGTAACACACACCCATACAACGCGCACCACCCCGTGATGTTTTTCTCACTCCTACTAGAGGATGTAATGTAACACACACCCATACAATGCGCACCACCCCGTGATGTTTTTCTCAGTGCTACTAGTGAATGTAATGTAACACACACCCATACAATGTGCACCACCCCGTGATGTTTTTCTCACTGCTACTAGTGCATGTAATGTAACACACACCCATACAATGCGCACCACCACGTGATGTTTTGCTCACTCCTACTAGTGAATGTAATGTAACACACACCCATACGATGCGCACCACCCCGTGATGTTTTTCTCACTCCTACTAGAGAATGTAATGTAACACACACCCATACAATGCGCACCACCCCGTGATGTTTTTCTCACTCCTACTAGTGAATGTAATGTAACACACACCCATACAATGTGCACCACCCCGTGATGCTTTTCTCACTCCTACTAGTGAATGTAATGTAACACACACCCATACAATGCGCACCACCCCGTGATCATTTTCTCACTCCTACTAGTGAATGTAATGTAACACACACCCATACAATGCGCACCGCCCCGTGATGTTTTTCTCACTCCTACTAGTGAATCTAATGTAACACACACCCATACAATGAGCACCGCCCCGTGATGTTTTTCTCACTCCTAGTAGTGAATGTAATGTAACACACACCCATACAATGCGCACCACCCCGTGATGTTTTTCTCACTCCTACTAGTGAATGTAATGTAACACACACCCATACAACGCGCACCACCCCGTGATGTTTTTCTCACTCCTACTAGTGAATGTAATGTAACACACACCCATACAACGCGCACCACCCCGTGATGTTTTTCTCACTCCTACTAGTGAATGTAATGTAACACACACCCATACAACGCGCACCACCCCGTGATGTTTTTCTCACTCCTACTAGTGAATCTAATGTAACACACACCCATACAACGCGCACCACACCGTGATGTTTTTCTCACTCCTACTAGAGAATGTAATGTAAAACACACCCATACAATGCGCACCACCACGTGATGTTTTTCTCACTCCTATTAGTGAATGTAATGTAACACACACCCATACAATGCGCACCACTCCGTGATGTTTTTCTCACTCCTACTAGTGAATGTAATGTAACACACACCGATACAATGCGCACCACCCCGTGATGTTCTTCTCACTGCTACTAGTGAATGTAATATAACACACACCCATACAATGCGCACCACCCCGTAATGTTTTTCTCACTCCTACTAGTGAATGTAATGTAACACACACCCATACAATGCGCACCACCCCGTGATGATTTTCTCACTCCTACTAGTGAATGTAATGTAACACACACCGATACAATGCGCACCACCCCGTGAAGTTTTTCTCACTCCTACTAGTGAATCTAATGTAAAACACACCCATACAATGCGCACCACCCCGTGATGTTTTTCTCACTGCTACTAGTGAATGTAATGTAACACACACCCATACAATGCGCACCACCCCGTGATGTTTTTCTCACTGCTACTAGTGAATGTAATGTAACACACACCCATACAATGCGCACCACCCCGTGATGTTTTTCTCACTCCTAGTAGTGAATGTAATGTAACACACACCCATACATTGCGCACCACCCCGTGATGTTTTTCTCACTCCTACTAGAGAATGTAATGTAACACACACCCATACAATGCGCACCACCCCATGATGTTTTTCTCACTCCTACTAGTGAATGGAATGTAACACACACCCATACAATGCGCACCACCCCGTGATGTTTTTCTCACTCCTACTAGTGAATGTAATGTAACACACACCCATACAATGCGCACCGCCCCGTGATGTTTTTCTCACTCCTACTAGTGAATCTAATGTAACACACACCCATACAATGAGCACCGCCCCGTGATGTTTTTCTCACTCCTAATAGTGAATGTAATGTAACACACTCATACAATGAGCACCACCCCGTGATGTTTTTCTTACTCCTACTAGTGAATGTAATGTAACACACACCCATACAATGCGCACCACCCCGTGATGTTTTTCTCACTCCTACTAGTGAATGTAATGTAACACACACCCATACAATGCGCACCACCCGGTGATGTTTTTCTCACTCCTACTAGTGAATGTAATGTAACACACACCCATACAATGCGCACCACCCCGTGATGTTTTTCTCACTCCTACTAGTGAATGTAATGTAACACACACCCATACAATGCGCACCACCCCGTGATGTTTTTCTCACTCCTACTAGTGAATCTAATGTAACACACACCCATAGAATGCGCACCACCCCGTGATGTTTTTCTCACTCCTACTAGTGAATCTAATGTAACATACCCCCATACAATGCGCACCACCCCGTGATGTTTTTCTCAATCCTACTAGTGAATGTAATATAACACACACCCATACAATGCGCACCACCCCGTGATGTTTTTCTCACTCCTACTAGTGAATGTAATGTAACACACACCCATACAATGCGCACCACCCCGTGATGTTTTTCTCACTCCCACTAGAGAATGTAATGTAACACACACCCATACAATGCGCACCACCCCGTGATGTTTTTCTCACTCCTACTAGTGAATGTAATGTAACACACACCCATACAATGCGTACCACCCCGTGATGTTTTTCTCACTCCTACTAGTGAACGTAATGTAACACACACCCATACAATGCGCACCACCCCGTGATGATTTTCTCACTCCTACTAGTGAATGTATTGTAACACACAACCATACAATGCGCACCACCCCGTGATGTTTATCTCACTCCTACTAGTGAATCTAATGTAACACACACCCATACAATGCGCACCACCCCGTGATGTTTTTCTCACTCCTACTAGTGAATCTAATGTAACACACACCCATACAATGCGCACCACCCCGTGATGTTTTTCTCACTCCTACTAGTGAATGTAATGTAACACACACCCATACAATGCGCACCACCCCGTGATGTTTTTCTCACTGCTACTAGTGAATCTAATGTAACACACACCCATACAATGCGCACCACCCCGTGATGTATTTCTCACTGCTACTAGTGAATCTAATGTAACACACACCCATACAATGCGCACCACCCCGTGATGTTTTTCTCACTGCTACTAGTGAATCTAATGTAACACACACCCATACAATGCGCACCACCCCGTGATGTTTTTCTCACTGCTACTAGTGAATCTAATGTAACACACACCCATACAATGCGCACCACCCCGTGATATTTTTCTCACTCCTACTAGTGAATCTAATGTAACACACACCCATACAATGCGCACCACCCCGTGATGTTTTTCTCACTGCTACTAGTGAATCTAATGTAACACACACCCATACAATGCGCACCACCCCGTGATCATTTTCTCACTCCTACTAGTGAATGTAATGTAACACACACCCATACAATGCGCACCGCCCCGTGATGTTTTTCTCACTCCTACTAGTGAATCTAATGTAACACACACCATTACAATGAGAACCGCCCCGTGATGTTTTTCTCACTGCCACTAGTGAATCTAATGTAACACACACCCATACAATGGGCACCACTCCGTGATGTTTTTCTCACTCTTACTAGTGAATCTAATGTAACACACACCCATACAATGCGCACAACCCCGTGATGTTTTTTTCACTCCTACTAGAGAATGTAATGTAACACACACCCATACAATGCGCACCACCCCGTGATGTTTTTCTCACTCCTGCTAGTGAATGTAATGTAACACACACCCATACAATGCGCACCACACCGTGATGTTTATCTCACTCCAACTAGTGAATGTAATGTAACACACACCCATACAATGCGCACCACCCCGTGATGTTTTTCTCACTCAACTAGTGAATCTAATGTAACACACACCCATACAATGCGCACCACCCCGTGATGTTTTTCTCACTCCTAATAGTGAATGTAATGTAACACACACCCATACAATGCGCACCACCCCGTGATGTTTTTCTCACTCCTACTAGTGTATGTAATGTAACACACACCCATACAATGCGCACCACCCCGTGATGTTTTTCTCACTCCTACTAGTGAATGTAATGTAACACACACCCATACAATGCGCACCAACCCGTGATGTTTTTCTCACTCCTACTAGTGAATGTAATATAACACACACCCATACAATGCGCACCACACCGTGATGTTTTTCTCACTCCTACTAGTGAATCTAATGTAACACACACCCATAAAATGCGCACCACGCCGTGATGTTTTTCTCACTCCTACTAGTGAATCTAATGTAACACACACCCATACAATGCGCACCACCCCGTGATGTTTTTCTCACTCCTACTAGTGAATGTAATGTAACACACTCATACAATGCACACAACCCCGTGATGCTTTTCTCACTCCTACTAGTGAATGTAATGTAACACACACCCATACAATGCGCACCACCCCGTGATGTTTTTCTCACTCCTACTAGAGAATGTAATGTAACACACACCCATACAATGCGCACCACCCTGTGATGTTTTTATCACTCCTACTAGTGAATGTAATGTAACACACACCCATACAATGCGCACCACCCCGTGATGCTTTTCTCACTCCTACTAGTGAATGTAATGTAACACACACCCATACAATGCGCACCACCCCGTGATGTTTTTCTCACTCCTACTAATGAATGTATTGTAACACACACCCATACAATGCGCACCACCCCGTGATGTTTATCTCACTCCTAGTAGTGAATCTAATGTAACACACACCCATACAATGCGCACCACCCCGTGATGTTTTTCTCATTCGTACTAGTGAATGTAATGTAACACAAACCCATACAATGCGCACCACACCGTGATGTTTTCTCACTGCTACTAGTGAATCTAATGTAACACACACCCATACAATGGGCACCACCCCGTGATGTTTTTTTCACTGCTACTAGTGAATCTAATGTAACACACACCCATACAATGCGCACCGCCCCGTGATGTTTTTCTCACTGCTACTAGTGAATCTAATGTAACACACACCCATACAATGCGCACCACCCCGGGATATATTTCTCACTGCTACTAGTGAATCTAATGTAACACACACCCATACAATGCGCACCACCCCGTGATGTTTTTCTCACTCCTACTAGTGAATCTAATGTAACACACACCCATACAATGCGCACCACCCCGTGATGTTTTTCTCACTGCTACTAGTGAATCTAATGTAACACACACCCATACAATGCGCACCACCCCGTGATGTTTTTCTCACTGCTACTAGTGAATCTAATGTAACACACACCCATACAATGCGCACCACCCCGTGATGTTTTTCTCACTCCTACTAGTGAATGTAATGTAACACACACCCATACAATGCGCACCACCCCGTGATGTCTTTCTCACTCCCACTAGTGAATGTAATGTAACACACACCCATACAATGCGCACCACCCCGTGATGTCTTTCTCACTCCCACTAGAGAATGTAATGTAACACACACCCATACAATGCGCACCACCCCGTGATGTTTTTTTCACTCCCACTAGTGAATGTAATGTAACACACACCCATACAATGCGCACCACCCCGTGATGTTTTTCTCACTCCTACTAGTGAATGTAATGTAACACACACCCATACAATGCGCACCACCCCGTGATGTTTTTCTCACTGCTACTAGTGAATGTAATGTAACACACACCCATACAATGCGCACCACCCCGTGATATTTTTCTCACTGCTACTAGTGAATGTAATGTAACACACACCCATACAATGCGCACCACCCCGTGATGTTTTTCTCACTCCTACTAGTGAATGTAATGTAACACACACCCATACAATGCGCACCACCCCGTGATGTTTTTCTCACTCCTACTAGTGAATGTAATGTAACACACACCCATACAATGCGCACCACCCCGTGATGTTTTTCTCACTCCTGCTAGTGAATCTAATGTAACACACACCCATACAATGCGTACCACCCCGTGATGTTTTTCTCACTCCTGCTAGAGAACGTAATGTAACACACACCCATACAATGCGCACCACCCCGTGATGTTTTTCTCACTCCTGCTAGTGAATGTAATGTAACACACACCCATACAATGCCCACCACCCCGTGATGTTTTTCTCACTCCTGCTAGTGAATGTAATGTAACACACACCCATACAATGCGCACCACCCCGTGATGTTTTTCTCAATCCTACTAGTGAATGTAATGTAACACACACCCATACAATGCGCACCACCCCGTGATGTTTTTCTCACTCCTGCTAGTGAATGTAATGTAACACACACCCATACAAGGCGCACCACCCCGTGATGTTTTTCTCACTCCTACTAGTGAATGTAATGTAACACACACCCATACAATACGAACCACCCCGTGATGTTTTTCTCACTCCTGCTAGTGAATGTAATGTAACACACGCCCATACAATGCGCACCACCCCGTGATGTTTTTCTCACTCCTACTAGTGAATCTAATGTAACACACACCCATAGAATGCGCACCACCCCGTGATGTTTTTCTCACTCCTACTAGTGAATCTAATGTAACATACCCCCATACAATGCGCACCACCCCGTGATGTTTTTCTCAATCCTACTAGTGAATGTAATATAACACACACCCATACAATGCGCACCACCCCGTGATGTTTTTCTCACTCCTACTAGTGAATGTAATGTAACACACACCCATACAATGCGCACCACCCCGTGATGTTTTTCTCACTCCCACTAGAGAATGTAATGTAACACACACCCATACAATGCGCACCACCCCGTGATGTTTTTCTCACTCCTACTAGTGAATGTAATGTAACACACACCCATACAATGTGCACCACCCCGTGATGTTTTTCTCACTCCTACTAGTGAACGTAATGTAACACACACCCATACAATGCGCACCACCCCGTGATGATTTTCTCACTCCTACTAGTGAATGTATTGTAACACACAACCATACAATGCGCACCACCCCGTGATGTTTATCTCACTCCTACTAGTGAATCTAATGTAACACACACCCATACAATGCGCACCACCCCGTGATGTTTTTCTCACTCCTACTAGTGAATCTAATGTAACACACACCCATACAATGCGCACCACCCCGTGATGTTTTTCTCACTGCTACTAGTGAATCTAATGTAACACACACCCATACAATGCGCACCACCCCGTGATCATTTTCTCACTCCTACTAGTGAATGTAATGTAACACACACCCATACAATGCGCACCGCCCCGTGATGTTTTTCTCACTCCTACTAGTGAATCTAATGTAACACACACCATTACAATGAGAACCGCCCCGTGATGTTTTTCTCACTGCCACTAGTGAATCTAATGTAACACACACCCATACAATGGGCACCACCCCGTGATGTTTTTCTCACTCCTACTAGTGAATCTAATGTAACACACACCCATACAATGCGCACAACCCCGTGATGTTTTTCTCACTCCTACTAGAGAATGTAATGTAACACACACCCATACAATGCGCACCACCCCGTGATGTTTTTCTCACTCCTGCTAGTGAATGTAATGTAACACACACCCATACAATGCGCACCACACCGTGATGTTTATCTCACTCCAACTAGTGAATGTAATGTAACACACACCCATACAATGCGCACCACCCCGTGATGTTTTTCTCACTCAACTAGTGAATCTAATGTAACACACACCCATACAATGCGCACCACCCCGTGATGTTTTTCTCACTCCTAATAGTGAATGTAATGTAACACACACCCATACAATGCGCACCACCCCGTGATGTTTTTCTCACTCCTACTAGTGTATGTAATGTAACACACACCCATACAATGCGCACCACCCCGTGATGTTTTTCTCACTCCTACTAGTGAATGTAATGTAACACACACCCATACAATGCGCACCACCCCGTGATGTTTTTCTCACTCCTACTAGTGAATGTAATATAACACACACCCATACAATGCGCACCACACCGTGATGTTTTTCTCACTCCTACTAGTGAATCTAATGTAACACACACCCATAAAATGCGCACCACGCCGTGATGTTTTTCTCACTCCTACTAGTGAATGTAATGTAACACACACCCATACAATGCGCACCACCCCGTGATGTTTTTCTCAATCCTACTAATGAATGTATTGTAACACACACCCATACAATGCGAACCACCCCGTGATGTTTATCTCACTCCTACTAGTGAATCTAATGTAACACACACCCATACAATGCGCACCACCCCGTGATGTTTTTCTCACTCGTACTAGTGAATGTAATGTAACACACACCCATACAATGTGCACCACACCGTGATGTTTTTCTCACTGCTACTAGTGAATCTAATGTAACACACACCCATACAATGGGCACCACCCCGTGATGTTTTTCTCACTGCTACTAGTGAATCTAATGTAACACACACCCATACAATGCGCACCACCCCGGGATATATTTCTCACTGCTACTAGTGAATCTAATGTAACACACACCCATACAATGCGCACCACCCCGTGATGTTTTTCTCACTCCTATTAGTGAATCTAATGTAACACACACCCATACCATGCGCACCACCCCGTGATGTTTTTCTCACTGCTACTAGTGAATCTAATGTAACACACACCCATACAATGCGCACCACCCCGTGATGTTTTTCTCAGTGCTACTAGTGAATCTAATGTAACACACACCCATACAATGCGCACCACCCCGGGATATATTTCTCACTGCTACTAGTGAATCTAATGTAACACACACCCATACAATGCGCACCACCCCGTGATGTTTTTCTCACTCCTACTAGTGAATCTAATGTAACACACACCCATACAATGCGCACCACCCCGTGATGTTTTTCTCACTGCTACTAGTGAATCTAATGTAACACACACCCATACAATGCGCACCACCCCGTGATGTTTTTCTCACTCCTACTAATGAATGTATTGTAACACACACCCATACAATGCGCACCACCCCGTGATGTTTTTCTCACTCGTACTAGTGAATGTAATGTAACACACACCCATACAATGTGCACCACACCGAGATGTTTTTCTCACTGCTACTAGTGAATCTAATGTAACACACACCCATACAATGGGCACCACCCCGTGATGTTTTTCTCACTGCTACTAGTGAATCTAATGTAACACACACCCATACAATGCGCACCACCCCGGGATATATTTCTCACTGCTACTAGTGAATCTAATGTAACACACACCCATACAATGCGCACCACCCCGTGATGTTTTTCTCACTCCTACTAGTGAATCTAATGTAACACACACCCATACAATGCGCACCACCCCGTGATGTTTTTCTCACTGCTACTAGTGAATCTAATGTAACACACACCCATACAATGCGCACCACCCCGTGATGTTTTTCTCACTGCTACTAGTGAATCTAATGTAACACACACCCATACAATGCGCACCACCCCGGGATATATTTCTCACTGCTACTAGTGAATCTAATGTAACACACACCCATACAATGCGCACCACCCCGTGATGTTTTTCTCACTCCTACTAGTGAATCTAATGTAACACACACCCATACAATGCGCACCACCCCGTGATGTTTTTCTCACTGCTACTAGTGAATCTAATGTAACACACACCCATACAATGCGCACCACCCCGTGATGTTTTTCTCACTGCTACTAGTGAATCTAATGTAACACACACCCATACAATGCGCACCACCCCGTGATATTTTTCTCACTCCTACTAGTGAATGTAATGTAACACACACCCATACAATGCGCACCACCCCGTGATGTCTTTCTCACTCCTACTAGTGAATGTAATGTAACACACACCCATACAATGCGCACCACCCCGTGATGTCTTTCTCACTCCCACTAGAGAATGTAATGTAACACACACCCATACAATGCGCACCACCCCGTGATGTTTTTCTCACTCCCACTAGTGAATGTAATGTAACACACACCCATACAATGCGCACCACCCCGTGATGTTTTTCTCACTCCTACTAGTGAATGTAATGTAACACACACCCATACAATGCGCACCACCCCGTGATGTTTTTCTCACTGCTACTAGTGAATGTAATGTAACACACACCCATACAATGCGCACCACCCCGTGATGTTTTTCTCACTGCTACTAGTGAATGTAATGTAACACACACCCATACAATGCGCACCACCCCGTGATGTTTTTCTCACTCCTGCTAGAGAACGTAATGTAGCACACACCCATACAATGCGCACCACCCCGTGATGTTTTTCTCACTCCTGCTAGTGAATGTAATGTAACACACACCCATAGAATGCGCACCACCCCGTGATGTTTTTCTCACTCCTACTAGTGAATCTAATGTAACATACCCCCATACAATGCGCACCACCCCGTGATGTTTTTCTCAATCCTACTAGTGAATGTAATATAACACACACCCATACAATGCGCACCACCCCGTGATGTTTTTCTCACTCCTACTAGTGAATGTAATGTAACACACACCCATACAATGCGCACCACCCCGTGATGTTTTTCTCACTCCCACTAGAGAATGTAATGTAACACACACCCATACAATGCGCACCACCCCGTGATGTTTTTCTCACTCCTACTAGTGAATGTAATGTAACACACACCCATACAATGCGCACCACCCCGTGATGTTTTTCTCATTCCTACTAGTGAACGTAATGTAACACACACCCATACAATGCGCACCACCCCGTGATGATTTTCTCACTCCTACTAGTGAATGTATTGTAACACACAACCATACAATGCGCACCACCCCGTGATGTTTATCTCACTCCTACTAGTGAATCTAATGTAACACACACCCATACAATGCGCACCACCCCGTGATGTTTTTCTCACTCCTACTAGTGAATCTAATGTAACACACACCCATACAATGCGCACCACCCCGTGATGTTTTTCTCACTCCTACTAGTGAATGTAATGTAACACACACCCATACAATGCGCACCACCCCGTGATGTTTTTCTCACTGCTACTAGTGAATGTAATGTAACACACACCCATACAATGCGCACCACCCCGTGATGTATTTCTCACTGCTACTAGTGAATCTAATGTAACACACACCCATACAATGCGCACCACCCCGTGATGTTTTTCTCACTGCTACTAGTGAATCTAATGTAACACACACCCATACAATGCGCACCACCCCGTGATGTTTTTCTCACTGCTACTAGTGAATCTAATGTAACACACACCCATACAATGCGCACCACCCCGTGATATTTTTCTCACTCCTACTAGTGAATCTAATGTAACACACACCCATACAATGCGCACCACCCCGTGATGTTTTTCTCACTGCTACTAGTGAATCTAATGTAACACACACCCATACAATGCGCACCACCCCGTGATCATTTTCTCACTCCTACTAGTGAATGTAATGTAACACATACCCATACAATGCGCACCACCCCGTGATGTTTTTCTCACTCCTACTAGTGAACGTAATGTAACACACACCCATACAATGCGCACCACCCCGTGATGATTTTCTCACTCCTACTAGTGAATGTATTGTAACACACAACCATACAATGCGCACCACCCCGTGATGTTTATCTCACTCCTACTAGTGAATCTAATGTAACACACACCCATACAATGCGCACCACCCCGTGATGTTTTTCTCACTCCTACTAGTGAATCTAATGTAACACACACCCATACAATGCGAACCACCCCGTGATGTTTTTCTCACTCCTACTAGTGAATGTAATGTAACACACACCCATACAATGCGCACCACCCCGTGATGTTTTTCTCACTGCTACTAGTGAATCTAATGTAACACACACCCATACAATGCGCACCACCCCGTGATGTATTTCTCACTGCTACTAGTGAATCTAATGTAACACACACCCATACAATGCGCACCACCCCGTGATGTTTTTCTCACTGCTACTAGTGAATCTAATGTAACACACACCCATACAATGCGCACCACCCCGTGATGTTTTTCTCACTGCTACTAGTGAATCTAATGTAACACACACCCATACAATGCGCACCACCCCGTGATATTTTTCTCACTCCTACTAGTGAATCTAATGTAACACACACCCATACAATGCGCACCACCCCGTGATGTTTTTCTAACTGCTACTAGTGAATCTAATGTAACACACACCCATACAATGCGCACCACCCCGTGATCATTTTCTCACTCCTACTAGTGAATGTAATGTAACACACACCCATACAATGCGCACCGCCCCGTGATGTTTTTCTCACTCCTACTAGTGAATCTAATGTAACACACACCATTACAATGAGAACCGCCCCGTGATGTTTTTCTCACTGCCACTAGTGAATCTAATGTAACACACACCCATACAATGGGCACCACCCCGTGATGTTTTTCTCACTCCTACTAGTGAATCTAATGTAACACACACCCATACAATGCGCACAACCCCGTGATGTTTTTCTCACTCCTACTAGAGAATGTAATGTAACACACACCCATACAATGCGCACCACCCCGTGATGTTTTTCTCACTCCTGCTAGTGAATGTAATGTAACACACACCCATACAATGCGCACCACACCGTGATGTTTATCTCACTCCAACTAGTGAATGTAATGTAACACACACCCATACAATGCGCACCACCCCGTGATGTTTTTCTCACTCAACTAGTGAATCTAATGTAACACACACCCATACAATGCGCACCACCCCGTGATGTTTTTCTCACTCCTAATAGTGAATGTAATGTAACACACACCCATACAATGCGCACCACCCCGTGATGTTTTTCTCACTCCTACTAGTGTATGTAATGTAACACACACATATACAATGCGCACCACCCCGTGATGTTTTTCTCACTCCTACTAGTGAATGTAATGTAACACACACCCATACAATGCGCACCACCCCGTGATGTTTTTCTCACTCCTACTAGTGAATGTAATATAACACACACCCATACAATGCGCACCACCCCGTGATGTTTTTCTCACTCCTACTAGTGAATCTAATGTAACACACACCCATAAAATGCGCACCACGCCGTGATGTTTTTCTCACTCCTACTAGTGAATCTAATGTAACACACACCCATACAATGCGCACCACCCCGTGATGTTTTTCTCACTCCTACTAGTGAATGTAATGTAACACACTCATACAATGCGCACCACCCCGTGATGCTTTTCTCACTCCTACTAGTGAATGTCATGTAACACACACCCATACAATGCGCACCACCCCGTGATGTTTTTTTCACTCCTACTAGAGAATGTAATGTAACACACACCCATACAATGCGCACCACCCTGTGATATTTTTATCACTCCTACTAGTGAATGTAATGTAACACACACCCATACAATGCGCACCACCCCGTGATGCTTTTCTCACTCCTACTAGTGAATGTAACACACACCCATACAATGCGCACCACCCCGTGATGTTTTTCTCACTCCTACTAATGAATGTATTGTAACACACACCCATACAATGCGAACCACCCCGTGATGTTTATCTCACTCCTACTAGTGAATCTAATGTAACACACACCCATACAATGCGCACCACCCCGTGATGTTTTTCTCACTCGTACTAGTGAATGTAATGTAACACACACCCATACAATGCGCACCACACCGTGATGTTTTTCTCACTGCTACTAGTGAATCTAATGTAACACACACCCATACAATGGGCACCCCCCCGTGATGTTTTTCTCACTGCTACTAGTGAATCTAATGTAACACACACCCATACAATGCGCACCACCCCGTGATGTTTTTCTCACTGCTACTAGTGAATCTAATGTAACACACACCCATACAATGCGCACCACCCCGGGATATATTTCTCACTGCTACTAGTGAATCTAATGTAACACACACCCATACAATGCGCACCACCCCGTGATGTTTTTCTCACTCCTACTAGTGAATCTAATGTAACACACACCCATACAATGCGCACCACCCCGTGATGTTTTTCTCACTGCTACTAGTGAATCTAATGTAACACACACCCATACAATGCGCACCACCCCGTGATGTTTTTCTCACTGCTACTAGTGAATCTAATGTAACACACACCCATACAATGCGCACCACCCCGTGATGTTTTTCTCACTCCTACTAGTGAATGTAATGTAACACACACCCATACAATGCGCACCACCCCGTGATGTCTTTCTCACTCCTACTAGTGAATGTAATGTAACACACACCCATACAATGCGCACCACCCCGTGATGTCTTTCTCACTCCCACTAGAGAATGTAATGTAACACACACCCATACAATGCGCACCACCCCGTGATGTTTTTCTCACTCCCACTAGTGAATGTAATGTAACACACACCCATACAATGCGCACCACCCGGTGATGTTTTTCTCACTCCTACTAGTGAATGTAATGTAACACACACCCATACAATGCGCACCACCCCGTGATGTTTTTCTCACTGCTACTAGTGAATGTAATGTAACACACACCCATACAATGCGCACCACCCCGTGATGTTTTTCTCACTGCTACTAGTGAATGTAATGTAACACACACCCATACAATGCGCACCACCCCGTGATGTTTTTCTCACTCCTGCTAGTGAATCTAATGTAATACACACCCATACAATGCGCACCACCCCGTGATGTTTTTCTCACTCCTGCTAGAGAACGTAATGTAACACACACCCATACAATGCGCACCACCCCGTGATGTTTTTCTCACTCCTGCTAGTGAATGTAATGTAACACACACCCATACAATGCGCACCACCCCGTGATGTTTTTCTCACTCCTGCTAGTGAATGTAATGTAACACACACCCATACAATGCGCACCACCCCGTGATGTTTTTCTCACTCCTACTAGTGAATGTAATGTAACACACACCCATACAATGCGCACCACCCCGTGATGTTTTTCTCACTCCTGCTAGTGAATGTAATGTAACACACACCCATACAATGCGCACCACCCCGTGATGTTTTTCTCACTCCTACTAGTGAATGTAATGTAACACACACCCATACAGTACGCACCACCCCGTGATGTTTTTCTCACTCCTGCTAGTGAATGTAATGTAACACACGCCCATACAATGCGCACCACCCCGTGATGTTTTTCTCACTCCTACTAGTGAATCTAATGTAACACACACCCATAGAATGCGCACCACCCCGTGATGTTTTTCTCACTCCTACTAGTGAATCTAATGTAACATACCCCCATACAATGCGCACCACCCCGTGATGTTTTTCTCAATCCTACTAGTGAATGTAATATAACACACCCCCATACAATGCGCACCACCCCGTGATGTTTTTCTCACTCCTACTAGTGAATGTAATGTAACACACACCCATACAATGCGCACCACCCCGTGATGTTTTTCTCACTCCAACTAGAGAATGTAATGTAACACACACCCATACAATGCGCACCACCCCGTGATGTTTTTCTCACTCCTACTAGTGAATGTAATGTAACACACACCCATACAATGCGCACCACCCCGTGATGTTTTTCTCACTCCTACTAGTGAACGTAATGTAACACACACCCATACAATGCGCACCACCCCGTGATGATTTTCTCACTCCTACTAGTGAATGTATTGTAACACACAACCATACAATGCGCACCACCCCGTGATGTTTATCTCACTCCTACTAGTGAATCTAATGTAACACACACCCATACAATGCGCACCACCCCGTGATGTTTTTCTCACTCCTACTAGTGAATCTAATGTACCACACACCCATACAATGCGCACCACCCCGTGATGTTTTTCTCACTCCTACTAGTGAATGTAATGTAACACACACCCATACAATGCGCACCACCCCGTGATGTTTTTCTCACTGCTACTAGTGAATCTAATGTAACACACACCCATACAATGCGCACCACCCCGTGATGTATTTCTCACTGCTACTAGTGAATCTAATATAACACACACCCATACAATGTGCACCACCCCGTGATGTTTTTCTCACTGCTACTAGTGAATCTAATGTAACACACACCCATACAATGCGCACCACCCCGTGATGTTTTTCTCACTGCTACTAGTGAATCTAATGTAACACACACCCATACAATGCGCACCACCCCGTGATATTTTTCTCACTCCTACTAGTGAATCTAATGTAACACACACCCATACAATGCGCACCACCCCGTGATGTTTTTCTCACTGCTACTAGTGAATCTAATGTAACACACACCCATACAATGCGCACCACCCCGTGATCATTTTCTCACTCCTACTAGTGAATGTAATGTAACACACACCCATACAATGCGCACCGCCCCGTGATGTTTTTCTCACTCCTACTAGTGAATCTAATGTAACACACACCATTACAATGAGAACCGCCCCGTGATGTTTTTCTCACTGCCACTTGTGAATCTAATGTAACACACACCCATACAATGGGCACCACCCCGTGATGTTTTTCTCACTCCTACTAGTGAATCTAATGTAACACACACCCATACAATGCGCACAACCCCGTGATGTTTTTCTCACTCCTACTAGAGAATGTAATGTAACACACACCCATACAATGCGCACCACCCCGTGATGTTTTTCTCACTCCTGCTAGTGAATGTAATGTAACACACACCCATACAATGCGCACCACACCGTGATGTTTATCTCACTCCAACTAGTGAATGTAATGTAACACACACCCATACAATGCGCACCACCCCGTGATGTTTTTCTCACTCAACTAGTGAATCTAATGTAACACACACCCATACAATGCGCACCACCCCGTGATGTTTTTCTCACTCTTACTAGTGAATGTAATGTAACACACACCCATACAATGCGCACCACCCCGTGATGTTTTTCTCACTCCTACTAGTGTATGTAATGTAACACACACCCATACAATGCGCACCACCCCGTGATGTTTTTCTCACTCCTACTAGTGAATGTAATGTAACACACACCCATACAATGCGCACCACCCCGTGATGTTTTTCTCACTCCTACTAGTGAATGTAATATAACACACACCCATACAATGCGCACCACACCGTGATGTTTTTCTCACTCCTACTAGTGAATCTAATGTAACACACACCCATAAAATGCGCACCACGCCGTGATGTTTTTCTCACTCCTACTAGTGAATCTAATGTAACACACACCCATACAATGCGCACCACCCCGTGATGTTTTTCTCACTCCTACTAGTGAATGTAATGTAACACACTCATACAATGCGCACCACCCCGTGATGCTTTTCTCACTCCTACTAGTGAATCTAATGTAACACACACCCATACAATGCGTACCACCCCGTGATGTTTTTCTCACTCCTGCTAGTGAATGTAATGTAACACACACCCATACAATGCGCACCACCCCGTGATGTTTTTCTCACTCCTGCTAGTGAATGTAATGTAACACACACCCATACAATGCGCACCACCCCGTGATGTTTTTCTCACTCCTACTAGTGAATGTAATGTAACACACACCCATACAATGCGCACCACCCCGTGATGTTTTTCTCACTCCTGCTAGTGAATGTAATGTAACACACACCCATACAATGCGCACCACCCCGTGATGTTTTTCTCACTCCTACTAGTGAATGTAATGTAACACACACCCATACAGTACGCACCACCCCGTGATGTTTTTCTCACTCCTGCTAGTGAATGTAATGTAACACACGCCCATACAATGCGCACCACCCCGTGATGTTTTTCTCACTCCTACTAGTGAATCTAATGTAACACACACCCATAGAATGCGCACCACCCCGTGATGTTTTTCTCACTCCTACTAGTGAATCTAATGTAACATACCCCCATACAATGCGCACCACCCCGTGATGTTTTTCTCAATCCTACTAGTGAATGTAATATAACACACACCCATACAATGCGCACCACCCCGTGATGTTTTTCTCACTCCTACTAGTGAATGTAATGTAACACACACCCATACAATGCGCACCACCCCGTGATGTTTTTCTCACTCCAACTAGAGAATGTAATGTAACACACACCCATACAATGCGCACCACCCCGTGATGTTTTTCTCACTCCTACTAGTGAATGTAATGTAACACACACCCATACAATGCGCACCACCCCGTGATGTTTTTCTCACTCCTACTAGTGAACGTAATGTAACACACACCCATACAATGCGCACCACCCCGTGATGATTTTCTCACTCCTACTAGTGAATGTATTGTAACACACAACCATACAATGCGCACCACCCCGTGATGTTTATCTCACTCCTACTAGTGAATCTAATGTAACACACACCCATACAATGCGCACCACCCCGTGATGTTTTTCTCACTCCTACTAGTGAATCTAATGTACCACACACCCATACAATGCGCACCACCCCGTGATGTTTTTCTCACTCCTACTAGTGAATGTAATGTAACACACACCCATACAATGCGCACCACCCCGTGATGTTTTTCTCACTGCTACTAGTGAATCTAATGTAACACACACCCATACAATGCGCACCACCCCGTGATGTATTTCTCACTGCTACTAGTGAATCTAATATAACACACACCCATACAATGTGCACCACCCCGTGATGTTTTTCTCACTGCTACTAGTGAATCTAATGTAACACACACCCATACAATGCGCACCACCCCGTGATGTTTTTCTCACTGCTACTAGTGAATCTAATGTAACACACACCCATACAATGCGCACCACCCCGTGATATTTTTCTCACTCCTACTAGTGAATCTAATGTAACACACACCCATACAATGCGCACCACCCCGTGATGTTTTTCTCACTGCTACTAGTGAATCTAATGTAACACACACCCATACAATGCGCACCACCCCGTGATCATTTTCTCACTCCTACTAGTGAATGTAATGTAACACACACCCATACAATGCGCACCGCCCCGTGATGTTTTTCTCACTCCTACTAGTGAATCTAATGTAACACACACCATTACAATGAGAACCGCCCTGTGATGTTTTTCTCACTGCCACTTGTGAATCTAATGTAACACACACCCATACAATGGGCACCACCCCGTGATGTTTTTCTCACTCCTACTAGTGAATCTAATGTAACACACACCCATACAATGCGCACAACCCCGTGATGTTTTTCTCACTCCTACTAGAGAATGTAATGTAACACACACCCATACAATGCGCACCACCCCGTGATGTTTTTCTCACTCCTGCTAGTGAATGTAATGTAACACACACCCATACAATGCGCACCACACCGTGATGTTTATCTCACTCCAACTAGTGAATGTAATGTAACACACACCCATACAATGCGCACCACCCCGTGATGTTTTTCTCACTCAACTAGTGAATCTAATGTAACACACACCCATACAATGCGCACCACCCCGTGATGTTTTTCTCACTCCTACTAGTGAATGTAATGTAACACACACCCATACAATGCGAACCACCCCGTGATGTTTTTCTCACTCCTACTAGTGTATGTAATGTAACACACACCCATACAATGCGCACCACCCCGTGATGTTTTTCTCACTCCTACTAGTGAATGTAATGTAACACACACCCATACAATGTGCACCACCCCGTGATGTTTTTCTCACTCCTACTAGTGAATGTAATATAACACACACCCATACAATGCGCACCACACCGTGATGTTTTTCTCACTCCTACTAGTGAATCTAATGTAACACACACCCATAAAATGCGCACCACGCCGTGATGTTTTTCTCACTCCTACTAGTGAATCTAATGTAACACACACCCATACAATGCGCACCACCCCGTGATGTTTTTCTCACTCCTACTAGTGAATGTAATGTAACACACTCATACAATGCGCACCACCCCGTGATGCTTTTCTCACTCCTACTAGTGAATCTAATGTAACACACACCCATACAATGCGCACCACCCCGTGATGTCTTTCTCACTCCCACTAGAGAATGTAATGTAACACACACCCATACAATGCGCACCACCCCGTGATGTTTTTCTCACTCCCACTAGTGAATGTAATGTAACACACACCCATACAATGCGCACCACCCCGTGATGTTTTTCTCACTCCTACTAGTGAATGTAATGTAACACACACCCATACAATGCGCACCACCCCGTGATGTTTTTCCCACTGCTACTAGTGAATGTAATGTAACACACATCCATACAATGCGCACCACCCCGTGATGTTTTTCTCACTGCTACTAGTGAATGTAATGTAACACACACCCATACAATGCGCACCACCCCGTGATGTTTTTCTCACTCCTACTAGTGAATATAATGTAACACACACCCATACAATGCGCACCACCCCGTGATGTTTTTCTCACTCCTACTAGTGAATGTAATGTAACACACACCCATACAATGCGCACCACACCGTGATGTTTTTCTCACTCCTGCTAGTGAATCTAATGTAACACACACCCATACAATGCGCACCACCCCGTGATGTTTTTCTCACTCCTGCTAGAGAACGTAATGTAACACACACCCATACAATGCGCACCACCCCGTGATGTTTTTCTCACTCCTGCTAGTGAATGTAATGTAACACACACCCATACAATGCGCACCACCCCGTGATGTTTTTCTCACTCCTGCTAGTGAATGTAATGTAACACACACCCATACAATGCGCACCACCCCGTGATGTTTTTCTCACTCCTACTAGTGAATGTAATGTAACACACACCCATACAATACGCACCACCCCGTGATGTTTTTCTCACTCCTGCTAGTGAATGTAATGTAACACACGCCCATACAATGCGCATCACCCCGTGATGTTTTTCTCACTCCTGCTAGTGAATCTAATGTAACACACACCCATACAATGCGCACCACCCCGTGATGATTTTCTCACTCCTGCTAGAGAATGTAATGTAACACACACCCATACAATGCGCACCACCCCGTGATGTTTTTCTCACTCCTGCTATTGAATGTAATGTAACACACACCCATACAATGCGCACCACCCCGTGATGTTTTTCTCACTCCTACTAGTGAATGTAATGTAACACACACCCATACAATGCGCACCACCCCGTGATGTTTTTCCACTCCTACTAGTGAATGTATTGTAACACACACCCATACAATGCGCACCACCCCGTGATGTTTATCTCACTCCTACTAGTGAATGTAATGTAACACACACGCATACAATGCGCACCACCCCGTGATGTTTTTCTCACTCAACTAGTGAATCTAATGTAACACACACCCATACAATGCGCACCACCCCGTGATGTTTTTCTCACTCCTACTAGTGAATGTAATGTAACACACACCCATACAATGCGCACCACCCCTTGATGTTTTTCTCACTCCTACTAGTGAATGTAATGTAACACACACCCATACAATGCGCACCACCCCGTGATGTTTTTCTCACTCCTACTAGTGAATGTAATGTAACACACACCCATACAATGCGCACAACCCCGTGATGTTTTTCTCACTCCTACTAGTGAATGTAATGTAACACACACACATACAATGCGCACCACCCCGTGATGTTTTGCTCACTCCTACTAGTGAATGTAACGTAACACACACCCATACAATGCGCACCACCCCGTGATGTTTTTCTCACTCCTACTAGTGAATGTAATGTAACACACACCCATACAATGCGCACCACACCGTGATGTTTTTCTCACTCCTACTAGTGAATATAATGTAACACACACCCATACAATGCGCACCACACCGTGATGTTTTTCTCACTCCTACTAGTGAATCTAATGTAACACACACCCATACAATGCGCACCACCCCGTGATGTTTTTCTCACTCCTAGTAGTGAATGTAATGTAACACACTCATACAATGCGCACCACCCCGTGATATTTTTCTCAGTCCTACTAGTGAATGTAATGTAACACACACCCATACAATGCGCACCACCCCGTGATGTTTTTCTCAATCCTACTAGAGAATGTAATGTAACACACACCCATACAATGCGCACCACCCCGTGATGTTTTTCTCACTCCTACTAGTGAATGTAATGTAACACACACCCATACAATGCGCACCACCCCGTGATGTTTTTCTCACTCCTACTAGTGAATGTAATGTAACACACACCCATACAATGCGCACCACCCCGTGATGTTTTTCTCACTCCTACTAGTGAATGTACTGTAACACACACCCATACAATGCGCACCACCCCGTGATGTTTATCTCACTCCTACTAGTGAATCTAATGTAACACACACCCATGCAATGCGCACCACCCCGTGATGTTTTTCTCACTCCTACTAGTGAATCTAATGTAACACACACCCATACAATGCGCACCACCCCGTGATGTTTTTCTCACTCCTACTAGTGAATCTAATGTAACACACACCTATACAGTGCGCACCACCCCATGATGTTTTTCTCACTCCTAGTAGTGAATGTAATGTAACACACTCATACAATGCGCACCACCCCGTGATGTTTTTCTCAGTCCTACTAGTGAATGTAATGTAACACACACCCATACAATGCACACCACCCCGTGATGTTTTTCTCACTCCTACTAGAGAATGTAATGTAACACACACCCATACAATGCGCACCACCCGTGATGTTTTTCTCACTCCTACTAGTGAATGTAATGTAACACACACCCATACAATGCGCACCACCCCGTGATGTTTTTCTCACTCCTACTAGTGAATCTAATGTAACACACACCCATACAATGCGCACCACCCCGTGATGTTTTTCTCACTCCTACTAGTGAATGTACTGTAACACACACCCATACAATGCGCACCACCCCGTGATGTTTATCTCACTCCTACCAGTGAATCTAATGTAACACACACCCATACAATGCGCACCACCCCGTGATGTTTTTCTCACTCCTACTAGTGAATGTAATGTAACACACACCCATACAATGCGCACCACCCCGTGATGTTTTTCTCACTCCTACTAGTGAATGTAATGTAACAAACACCCATACAATGCGCACCACCCCGTGATGTTTTTCTCACTGCTACTAGTGAATCTAATGTAACACACACCCATACAATGCGCACCACCCCGTGATGTTTTTCTCACTGCTACTAGTGAATCTAATGTAACACACACCCATACGATGCGCACCACCCCGTGATGTTTTTCTCACTGCTACTAGTGAATCTAATGTAACACACACCCATACGATGCGCACCACCCCGTGATGTTTTTCTCACTCCTGCTAGTGAATGTAATGTAACACACACCCATACGATGCGCACCACCCCGTGATGTTTTTCTCACTCCTACTAGTGAATGTAATGTAACACACACCCATACAATGCGCACCACCCCGTGATGTTTTTCTCACTCCTACTAGTGTATGTAATGTAACACACACCCATACAATGCGCACCACCCCGTGATGTTTTTCTCACTCAACTAGTGAATCTAATGTAACACACACCCATACAATGCGCACCACCCCGTGATGTTTTTCTCACTCCTACTAGTGAATGTAATGTAACACACACCCATACAATGCGCACCACCCCGTGATGTTTTTCTCACTCCTACTAGTGTATGTAATGTAACACACACCCATACAATGCGCACCACCCCGTGATGTTTTTCTCACTCCTACTAGTGAATGTAATGTAACACACACCCATACAATGCGCACCACCCCGTGATGTTTTTCTCACTCCTACTAGTGAATGTAATATAACACACACCCATACAATGCGCACCACACCGTGATGTTTTTCTCACTCCTACTAGTGAATCTAATGTAACACACACCCATAAAATGCGCACCACGCCGTGATGTTTTTCTCACTCCTACTAGTGAATCTAATGTAACACACACCCATACAATGCGCACCACCCCGTGATGTTTTTCTCACTCCTACTAGTGAATCTAATGTAACACACACCCATACAATGCGCACAACCCCGTGATGTTTTTCTCACTCCTACTAGAGAATGTAATGTAACACACACCCATACAATGCGCACCACCCCGTGATGTTTTTCTCACTCCTGCTAGTGAATGTAATGTAACACACACCCATACAATGCGCACCACACCGTGATGTTTATCTCACTCCAACTAGTGAATGTAATGTAACACACACCCATACAATGCGCACCACCCCGTGATGTTTTTCTCACTCAACTAGTGAATCTAATGTAACACACACCCATACAATGCGCACCACCCCGTGATGTTTTTCTCACTCCTACTAGTGAATGTAATGTAACACACACCCATACAATGCGAACCACCCCGTGATGTTTTTCTCACTCCTACTAGTGTATGTAATGTAACACACACCCATACAATGCGCACCACCCCGTGATGTTTTTCTCACTCCTACTAGTGAATGTAATGTAACACACACCCATACAATGTGCACCACCCCGTGATGTTTTTCTCACTCCTACTAGTGAATGTAATATAACACACACCCATACAATGCGCACCACACCGTGATGTTTTTCTCACTCCTACTAGTGAATCTAATGTAACACACACCCATAAAATGCGCACCACGCCGTGATGTTTTTCTCACTCCTACTAGTGAATCTAATGTAACACACACCCATACAATGCGCACCACCCCGTGATGTTTTTCTCACTCCTACTAGTGAATGTAATGTAACACACTCATACAATGCGCACCACCCCGTGATGCTTTTCTCACTCCTACTAGTGAATCTAATGTAACACACACCCATACAATGCGCACCACCCCGTGATGTCTTTCTCACTCCCACTAGAGAATGTAATGTAACACACACCCATACAATGCGCACCACCCCGTGATGTTTTTCTCACTCCCACTAGTGAATGTAATGTAACACACACCCATACAATGCGCACCACCCCGTGATGTTTTTCTCACTCCTACTAGTGAATGTAATGTAACACACACCCATACAATGCGCACCACCCCGTGATGTTTTTCCCACTGCTACTAGTGAATGTAATGTAACACACATCCATACAATGCGCACCACCCCGTGATGTTTTTCTCACTGCTACTAGTGAATGTAATGTAACACACACCCATACAATGCGCACCACCCCGTGATGTTTTTCTCACTCCTACTAGTGAATATAATGTAACACACACCCATACAATGCGCACCACCCCGTGATGTTTTTCTCACTCCTACTAGTGAATGTAATGTAACACACACCCATACAATGCGCACCACACCGTGATGTTTTTCTCACTCCTGCTAGTGAATCTAATGTAACACACACCCATACAATGCGCACCACCCCGTGATGTTTTTCTCACTCCTGCTAGAGAACGTAATGTAACACACACCCATACAATGCGCACCACCCCGTGATGTTTTTCTCACTCCTGCTAGTGAATGTAATGTAACACACACCCATACAATGCGCACCACCCCGTGATGTTTTTCTCACTCCTGCTAGTGAATGTAATGTAACACACACCCATACAATGCGCACCACCCCGTGATGTTTTTCTCACTCCTACTAGTGAATGTAATGTAACACACACCCATACAATACGCACCACCCCGTGATGTTTTTCTCACTCCTGCTAGTGAATGTAATGTAACACACGCCCATACAATGCGCATCACCCCGTGATGTTTTTCTCACTCCTGCTAGTGAATCTAATGTAACACACACCCATACAATGCGCACCACCCCGTGATGATTTTCTCACTCCTGCTAGAGAATGTAATGTAACACACACCCATACAATGCGCACCACCCCGTGATGTTTTTCTCACTCCTGCTATTGAATGTAATGTAACACACACCCATACAATGCGCACCACCCCGTGATGTTTTTCTCACTCCTACTAGTGAATGTAATGTAACACACACCCATACAATGCGCACCACCCCGTGATGTTTTTCCACTCCTACTAGTGAATGTATTGTAACACACACCCATACAATGCGCACCACCCCGTGATGTTTATCTCACTCCTACTAGTGAATGTAATGTAACACACACGCATACAATGCGCACCACCCCGTGATGTTTTTCTCACTCAACTAGTGAATCTAATGTAACACACACCCATACAATGCGCACCACCCCGTGATGTTTTTCTCACTCCTACTAGTGAATGTAATGTAACACACACCCATACAATGCGCACCACCCCTTGATGTTTTTCTCACTCCTACTAGTGAATGTAATGTAACACACACCCATACAATGCGCACCACCCCGTGATGTTTTTCTCACTCCTACTAGTGAATGTAATGTAACACACACCCATACAATGCGCACAACCCCGTGATGTTTTTCTCACTCCTACTAGTGAATGTAATGTAACACACACACATACAATGCGCACCACCCCGTGATGTTTTGCTCACTCCTACTAGTGAATGTAACGTAACACACACCCATACAATGCGCACCACCCCGTGATGTTTTTCTCACTCCTACTAGTGAATGTAATGTAACACACACCCATACAATGCGCACCACACCGTGATGTTTTTCTCACTCCTACTAGTGAATATAATGTAACACACACCCATACAATGCGCACCACACCGTGATGTTTTTCTCACTCCTACTAGTGA
The DNA here is from genome assembly GCF_034190915.1 of Cavia porcellus. Taxonomy (NCBI): domain Eukaryota; kingdom Metazoa; phylum Chordata; class Mammalia; order Rodentia; family Caviidae; genus Cavia; species Cavia porcellus. The sequence continues at coordinate 153,796 of NW_026947647.1, read as the reverse complement.
ATCTAATGTAACACACACCCATACAATGCGCACCACCCCGTGATGTTTTTCTCACTCCTAGTAGTGAATGTAATGTAACACACTCATACAATGCGCACCACCCCGTGATATTTTTCTCAGTCCTACTAGTGAATGTAATGTAACACACACCCATACAATGCGCACCACCCCGTGATGTTTTTCTCAATCCTACTAGAGAATGTAATGTAACACACACCCATACAATGCGCACCACCCCGTGATGTTTTTCTCACTCCTACTAGTGAATGTAATGTAACACACACCCATACAATGCGCACCACCCCGTGATGTTTTTCTCACTCCTACTAGTGAATGTAATGTAACACACACCCATACAATGCGCACCACCCCGTGATGTTTTTCTCACTCCTACTAGTGAATGTACTGTAACACACACCCATACAATGCGCACCACCCCGTGATGTTTATCTCACTCCTACTAGTGAATCTAATGTAACACACACCCATGCAATGCGCACCACCCCGTGATGTTTTTCTCACTCCTACTAGTGAATCTAATGTAACACACACCCATACAATGCGCACCACCCCGTGATGTTTTTCTCACTCCTACTAGTGAATCTAATGTAACACACACCTATACAGTGCGCACCACCCCATGATGTTTTTCTCACTCCTAGTAGTGAATGTAATGTAACACACTCATACAATGCGCACCACCCCGTGATGTTTTTCTCAGTCCTACTAGTGAATGTAATGTAACACACACCCATACAATGCACACCACCCCGTGATGTTTTTCTCACTCCTACTAGAGAATGTAATGTAACACACACCCATACAATGCGCACCACCCGTGATGTTTTTCTCACTCCTACTAGTGAATGTAATGTAACACACACCCATACAATGCGCACCACCCCGTGATGTTTTTCTCACTCCTACTAGTGAATCTAATGTAACACACACCCATACAATGCGCACCACCCCGTGATGTTTTTCTCACTCCTACTAGTGAATGTACTGTAACACACACCCATACAATGCGCACCACCCCGTGATGTTTATCTCACTCCTACCAGTGAATCTAATGTAACACACACCCATACAATGCGCACCACCCCGTGATGTTTTTCTCACTCCTACTAGTGAATGTAATGTAACACACACCCATACAATGCGCACCACCCCGTGATGTTTTTCTCACTCCTACTAGTGAATGTAATGTAACAAACACCCATACAATGCGCACCACCCCGTGATGTTTTTCTCACTGCTACTAGTGAATCTAATGTAACACACACCCATACAATGCGCACCACCCCGTGATGTTTTTCTCACTGCTACTAGTGAATCTAATGTAACACACACCCATACGATGCGCACCACCCCGTGATGTTTTTCTCACTGCTACTAGTGAATCTAATGTAACACACACCCATACGATGCGCACCACCCCGTGATGTTTTTCTCACTCCTGCTAGTGAATGTAATGTAACACACACCCATACGATGCGCACCACCCCGTGATGTTTTTCTCACTCCTACTAGTGAATGTAATGTAACACACACCCATACAATGCGCACCACCCCGTGATGTTTTTCTCACTCCTACTAGTGTATGTAATGTAACACACACCCATACAATGCGCACCACCCCGTGATGTTTTTCTCACTCAACTAGTGAATCTAATGTAACACACACCCATACAATGCGCACCACCCCGTGATGTTTTTCTCACTCCTACTAGTGAATGTAATGTAACACACACCCATACAATGCGCACCACCCCGTGATGTTTTTCTCACTCCTACTAGTGTATGTAATGTAACACACACCCATACAATGCGCACCACCCCGTGATGTTTTTCTCACTCCTACTAGTGAATGTAATGTAACACACACCCATACAATGCGCACCACCCCGTGATGTTTTTCTCACTCCTACTAGTGAATGTAATATAACACACACCCATACAATGCGCACCACACCGTGATGTTTTTCTCACTCCTACTAGTGAATCTAATGTAACACACACCCATAAAATGCGCACCACGCCGTGATGTTTTTCTCACTCCTACTAGTGAATCTAATGTAACACACACCCATACAATGCGCACCACCCCGTGATGTTTTTCTCACTCCTACTAGTGAATGTAATGTAACACACTCATACAATGCGCACCACCCCGTGATGCTTTTCTCACTCCTACTAGTGAATGTAATGTAACACACACCCATACAATGCGCACCACCCCGTGATGTTTTTCTCACTCCTACTAGAGAATGTAATGTAACACACACCCATACAATGCGCACCACCCCGTGATGTTTTTCTCACTCCTACTAGTGAATGTAATATAACACACACCCATACAATGCGCACCACACCGTGATGTTTTTCTCACTCCTACTAGTGAATCTAATGTAACACACACCCATAAAATGCACACCACGCCGTGATGTTTTTCTCACTCCTACTAGTGAATCTAATGTAACACACACCCATACAATGCGCACCACCCCGTGATGTTTTTCTCACTCCTACTAGTGAATGTAATGTAACACACTCATACAATGCGCACCACCCCGTGATGCTTTTCTCACTCCTACTAGTGAATGTAATGTAACACACACCCATACAATGCGCACCACCCCGTGATGTTTTTCTCACTCCTACTAGAGAATGTAATGTAACACACACCCATACAATGCGCACCACCCCGTGATGTTTTTCTCACTCCTACTAGAGAATGTAACGTAACACACACCCATACAATGCGCACCACCCCGTGATGTTTTTCTCACTCCTACTAGTGAATGTAATGTAACACCCACCCATACAATGCGCACCACACCGTGATGTTTTTCTCACTCCTACTAGTGAATATAATGTAACACACACCCATACAATGCGCACCACACTGTGATGTTTTTCTCACTCCTACTAGTGAATCTAATGTAATACAAACCCATACAATGCGCACCACCCCGTGATGTTTTTCTCACTCCTAGTAGTGAATATAATGTAACACACTCATACAATGCGCACCACCCCGTGATGTTTTTCTCAGTCCTACTAGTGAATGTAATGTAACACACACCCATACAATGCGCACCACCCCGTGATGTTTTTCTCAATCCTACTAGAGAATGTAATGTAACACACACCCATACAATGCGCACCACCCCGTGATGTTTTTCTCACTCCTACTAGTCAATGTAATGTAACACACACCCATACAATGCGCACCACCCCGTGATGTTTTTCTCACTCCTACTAGTGAATGTAATGTAACACACACCCATAAAATGCGCACCACCCCGTGATGTTTTTCTCACTCCTACTAGTGAATGTACTGTAACACACACCCATACAATGCGCACCACCCCGTGATGTTTATCTCACTCCTACTAGTGAATCTAATGTAACACACACCCATACAATGCGCACCACCCCGTGATGTTTTTCTCACTCCTACTAGTGAATCTAATGTAACACACACCCATACAATGCACACCACCCCGTGATGTTTTTCTCACTCCTACTAGTGAATGTAATGTAACACACACCCATACAATGCGCACCACCCCGTGATGTTTTTCTCACTGCTACTAGTGAATCTAATGTAACACACACCCGTTCGATGCGCACCACCTCGTGATGTTTTTCTCACTGCTACTAGTGAATCTAATGTAACACACACCCATACAATGCGCACCACCCCGTGATGTTTTTCTCACTCCTACTAGTGAATCTAATGTAACACACACCCATACAGTGCGCACCACCCCATGATGTTTTTCTCACTCCTAGTAGTGAATGTAATGTAACACACTCATACAATGCGCACCACCCCGTGATGTTTTTCTCAGTCCTACTAGTGAATGTAATGTAACACACACCCATACAATGCGCACCACCCCGTGATGTTTTTCTCACTCCTACTAGAGAATGTAATGTAACACACACCCATACAATGCGCACCACCCCGTGATGTTTTTCTCACTCCTACTAGTGAATGTAATGTAACACACACCCATACAATGCGCACCACCCCGTGATGTTTTTCTCACTCCTACTAGTGAATGTAATTTAACACACACCCATACAATGCGCACCACCCCGTGATGTTTTTCTCACTCCTACTAGTGAATGTACTGTAAGACACACCCATACAATGCGCACCACCCCGTGATGTTTATCTCACTCCTACCAGTGAATCTAATGTAACACACACCCATACAATGCGCACCACCCCGTGATGTTTTTCTCACTCCTACTAGTGAATGTAATGTAACACACACCCATACAATGCGCACCACCCCGTGATGTTTTTCTCACTCCTACTAGTGAATGTAATGTAACACACACCCATACAATGCGCACCACCCCGTGATGTTTTTCTCACTGCTACTAGTGAATCTAATGTAACACACACCCATACAATGCACACCACCCCGTGATGTTTTTCTCACTGCTATTAGTGAATCTAATGTAACACACACCCATACGATGCGCACCACCCCGTGATGTTTTTCTCACTGCTACTAGTGAATCTAATGTAACACACACCCATACGATGCGCACCACACCGTGATGTTTTTCTCACTCCTGCTAGTGAATGTAATGTAACACACACCCATACGATGCGCACCACCCCGTGATGTTTTTCTCACTCCTACTAGTGAATGTAATGTAACACACACCCATACAATGCGCACCACCCCGTGATGTTTTTCTCACTCCTACTAGTGTATGTAATGTAACACACACCCATACAATGCGCACCACCCCGTGATGTTTTTCTCACTCCTACTAGTGAATGTAATGTAACACACACCCATACAATGCGCACCACCCCGTGATGTTTTTCTCACTCCTACTAGTGAATGTAATGTAACACACTCATACAATGCGCACCACCCCGTGATGCTTTTCTCACTCCTAATAGTGAATGTAATGTAACACACACCCATACAATGCGCACCACCCCGTGATGTTTTTCTCACTCCTACTAGAGAATGTAATGTAACACACACCCATACAATGCGCACCACCCCGTGATGTTTTTCTCACTGCTACTAGTGAATCTAATGTAACACACACCCATACAATGCGCACCACCCCGTGATGTTTTTCTCACTGCTACTAGTGAATCTAATGTAACACACACCCATACGATGCGCACCACCCCGTGATGTTTTTCTCACTGCTACTAGTGAATCTAATGTAACACACACCCATACAATGCGCACAACCCCGTGATGTTTTTCTCACTCCTACTAGAGAATGTAACGTAACACACACCCATACAATGCGCACCACCCCGTGATGTTTTTCTCACTCCTACTAGTGAATGTAATGTAACACCCACCCATACAATGCGCACCACACCGTGATGTTTTTCTCACTCCTACTAGTGAATATAATGTAACACACACCCATACAATGCGCACCACACTGTGATGTTTTTCTCACTCCTACTAGTGAATCTAATGTAACACACACCCATACAATGCGCACCACCCCGTGATGTTTTTCTCACTCCTAGTAGTGAATATAATGTAACACACTCATACAATGCGCACCACCCCGTGATGTTTTTCTCAGTCCTACTAGTGAATGTAATGTAACACACACCCATACAATGCGCACCACCCCGTGATGTTTTTCTCAATCCTACTAGAGAATGTAATGTAACACACACCCATACAATGCGCACCACCCCGTGATGTTTTTCTCACTCCTACTAGTGAATGTAATGTAACACACACCCATACAATGCGCACCACCCCGTGATGTTTTTCTCACTCCTACTAGTGAATGTAATGTAACACACACCCATAAAATGCGCACCACCCCGTGATGTTTTTCTCACTCCTACTAGTGAATGTACTGTAATACACACCCATACAATGCGCACCACCCCGTGATGTTTATCTCACTCCTACTAGTGAATCTAATGTAACACACACCCATACAATGCGCACCACCCCGTGATGTTTTTCTCACTCCTACTAGTGAATCTAATGTAACACACACCCATACAATGCGCACCACCCCGTGATGTTTTTCTCACTCCTACTAGTGAATGTAATGTAACACACACCCATACAATGCGCACCACCCCGTGATGTTTTTCTCACTGCTACTAGTGAATCTAATGTAACACACACCCGTTCGATGCGCACCACCTCGTGATGTTTTTCTCACTGCTACTAGTGAATCTAATGTAACACACACCCATACAATGCGCACCACCCCGTGATGTTTTTCTCACTCCTACTAGTGAATCTAATGTAACACACACCCATACAGTGCGCACCACCCCATGATGTTTTTCTCACTCCTAGTAGTGAATGTAATGTAACACACTCATACAATGCGCACCACCCCGTGATGTTTTTCTCAGTCCTACTAGTGAATGTAATGTAACACACACCCATACAATGCGCACCACCCCGTGATGTTTTTCTCACTCCTACTAGAGAATGTAATGTAACACACACCCATACAATGCGCACCACCCCGTGATGTTTTTCTCACTCCTACTAGTGAATGTAATGTAACACACACCCATACAATGCGCACCACCCCGTGATGTTTTTCTCACTCCTACTAGTGTATGTAATGTAACACACACCCATACAATGCGCACCACCCCGTGATGTTTTTCTCACTCCTACTAGTGAATGTAATGTAACACACACCCATACAATGCGCACCACCCCGTGATGTTTTTCTCACTCCTACTAGTGTATGTAATGTAACACACTCATACAATGCGCACCACCCCGTGATGCTTTTCTCACTCCTAATAGTGAATGTAATGTAACACACACCCATACAATGCGCACCACCCCGTGATGTTTTTCTCACTCCTACTAGAGAATGTAATGTAACACACACCCATACAATGCGCACCACCCCGTGATGTTTTTCTCACTGCTACTAGTGAATCTAATGTAACACACACCCATACAATGCGCACCACCCCGTGATGTTTTTCTCACTGCTACTAGTGAATCTAATGTAACACACACCCATACGATGCGCACCACCCCGTGATGTTTTTCTCACTGCTACTAGTGAATCTAATGTAACACACACCCATACAATGCGCACAACCCCGTGATGTTTTTCTCACTCCTACTAGAGAATGTAACGTAACACACACCCATACAATGCGCACCACCCCGTGATGTTTTTCTCACTCCTACTAGTGAATGTAATGTAACACCCACCCATACAATGCGCACCACACCGTGATGTTTTTCTCACTCCTACTAGTGAATATAATGTAACACACACCCATACAATGCGCACCACACTGTGATGTTTTTCTCACTCCTACTAGTGAATCTAATGTAACACACACCCATACAATGCGCACCACCCCGTGATGTTTTTCTCACTCCTAGTAGTGAATATAATGTAACACACTCATACAATGCGCACCACCCCGTGATGTTTTTCTCAGTCCTACTAGTGAATGTAATGTAACACACACCCATACAATGCGCACCACCCCGTGATGTTTTTCTCAATCCTACTAGAGAATGTAATGTAACACACACCCATACAATGCGCACCACCCCGTGATGTTTTTCTCACTCCTACTAGTGAATGTAATGTAACACACACCCATACAATGCGCACCACCCCGTGATGTTTTTCTCACTCCTACTAGTGAATGTAATGTAACACACACCCATAAAATGCGCACCACCCCGTGATGTTTTTCTCACTCCTACTAGTGAATGTACTGTAACACACACCCATACAATGCGCACCACCCCGTGATGTTTATCTCACTCCTACTAGTGAATCTAATGTAACACACACCCATACAATGCGCACCACCCCGTGATGTTTTTCTCACTCCTACTAGTGAATCTAATGTAACACACACCCATACAATGCGCACCACCCCGTGATGTTTTTCTCACTCCTACTAGTGAATGTAATGTAACACACACCCATACAATGCGCACCACCCCGTGATGTTTTTCTCACTGCTACTAGTGAATCTAATGTAACACACACCCGTTCGATGCGCACCACCTCGTGATGTTTTTCTCACTGCTACTAGTGAATCTAATGTAACACACACCCATACAATGCGCACCACCCCGTGATGTTTTTCTCACTCCTACTAGTGAATCTAATGTAACACACACCCATACAGTGCGCACCACCCCATGATGTTTTTCTCACTCCTAGTAGTGAATGTAATGTAACACACTCATACAATGCGCACCACCCCGTGATGTTTTTCTCAGTCCTACTAGTGAATGTAATGTAACACACACCCATACAATGCGCACCACCCCGTGATGTTTTTCTCACTCCTACTAGAGAATGTAATGTAACACACACCCATACAATGCGCACCACCCCGTGATGTTTTTCTCACTCCTACTAGTGAATGTAATGTAACACACACCCATACAATGCGCACCACCCCGTGATGTTTTTCTCACTCCTACTAGTGAATGTAATTTAACACACACCCATACAATGCGCACCACCCCGTGATGTTTTTCTCACTCCTACTAGTGAATGTACTGTAACACACACCCATACAATGTGCACCACCCCGTGATGTTTATCTCACTCCTACCAGTGAATCTAATGTAACACACACCCATACAATGCGCACCACCCCGTGATGTTTTTCTCACTCCTACTAGTGAATGTAATGTAACACACACCCATACAATGCGCACCACCCCGTGATGTTTTTCTCACTCCTACTAGTGAATGTAATGTAACACACACCCATACAATGCGCACCACCCCGTGATGTTTTTCTCACTGCTACTAGTGAATCTAATGTAACACACACCCATACAATGCACACCACCCCGTGATGTTTTTCTCACTGCTATTAGTGAATCTAATGTAACACACACCCATACGATGCGCACCACCCCGTGATGTTTTTCTCACTGCTACTAGTGAATCTAATGTAACACACACCCATACGATGCGCACCACACCGTGATGTTTTTCTCACTCCTGCTAGTGAATGTAATGTAACACACACCCATACGATGCGCACCACCCCGTGATGTTTTTCTCACTCCTACTAGTGAATGTAATGTAACACACACCCATACAATGCGCACCACCCCGTGATGTTTTTCTCACTCCTACTAGTGTATGTAATGTAACACACACCCATACAATGCGCACCACCCCGTGATGTTTTTCTCACTCCTACTAGTGAATGTAATGTAACACACACCCATACAATGCGCACCACCCCGTGATGTTTTTCTCACTCCTACTAGTGAATGTAATGTAACACACTCATACAATGCGCACCACCCCGTGATGCTTTTCTCACTCCTACTAGTGAATGTAATGTAACACACACCCATACAATGCGCACCACCCCGTGATGTTTTTCTCACTCCTACTAGAGAATGTAATGTAACACACACCCATACAATGCGCACCACCCTGTGATGTTTTTATCACTCCTACTAGTGAATGTAATGTAACACACACCCATACAATGCGCACCACCCCGTGATGCTTTTCTCACTCCTACTAGTGAATGTAATGTAACACACACCCATACAATGCGCACCACCCCGTGATGTTTTTCTCACTCCTACTAATGAATGTATTGTAACACACACCCATACAATGCGAACCACCCCGTGATGTTTATCTCACTCCTACTAGTGAATCTAATGTAACACACACCCATACAATGCGCACCACCCCGTGATGTTTTTCTCACTCGTACTAGTGAATGTAATGTAACACACACCCATACAATGCGCACCACCCCGTGATGTTTTTCTCACTGCTACTAGTGAATCTAATGTAACACACACCCATACAATGCGCACCACACCGTGATGTTTTTCTCACTGCTACTAGTGAATCTAATGTAACACACACCCATACAATGGGCACCACCCCGTGATGTTTTTCTCACTGCTACTAGTGAATCTAATGTAACACACACCCATACAATGCGCACCACCCCGTGATGTTTTTCTCACTGCTACTAGTGAATCTAATGTAACACACACCCATACAATGCGCACCACCCCGGGATATATTTCTCACTGCTACTAGTGAATCTAATGTAACACACACCCATACAATACGCACCACCCCGTGATGTTTTTCTCACTCCTACTAGTGAATCTAATGTAACACACACCCATACAATGCGCACCACCCCGTGATGTTTTTCTCACTCCTACTAGTGAATCTAATGTAACACACACCCATACAATGCGCACCACCCCGTGATGTTTTTCTCACTCCTGCTAGAGAATGTAATGTAACACACACCCATACAATGCGCACCATCCCGTGATGTTTTTCTCACTCCTGCTAGTGAATGTAATGTAACACACACCCATACAATGCGCACCACCCCGTGATGTTTTTCTCACTCCTGCTAGTGAATGTAATGTAACACACACCCATACAATGCGCACCACCCCGTGATGTTTTTCTCACTCCTGCTAGTGAATGTAATGTAACACACACCCATACAATACGCACCACCCCGTGATGTTTTTCTCACTCCTCCTAGTGAATGTAATGTAACACACACCCATACAATGCGCAAACCCCGTGATGTTTTTCTCACTCCTGCTAGAGAATGTAATGTAACACACACCCATACAATGCGCACCACCCCGTGATGTTTTTCTCACTCCTGCTAGTGAATGTAATGTAACACACACCCATACAATGCGCACCACATCGTGATGTTTTTCTCACTCCTACTAGTGAATGTAATGTAACACACACCCATACAATGCGCACCACCCCGTGATGTTTTTCCACTCCTACTAGTGAATGTATTGTAACACACACCCATACAATGCGCACCACCCCGTGATGTTTATCTCACTCCTACTAGTGAATGTAATGTAACATACACCCATACAATGCGCACCACCCTGTGATGTTTTTCTCACTCCTACTAGTGAATGTAATGTAACACACACCCATACAATGCGCACCACCCCGTGATGTTTTTCTCACTCCTACTAGTGAATGTAATGTAACACACACCCATACAATGCGCACCACCCCGTGATGTTTTTCTCACTCCTACTAGTGAATGTAATGTAACACACACCCATACAATGCGCACCACCCCGTGATGTTTTGCTCACTCCTACTAGTGAATGTTGTAACACACACCCATACAATGCGCACCACCCCGTGATGTTTTTCTCACTCCTAGTAGTGAATGTAATGTAACACACACCCATACAATGCGCACCACCCCGTGATGTTTTTCTCACTCCTACTAGTGAATGTAATGTAACACACACCCATACAACGCGCACCACCCCGTGATGTTTTTCTCACTCCTACTAGTGAATGTAATGTAACACACACCCATACAACGCGCATCACCCCGTGATGTTTTTCTCACTCCTACTAGTGAATGTAATGTAACACACACCCATACAACGCGCACCACACCGTGATGTTTTTCTCACTCCTACTAGTGAATATAATGTAACACACACCCATACAATGCGCACCACCCCGTGATGTTTTTCTCACTCCTACTAGAGAATGTAATGTAACACACACCCATACAATGCACACCACCCCGTGATGTTTTTCTCACTCCTACTAGTGAATGTAATGTAACACACACCCATACAATGCGCACCACCCCGTGATGTTTTTCTCACTCCTACTAGTGAATGTAATGTAACACACACCCATACAATGCGCACCACCCCGTGATGTTTTTCTCACTCCTACTAGTGAATGTACTGTAACACACCCCCATACAATGCGCACCACCCCGTGATGTTTATCTCACTCCTACTAGTGAATCTAATGTAACACACACCCATACAATGCGCACCACCCCGTGATGTTTTTCTCACTCCTACTAGTGAATCTAATGTAACACACACCCATACAATGCACACCACCCCGTGATGTTTTTCTCACTCCTACTAGTGAAAGTAATGTAACACACACCCATACAATGCGCACCACCCCGTGATGTTTTTCTCACTGCTACTAGTGAATCTAATGTAACACACACCCATACAATGCGCACCACCCCGTGATGTTTTTCTCACTGCTACTAGTGAATCTAATGTAACACACACCCATACGATGCGCACCACCCCGTGATGTTTTTCTCACTGCTATTAGTGAATCTAATGTAACACACACCCATACGATGCGCACCACCCCGTGATGTTTTTCTCACTCCTGCTAGTGAATGTAATGTAACACACACCCATACGATGCGCACCACCCCGTGATGTTTTTCTCACTCCTGCTAGTGAATGTAATGTAACACACACCCATACGATGCGCACCACCCCGTGATGTTTTTCCACTCCTACTAGTGAATGTATTGTAACACACACCCATACAATGCGCACCACCCCGTGATGTTTATCTCACTCCTACTGGTGAAAGTAATGTAACACACACCCATACAATGCGCACCACCCCGTGATGTTTTTCTCACTCCTACTAGTGAAAGTAATGTAACACACACCCATACAATGCGCACCACCCCGTGATGTTTTGCTCACTCCTACTAGTGAATGTAATGTAACACACACCCATACAATGCGCACCACCCCGTGATGTTTTTCTCACTCCTAGTAGTCAATGTAATGTAACACACACTCATACAATGCGCACCACCCCGTGATGTTTTTCTCACTCCTACTATTGAAAGTAATGTAACACACACCCATACAATGCGCACCACCCCGTGATGTTTTTCTCACTCAACTAGTGAATCTAATGTAACACACACCCATACAATGCGCACCACCCCGTGATGTTTTTCTCACTCCTACTAGTGAATGTAATGTAACACACACCCATACAATGCGCACCACCCCGTGATGTTTTTCTCACTCCTACTAGTGAATGTAATGTAACACACACCCATGCAATGCGCACCACCCCGTGATGTTTTTCTCACTCCTACTAGTGAATGTACTGTAACACACCCCCATACAATGCGCACCACCCCGTGATGTTTATCTCACTCCTACTAGTGAATCTAATGTAACACACACCCATACAATGCGCACCACCCCATGATGTTTTTCTCACTCCTACTAGTGAATCTAATGTAACACACACCCATACAATGCGCACCACCCCGTGATGTTTTTCTCACTCCTACTAGTGAATGTAATGTAACACACTCCCATACAATGCGCACCACCGCGTGATGTTTTTCTCACTGCTACTAGTGAATCTAATGTAACACACACCCATACAATGCGCACCACCCCGTGATGTTTTTCTCACTGCTACTAGTGAATCTAATGTAACACACACCCATACAATGCGCACCACCCCGTGATGTTTTTCTCACTGCTACTAGTGAATCTAATGTAACACACACCCATACGATGCGCACCACCCCGTGATGTTTTTCTCACTCCTGCTAGTGAATGTAATGTAACACACACCCATACGATGCGCACCACCCCGTGATGTTTTTCTCATTCCTACTAGTGAATGTAATGTAACACACACCTATACGATGCGCACCACCCCGTGATGTTTTTCCACTCCTACTAGTGAATGTATTGTAACACACACCCATACAATGCGCACCACCCCGTGATGTTTATCTCACTCCTACTAGTGAAAGTAATGTAACACACACCCATACAATGCGCACCACCCCGTGATGTTTTTCTCACTCAACTAGTGAATCTAATGTAAAACACACCCATACAATGCGCACCACCCCGTGATGTTTTTCTCACTCCTACTAGTGAATGTAATGTAACACACACCCATACAATGCGCAGCACCCCTTGATGTTTTTCTCACTCCTACTAGTGAATGTAATGTAACACACACCCATACAATGCACACCACCCCGTGATGTTTTTCTCACTCCTACTAGAGAATGTAATGTAACACACACCCATACAATGCACACCACCCCGTGATGTTTTTCTCACTCCTACTAGTAAATGTAATGTAACACACACCCATAAAATGTGCACCACCCCGTGATGTTTTGCTCACTCCTACTAGTGAATGTAATGTAACACACACCCATACAATGCGCACCACCCCGTGATGTTTTTCTCACTCCTAGTAGTGAACGTAATGTAACACACACCCATACAATGCGCACCACCCCGTGATGTTTTTCTCACTCCTACTAGTGAATGTAATGTAACACACACCCATACAATGCGCACCACCCCGTGATGTTTTTCTCACTCCTACTAGTGAATGTAATGTAACTCACACCCATACAATGCGCACCACCCCGTGATGTTTTTCTCACTCCTACGAGTGAATGTAATGTAACACACACCCATACAATGCGCACCACACCGTGATGTTTTTCTCACTCCTACTTGTGAATCTAATGTAACACACACCCATACAATGCGCACCACCCCGTGATGTTTTTCTCACTCCTATTAGTGAATGTAATGTAACACACACCCATACAATGCGTACCACACCGTGATGTTTTTCTCACTCCTACTAGTGAATCTAATGTAACACACACCCATACAATGCGCACCACACCGTGATGTTTTTCTCACTCCTACTAGTGAATCTAATGTAACCCACACCCATACAATGCGCACCACCCCGTGATGTTTTTCTCACTCCTAGTAGTGAATGTAATGTAACAAACTCATACAATGCGCACCACCCCGTGATGTTTTTCTCACTCCTACTAGTGAATGTAATGTAACACACACCCATACAATGCGCACCACCCCGTGATGTTTTTCTCACTCCTACTAGAGAACGTAATGTAACACACACCCATACAATGCGCACCACCCCGTGATGTTTTTTTCACTCCTACTAGTGAATCTAATGTAACACACACGCATACAATGCGCACCACCCCGTGATGTTTTTCTCACTCGTACTAGTGAATGTAATGTAACACACACCCATACAATGCACACCACCCCGTGATGTTTTTCTCACTGCTACTAGTGAATCTAATGCAACACACACCCATACAATGCGCACCACCCCGTGATGTTTTTCTCACTGCTACTAGTGAATCTAATGTAACACACACCCATACGATGCGCACCACCCCGTGATGTTTTTCTCACTGCTACTAGTGAATCTAATGTAACACACACCCATACGATGCGCACCACCCCGTGATGTTTTTCTCACTGCTTCTAGTGAATTTAATGTAACACACACCCATACAATGCGCACCACCCCGTGATGTTTTTCTCACTGCTACTAGTGAATCTAATGTAACACACACCCATACGATGCGCACCACCCCGTGATGTTTTTCTCACTGCTACTAGTGAATCTAATGTAACACACACCCATACGATGCGCACCACCCCGTGATGTTTTTCTCACTGCTACTAGTGAATGTAATGTAACACACACCCATACGATGCGCACCACCCCGTGATGTTTTTCTCACTGCTACTAGTGAATGTAATGTAACACACACCCATACGATGCGCACCACCCCGTGATGTTTTTCTCACTGCTACTAGTGAATGTAATGTAACATACACCCATTCGATGCGCACCACCCCGTGATGTTTTTCCCACTGCTACTAGTGAATGTAATGTAACACACACCCATACAATGCGCACCACCCCGTGATGTTTTTCTCACTGCTACTAGTGAATCTAATGTAACACACACCCATACGATGCGCACCACCCCGTGATGTTTTTCTCACTCCTGCTAGTGAATGTAATGTAACACACACCCATACGATGCGCACCACCCCGTGATGTTTTTCTCATTCCTACTAGTGAATGTAATGTAACACACACCTATACGATGCGCACCACCCCGTGATGTTTTTCCACTCCTACTAGTGAATGTATTGTAACACACACCCATACAATGCGCACCACCCCGTGATGTTTATCTCACTCCTACTAGTGAAAGTAATGTAACACACACCCATACAATGCGCACCACCCCGTGATGTTTTTCTCACTCAACTAGTGAATCTAATGTAACACACACCCATACAATGCGCACCACCCCGTGATGTTTTTCTCACTCCTACTAGTGAATGTAATGTAACACACACCCATACAATGCGCAGCACCCCTTGATGTTTTTCTCACTCCTACTAGTGAATGTAATGTAACACACACCCATACAATGCACACCACCCCGTGATGTTTTTCTCACTCCTACTAGAGAATGTAATGTAACACACACCCATACAATGCACACCACCCCGTGATGTTTTTCTCACTCCTACTAGTAAATGTAATGTAACACACACCCATAAAATGCGCACCACCCCGTGATGTTTTGCTCACTCCTACTAGTGAATGTAATGTAACACACACCCATACAATGCGCACCACCCCGTGATGTTTTTCTCACTCCTAGTAGTGAACGTAATGTAACACACACCCATACAATGCGCACCACCCCGTGATGTTTTTCTCACTCCTACTAGTGAATGTAATGTAACACACACCCATACAATGCGCACCACCCCGTGATGTTTTTCTCACTCCTACTAGTGAATGTAATGTAACTCACACCCATACAATGCGCACCACCCCGTGATGTTTTTCTCACTCCTACGAGTGAATGTAATGTAACACACACCCATACAATGCGCACCACACCGTGATGTTTTTCTCACTCCTACTTGTGAATCTAATGTAACACACACCCATACAATGCGCACCACCCCGTGATGTTTTTCTCACTCCTATTAGTGAATGTAATGTAACACACACCCATACAATGCGCACCACACCGTGATGTTTTTCTCACTCCTACTAGTGAATCTAATGTAACACACACCCATACAATGCGCACCACACCGTGATGTTTTTCTCACTCCTACTAGTGAATCTAATGTAACCCACACCCATACAATGCGCACCACCCCGTGATGTTTTTCTCACTCCTAGTAGTGAATGTAATGTAACAAACTCATACAATGCGCACCACCCCGTGATGTTTTTCTCACTCCTACTAGTGAATGTAATGTAACACACACCCATACAATGCGCACCACCCCGTGATGTTTTTCTCACTCCTACTAGAGAACGTAATGTAACACACACCCATACAATGCGCACCACCCCGTGATGTTTTTTTCACTCCTACTAGTGAATCTAATGTAACACACACGCATACAATGCGCACCACCCCGTGATGTTTTTCTCACTCGTACTAGTGAATGTAATGTAACACACACCCATACAATGCACACCACCCCGTGATGTTTTTCTCACTGCTACTAGTGAATCTAATGCAACACACACCCATACAATGCGCACCACCCCGTGATGTTTTTCTCACTGCTACTAGTGAATCTAATGTAACACACACCCATACGATGCGCACCACCCCGTGATGTTTTTCTCACTGCTACTAGTGAATCTAATGTAACACACACCCATACGATGCGCACCACCCCGTGATGTTTTTCTCACTGCTTCTAGTGAATTTAATGTAACACACACCCATACAATGCGCACCACCCCGTGATGTTTTTCTCACTGCTACTAGTGAATCTAATGTAACACACACCCATACGATGCGCACCACCCCGTGATGTTTTTCTCACTGCTACTAGTGAATCTAATGTAACACACACCCATACGATGCGCACCACCCCGTGATGTTTTTCTCACTGCTACTAGTGAATGTAATGTAACACACACCCATACGATGCGCACCACCCCGTGATGTTTTTCTCACTGCTACTAGTGAATGTAATGTAACACACACCCATACGATGCGCACCACCCCGTGATGTTTTTCTCACTGCTACTAGTGAATGTAATGTAACATACACCCATTCGATGCGCACCACCCCGTGATGTTTTTCCCACTGCTACTAGTGAATGTAATGTAACACACACCCATACAATGCGCACCACCCCGTGATGTTTTTCTCACTCCTACTAGTGAATGTAATGTAACACACTCCCATACAATGCGCACCACCCCGTGATGTTTTTCTCACTCCTACTAGTGAATGTAATGTAACACACACCCATACAATGCTCACCACCCCGTGATGTTTTTCTCACTCCTACTAGTGAATGTAATGTAACACACACCCATACATTGCGCACCACCCCGTGATGTTTTTCTCACTCCTACTAGTGAATCTAATGTAACACACACCCATACAATGCGCACCACCCCGTGATGTTTTTCTCACTCCTACTAGTGAATCTAATGTAACACACACCCATACAATGCGCACAACCCCGTGATGTTTTTCTCACTCCTACTAGAGAATGTAATGTAACGCAAACCCATACAATGCGCACCACCCCGTGATGTTTTTCTCACTCCTAATAGTGAATGTAATGTAACACACACCCATACAATGCGCACCACCCCATGATGTTTTTCTCACTCCTACTAGTGAATGTAATGTAACACACACCCATACAATGCGCACCACCCCGTGATGTTTTTCCACTCCTACTAGTGAATGTATTGTAACACACACCCATACAATGCGGACCACCCCGTGATGTTTATCTCACTCCTACTAGTGAATGTAATGTAACACACACCCATACAATGCGCACCACCCCGTGATGTTTTTCTCACTGATACTAGTGAATCTAATGTAACACACACCCATACAATGCGCACCACCCCTTGATGTTTTTCTCACTCCTACTAGTGAATGTAATGTAACACACACCCATACAATGCGCACCAACCCGTGATGTTTTTCTCACTCCTACTAGTGAATGTAATGTAACACACACCCATACAATGCGCACCACCCCGTGATGTTTTGCTCACTCCTACTAGTGAATCTAATGTACCACACACCCATACAATGCGCACCACCCCGTGATGTTTTTCTCACTCCTAGTAGTGAATGTAATGTAACACACACCCATACAATGCGCACCACCCCGTGATGTTTTTCTCACTCCTACTAGTGAATGTAATGTAACACACACCCATACAATGCGCACCACCCCGTGATGTTTTTCTCACTCCTACTAGTGAATGTAATGTAACACACACCCATACAATGCGCACCACCCCGTGATGTTTTTCTCACTCCTACTAGTGAATCTAATGTAACACACACCCATACAATGCGCACCACCCCGTGATGTTTTTCTCACTCCTACTAGTGAATGTAATGTAACACACACCCATACAATGCGCACCACCCCGTGATGTTTTTCTCACTCCTACTAGTGAATGTAATGTAACACACACCCATACAATGCGCACCACCCCGTGATGTTTTTCTCACTCCTACTAGTGAATCTAATGTAAGACACACCCATACAATGCGCACCACCCCGTGATGTTTTTCTCGCTCCTACTAGTGAATGTAATGTAACACACACCCATACAATGCGCACCACCCCGTGTTGTTTTTCTCACTCCTGCTAGTGAATGTAATGTAACACACACCCATACAATGCGCACCACCCCGTGATGTTTTTCTCACTCCTAGTAGTGAATGTAATGTGACACACTCATACAATGCGCACCACCCCGTGATGTTTTTCTCACTCCTACTAGTGAATGTAATGTAACACACACCCATACAATGCGCACCACCCCGTGATGTTTTTCTCACTCCTACTAGAGAATGTAATGTAACACACACCCATACAATGCGCACCACCCCTTGATGTTTTTCTCACTCCTACTAGTGAATGTATTGTAACACACACCCATACAATGCGCACCACCCCGTGATGTTTATCTCACTCCTACTAGTGAATCTAATGTAACACACACCCATACAATGCGCACCACCCCGTGATGTTTTTCTCACTCCTACTAGTGAATCTAATGTAACACACACCCATACAATGCGCACCACCCCGTGATGTTTTTCTCACTCCTACTAGTGAATGTAATGTAACACACACCCATACGATGCGCACCACCCCGTGATGTTTTTCTCACTGCTACTAGTGAATCTAATGTAACACACACCCATACAATGCGCACCGCCCCGTGATGTTTTTCTCACTGCTACTAGTGAATCTAATGTAACACACACCCATACAATGTGCACCACACCGTGATGTTTTTCTCACTGCTACTAGTGAATCTAATGTAACACACACCCATACAATGTGCACCACACCGTGATGTTTTTCTCACTCCTGCTAGTGAATGTAATGTAACACACACCCATATGATGCACACCACCGCGTGATGTTTTTCTCACTCCTACTAGTGAATGTAATGTAACACACACCCATACGATGCGCATCACCCGTGATGTTTTTCCACTCCTACTAGTGAATGTATTGTAACACACACCCATACAATGCGCACCACCCCGTGATGTTTATCTCACTCCTACTAGTGAAAGTAATGTAACACACACCCATACAATGCGCACCACCCCGTGATGTTTTTCTCACTCAACTAGTGAATCTAATGTAACACACACCCATACATTGAGCACCACCCCGTGATGTTTTTCTCACTCCTACTAGTGAATGTAATGTAACACACACCCATACAATGCGCACCACCCCTTGATGTTTTTCTCACTCCTACTAGTGAATGTAATGTAACACACACCCATACAATGCGCACCACCCCGTGATGTTTTTCTCACTCCTACTAGAGAATGTAATGTAACACACACCCATACAATGCGCACCACCCCGTGATGTTTTTCTCACTCCTACTAGTGAATGTAATGTAACACACACCCATACAATGCGCACCACCCCGTGATGTTTTGCTCACTCCTACTAGTGAATGTAATGTAACACACACCCATACAATGCGCACCACCCCGTTATGTTTTTCTCACTCCTAGTAGTGAATGTAATGTAACACACACCCATACAATGCGCACCACCCCGTGATGTTTTTCTCACTCCTACTAGTGAATGTAATGTAACACACACCCATACAATACGCACCACCCCGTGATGTTTTTCTCACTCCTACTAGTGAATGTAATGTAACACACACCCATACAATGCCCACCACCCCGTGATGTTTTTCTCACTCCTACTAGTGAATGTAATGTAACACACACCCATACAATGGGCACCACACCGTGATGTTTTTCTCACTCCTACTAGTGAATCTAATGTAACACACACCCATACAATGCGCACCACACCGTGATGTTTTTCTCACTCCTACTAGAGAATGTAATGTAACACACACCCATACAATGCGCACCACACCGTGATGTTTTTCTCACTCCTACTAGTGAATGTAATGTAACACACACCCATACAATGCGCACCACACCGTGATGTTTTTCTCACTCCTACTAGTGAATGTAATGTAACACACACCCATACAATGCGCACCACACCGTGATGTTTTTCTCACTCCTACTAGTGAATCTAATGTAACCCACACCCATACAATGCGCACCACACCGTGATGTTTTTCTCACTCCTATTAGTGAATCTAATGTAACCCACACCGATACAATGCGCACCACCCCGTGATGTTTTTCTCACTCCTAGTAGTGAATGTAATGTAACAAACTCATACAATGCGCACCACCCCGTGATGTTTTTCTCACTCCTACTAGTGAATGTAATGTAACACACACCCATACAATGCGCACCACCCCATGATGTTTTTCTCACTCCTAATAGAGAACGTAATGTAACACACACCCATACAATGCGCACCACCCCGTGATGTTTTTCTCACTCCTACTAGTGAATGTAATGTAACACACACCCATACAATGCGCACCACCCCGTGATCATTTTCTCACTCCTACTAGTGAATGTAATGTAACACACACCCATACAATGCGCACCACACCGTGATGTTTTTCTCACTCCTACTAGTGAATCTAATGTAACACACACCCATACAATGCGCACCACACCGTGATGTTTTTCTCACTCCTACTAGTGAATGTAATGTAACACACACCCATACAATGCGTACCACCCCGTGATGTTTTTCTCACTCCTACTAGTGAATGTAATGTAACACACACCCATACAATGCGCACCACACCGTGATGTTTTTCTCACTCCTACTAGTGAATGTAATGTAACAC
This sequence comes from Cavia porcellus, assembly GCF_034190915.1. Classification (NCBI taxonomy): domain Eukaryota; kingdom Metazoa; phylum Chordata; class Mammalia; order Rodentia; family Caviidae; genus Cavia; species Cavia porcellus. The sequence continues at coordinate 131,789 of NW_026947647.1, read as the reverse complement.
ACACCCATACAATGCGCACCACACCGTGATGTTTTTCTCACTCCTACTAGTGAATCTAATGTAACCCACACCCATACAATGCGCACCACACCGTGATGTTTTTCTCACTCCTATTAGTGAATCTAATGTAACCCACACCGATACAATGCGCACCACCCCGTGATGTTTTTCTCACTCCTAGTAGTGAATGTAATGTAACAAACTCATACAATGCGCACCACCCCGTGATGTTTTTCTCACTCCTACTAGTGAATGTAATGTAACACACACCCATACAATGCGCACCACCACATGATGTTTTTCTCACTCCTACTAGAGAACGTAATGTAACACACACCCATACAATGCGCACCACCCCGTGATGTTTTTTTCACTCCTACTAGTGAATCTAATGTAACACACACGCATACAATGCGCACCACCCCGTGATGTTTTTCTCACTCGTACTAGTGAATGTAATGTAACACACACCCATACAATGCGCACCACCCCGTGATGTTTTTCTCACTGCTACTAGTGAATCTAATGTAGCACACACCCATACAATGCGCACCACCCCGTGATGTTTTTCTCACTGCTACTAGTGAATCTAATGTAACACACACCCATACAATGCGCACCACCCCGTGATGTTTTTCTCACTGCTACTAGTGAATCTAATGTAACACACACCCATACAATGCGCACCACCCCGTGATGTTTTTCTCACTGCTACTAGTGAATCTAATGTAACACACACCCATACGATGCGCACCACCCCGTGATGTTTTTCTCACTGCTACTAGTGAATCTAATGTAACACACACCCATACGATGCGCACCACCCCGTGATGTTTTTCTCACTCCTATTAGTGAATGTAATGTAACACACACCCATACAATGCGCACCACACCGTGATGTTTTTCTCACTCCTACTAGTGAATCTAATGTAACACACACCCATACAATGCGCACCACACCGTGATGTTTTTCTCACTCCTACTAGTGAATCTAATGTAACCCACACCCATACAATGCGCACCACCCCGTGATGTTTTTCTCACTCCTAGTAGTGAATGTAATGTAACAAACTCATACAATGCGCACCACCCCGTGATGTTTTTCTCACTCCTACTAGTGAATGTAATGTAACACACACCCATACAATGCGCACCACCCCGTGATGTTTTTCTCACTCCTACTAGAGAACGTAATGTAACACACACCCATACAATGCGCACCACCCCGTGATGTTTTTTTCACTCCTACTAGTGAATCTAATGTAACACACACGCATACAATGCGCACCACCCCGTGATGTTTTTCTCACTCGTACTAGTGAATGTAATGTAACACACACCCATACAATGCACACCACCCCGTGATGTTTTTCTCACTGCTACTAGTGAATCTAATGCAACACACACCCATACAATGCGCACCACCCCGTGATGTTTTTCTCACTGCTACTAGTGAATCTAATGTAACACACACCCATACGATGCGCACCACCCCGTGATGTTTTTCTCACTGCTACTAGTGAATCTAATGTAACACACACCCATACGATGCGCACCACCCCGTGATGTTTTTCTCACTGCTTCTAGTGAATTTAATGTAACACACACCCATACAATGCGCACCACCCCGTGATGTTTTTCTCACTGCTACTAGTGAATCTAATGTAACACACACCCATACGATGCGCACCACCCCGTGATGTTTTTCTCACTGCTACTAGTGAATCTAATGTAACACACACCCATACGATGCGCACCACCCCGTGATGTTTTTCTCACTGCTACTAGTGAATGTAATGTAACACACACCCATACGATGCGCACCACCCCGTGATGTTTTTCTCACTGCTACTAGTGAATGTAATGTAACACACACCCATACGATGCGCACCACCCCGTGATGTTTTTCTCACTGCTACTAGTGAATGTAATGTAACATACACCCATTCGATGCGCACCACCCCGTGATGTTTTTCCCACTGCTACTAGTGAATGTAATGTAACACACACCCATACAATGCGCACCACCCCGTGATGTTTTTCTCACTCCTACTAGTGAATGTAATGTAACACACTCCCATACAATGCGCACCACCCCGTGATGTTTTTCTCACTCCTACTAGTGAATGTAATGTAACACACACCCATACAATGCTCACCACCCCGTGATGTTTTTCTCACTCCTACTAGTGAATGTAATGTAACACACACCCATACATTGCGCACCACCCCGTGATGTTTTTCTCACTCCTACTAGTGAATCTAATGTAACACACACCCATACAATGCGCACCACCCCGTGATGTTTTTCTCACTCCTACTAGTGAATCTAATGTAACACACACCCATACAATGCGCACAACCCCGTGATGTTTTTCTCACTCCTACTAGAGAATGTAATGTAACGCAAACCCATACAATGCGCACCACCCCGTGATGTTTTTCTCACTCCTAATAGTGAATGTAATGTAACACACACCCATACAATGCGCACCACCCCATGATGTTTTTCTCACTCCTACTAGTGAATGTAATGTAACACACACCCATACAATGCGCACCACCCCGTGATGTTTTTCCACTCCTACTAGTGAATGTATTGTAACACACACCCATACAATGCGGACCACCCCGTGATGTTTATCTCACTCCTACTAGTGAATGTAATGTAACACACACCCATACAATGCGCACCACCCCGTGATGTTTTTCTCACTGATACTAGTGAATCTAATGTAACACACACCCATACAATGCGCACCACCCCTTGATGTTTTTCTCACTCCTACTAGTGAATGTAATGTAACACACACCCATACAATGCGCACCAACCCGTGATGTTTTTCTCACTCCTACTAGTGAATGTAATGTAACACACACCCATACAATGCGCACCACCCCGTGATGTTTTGCTCACTCCTACTAGTGAATCTAATGTACCACACACCCATACAATGCGCACCACCCCGTGATGTTTTTCTCACTCCTAGTAGTGAATGTAATGTAACACACACCCATACAATGCGCACCACCCCGTGATGTTTTTCTCACTCCTACTAGTGAATGTAATGTAACACACACCCATACAATGCGCACCACCCCGTGATGTTTTTCTCACTCCTACTAGTGAATGTAATGTAACACACACCCATACAATGCGCACCACCCCGTGATGTTTTTCTCACTCCTACTAGTGAATCTAATGTAACACACACCCATACAATGCGCACCACCCCGTGATGTTTTTCTCACTCCTACTAGTGAATGTAATGTAACACACACCCATACAATGCGCACCACCCCGTGATGTTTTTCTCACTCCTACTAGTGAATGTAATGTAACACACACCCATACAATGTGCACCACCCCGTGATGTTTTTCTCACTCCTACTAGTGAATCTAATGTAAGACACACCCATACAATGCGCACCACCCCGTGATGTTTTTCTCGCTCCTACTAGTGAATGTAATGTAACACACACCCATACAATGCGCACCACCCCGTGTTGTTTTTCTCACTCCTGCTAGTGAATGTAATGTAACACACACCCATACAATGCGCACCACCCCGTGATGTTTTTCTCACTCCTAGTAGTGAATGTAATGTGACACACTCATACAATGCGCACCACCCCGTGATGTTTTTCTCACTCCTACTAGTGAATGTAATGTAACACACACCCATACAATGCGCACCACCCCGTGATGTTTTTCTCACTCCTACTAGAGAATGTAATGTAACACACACCCATACAATGCGCACCACCCCTTGATGTTTTTCTCACTCCTACTAGTGAATGTATTGTAACACACACCCATACAATGCGCACCACCCCGTGATGTTTATCTCACTCCTACTAGTGAATCTAATGTAACACACACCCATACAATGCGCACCACCCCGTGATGTTTTTCTCACTCCTACTAGTGAATCTAATGTAACACACACCCATACAATGCGCACCACCCCGTGATGTTTTTCTCACTCCTACTAGTGAATGTAATGTAACACACACCCATACGATGCGCACCACCCCGTGATGTTTTTCTCACTGCTACTAGTGAATCTAATGTAACACACACCCATACAATGCGCACCGCCCCGTGATGTTTTTCTCACTGCTACTAGTGAATCTAATGTAACACACACCCATACAATGTGCACCACACCGTGATGTTTTTCTCACTGCTACTAGTGAATCTAATGTAACACACACCCATACAATGTGCACCACACCGTGATGTTTTTCTCACTCCTGCTAGTGAATGTAATGTAACACACACCCATATGATGCACACCACCGCGTGATGTTTTTCTCACTCCTACTAGTGAATGTAATGTAACACACACCCATACGATGCGCATCACCCGTGATGTTTTTCCACTCCTACTAGTGAATGTATTGTAACACACACCCATACAATGCGCACCACCCCGTGATGTTTATCTCACTCCTACTAGTGAAAGTAATGTAACACACACCCATACAATGCGCACCACCCCGTGATGTTTTTCTCACTCAACTAGTGAATCTAATGTAACACACACCCATACATTGAGCACCACCCCGTGATGTTTTTCTCACTCCTACTAGTGAATGTAATGTAACACACACCCATACAATGCGCACCACCCCTTGATGTTTTTCTCACTCCTACTAGTGAATGTAATGTAACACACACCCATACAATGCGCACCACCCCGTGATGTTTTTCTCACTCCTACTAGAGAATGTAATGTAACACACACCCATACAATGCGCACCACCCCGTGATGTTTTTCTCACTCCTACTAGTGAATGTAATGTAACACACACCCATACAATGCGCACCACCCCGTGATGTTTTGCTCACTCCTACTAGTGAATGTAATGTAACACACACCCATACAATGCGCACCACCCCGTTATGTTTTTCTCACTCCTAGTAGTGAATGTAATGTAACACACACCCATAAAATGCGCACCACCCCGTGATGTTTTTCTCACTCCTACTAGTGAATGTAATGTAACACACACCCATACAATACGCACCACCCCGTGATGTTTTTCTCACTCCTACTAGTGAATGTAATGTAACACACACCCATACAATGCCCACCACCCCGTGATGTTTTTCTCACTCCTACTAGTGAATGTAATGTAACACACACCCATACAATGGGCACCACACCGTGATGTTTTTCTCACTCCTACTAGTGAATCTAATGTAACACACACCCATACAATGCGCACCACACCGTGATGTTTTTCTCACTCCTACTAGAGAATGTAATGTAACACACACCCATACAATGCGCACCACACCGTGATGTTTTTCTCACTCCTACTAGTGAATGTAATGTAACACACACCCATACAATGCGCACCACACCGTGATGTTTTTCTCACTCCTACTAGTGAATGTAATGTAACACACACCCATACAATGCGCACCACACCGTGATGTTTTTCTCACTCCTACTAGTGAATCTAATGTAACCCACACCCATACAATGCGCACCACACCGTGATGTTTTTCTCACTCCTATTAGTGAATCTAATGTAACCCACACCGATACAATGCGCACCACCCCGTGATGTTTTTCTCACTCCTAGTAGTGAATGTAATGTAACAAACTCATACAATGCGCACCACCCCGTGATGTTTTTCTCACTCCTACTAGTGAATGTAATGTAACACACACCCATACAATGCGCACCACCCCATGATGTTTTTCTCACTCCTACTAGAGAACGTAATGTAACACACACCCATACAATGCGCACCACCCCGTGATGTTTTTCTCACTCCTACTAGTGAATGTAATGTAACACACACCCATACAATGCGCACCACCCCGTGATCATTTTCTCACTCCTACTAGTGAATGTAATGTAACACACACCCATACAATGCGCACCACACCGTGATGTTTTTCTCACTCCTACTAGTGAATCTAATGTAACACACACCCATACAATGCGCACCACACCGTGATGTTTTTCTCACTCCTACTAGTGAATGTAATGTAACACACACCCATACAATGCGCACCACCCCGTGATGTTTTTCTCACTCCTACTAGTGAATGTAATGTAACACACACCCATACAATGCGCACCACACCGTGATGTTTTTCTCACTCCTACTAGTGAATGTAATGTAACACACACCCATACAATGTGCACCACACCGTGATGTTTTTCTCACTCCTACTAGTGAATCTAATGTAACCCACACCCATACAATGCGCACCACACCGTGATGTTTTTCTCACTCCTATTAGTGAATCTAATGTAACCCACACCGATACAATGCGCACCACCCCGTGATGTTTTTCTCACTCCTAGTAGTGAATGTAATGTAACAAACTCATACAATGCGCACCACCCCGTGATGTTTTTCTCACTCCTACTAGTGAATGTAATGTAACACACACCCATACAATGCGCACCACCCCATGATGTTTTTCTCACTCCTACTAGAGAACGTAATGTAACACACACCCATACAATGCGCACCACCCCGTGATGTTTTTTTCACTCCTACTAGTGAATCTAATGTAACACACACGCATACAATGCGCACCACCCCGTGATGTTTTTCTCACTCGTACTAGTGAATGTAATGTAACACACACCCATACAATGCGCACCACCCCGTGATGTTTTTCTCACTGCTACTAGTGAATCTAATGTAGCACACACCCATACAATGCGCACCACCCCGTGATGTTTTTCTCACTGCTACTAGTGAATCTAATGTAACACACACCCATACAATGCGCACCACCCCGTGATGTTTTTCTCACTGCTACTAGTGAATCTAATGTAACACACACCCATACAATGCGCACCACCCCGTGATGTTTTTCTCACTGCTACTAGTGAATCTAATGTAACACACACCCATACGATGCGCACCACCACGTGATGTTTTTCTCACTGCTACTAGTGAATCTAATGTAACACACACCCATACGATGCGCACCACCCCGTGATGTTTTTCTCACTCCTACTAGTGAATGTAATGTAACACACACCCATACGATGCGCACCACCCCGTGATGTTTTTCTCACTGCTACTAGTGAATGTAATGTAACACACACCCATTCGATGCGCACCACCCCGTGATGTTTTTCTCACTGCTACTAGTGAATGTAATGTAACACACACCCATACAATGCGCACCACCCCGTGATGTTTTTCTCACTCCTAGTAGCGAATATAATGTAACACACACCCATACAATGCGCACCACCCCGTGATGTTTTTCTCACTCCTACTAGTGAATGTAATGTAACACACACCCATACAATGCGCACCACCCCGTGATGTTTTTCTCACTCCTACTAGTGAATGTAATGTAACACACACCCATACAATGCGCACCACCCCGTGATGTTTTTCTCACTCCTACTAGTGAATGTAATGTAACACACACCCATACAATGCGCACCACACCGTGATGTTTTTCTCACTCCTACTAGTGAATCTAATGTAAAACACACCCATACAATGCGCAACACCCCGTGATGTTTTTCTCACTCCTACTAGTGAATGTAATGTAACACACACCCATACAATGCGCACCACACCGTGATGTTTTTCTCACTCCTACTCGTGAATCTAATGTAACCCACACCCATACAATGCGCACCATAACGTGATGTTTTTCTCACTCCTATTAGTGAATCTAATGTAACCCACAACGATACAATGCGCACCACCCCGTGATGTTTTTCTCACTCCTAGTAGTGAATGTAATGTAACAAACTCATACAATACGCACCACCCCGTGATGTTTTTCTCACTCCTACTAGTGAATGTAATGTAACACACACCCATACAATGCGCACCTCCCCGTGATGTTTTTCTCACTGCTACTAGTGAATGTAATGTAACACACACCCATACAATGCGCACCACCCCGTGATGTTTTTCTCACTCCTACTAGTGAATGTAATGTAACACACACCCATACAATGCGCACCACCCCGTGATGTTTTTCCACTCCTACTAGTGAATGTATTGTAACACACACCCATACAATGCGGACCACCCCGTGATGTTTATCTCACTCCTACTAGTGAATGTAATGTAACACACACCCATAAAATGCGCACCACCCCGTGATGTTTTTCTCACTCAACTAGTGAATCTAATGTAACACAGACCCATACAATGCGCACCACCCCGTGATGTTTTTCTCACTCCTACTAGTGAATGTAATGTAACACACACCCATACAATGCGCACCACCCCTTGATGTTTTTCTCACTCCTACTAGTGAATGTAATGTAACACACACCCATACAATGCGCACCACCCCGTGATGTTTTTCTCACTCCTACTAGTGAATGTAATGTAACACACACCCATACAATGCGCACCACCCTGTGATGTTTTGCTCACTCCTACTAGTGAATCTAATGTACCACACACCCATACAATGCGCACCACCCCTTGATGTTTTTCTCACTCCTACTAGTGAATGTAATGTAACACACACCCATACAATGCGCACCACACCGTGATGTTTTTCTCACTCCTACTAGTGAATGTAATGTAACACACACCCATACAATGCGCACCACCCCGTGATGTTTTTCTCACTCCTAGTAGTGAATCTAATGCACCACACACCCATACAATGCGCACCACCCCGTGATGTTTTGCTCACTCCTACTAGTGAATCTAATGTACCACACACCCATACAATGCGCACCACCCCGTGATGTTTTTCTCACTCCTAGTAGTGAATGTAATGTAACACACACCCATACAATGCGCACCACCCCGTGATGTTTTTCTCACTCCTACTCGTGAATGTAATGTAACACACACCCATACAATGCGCACCACCCCGTGATGTTTTTCTCACTCCTACTAGTGAATGTAATGTAACACACACCCATACAATGCGCACCACCCCGTGATGTTTTTCTCACTCCTACTAGTGAATGTAATGTAACACACACCCATACAATGCGCACCACCCCGTGATGTTTTTCTCACTCCTACTAGTGAATCTAATGTAACACACACCCATACAATGCGCACCACCCCGTGATGTTTTTCTCACTCCTACTAGTGAATGTAATGTAACACACACCCATACAATGCGCACCACCCCGTGATGTTTTTCTCACTCCTACTAGTGAATGTAATGTAACACACACCCATACAATGCGCACAACCCCGTGATATTTTTCTCACTCGTACTAGTGAATGTAATGTAACACACACCCATACAATGCGCACCACCCTGTGATATTTTTCTCACTCAACTAGTGAATGTAATATAACACACACCCATACAATGTGCACCACCCCGTGATGTTTTTCTCACTCCTAGTAGTGAATGTAATGTAACACACACCCATACAATGCGCACCACCCCGTGATGTTTTTCTCACTCCTACTAGTGAATGTAATGTAACACACAGCCATACAATGCGCACCACCCCGTGATGTTTTTCTCACTCCTACTAGTGAATGAAATGTAACACACACCCATACAATGCGCACCACCCCGTGATGTTTTGCTCACTCCTACTAGTGAATGTAATGTAACACACACCCATACAATGCGCACCACCCCGTGATGTTTTTCTCACTCCTAGTAGTGAATGTAATGTAACACACACCCATACAATGCGCACCACCCCGTGATGTTTTTCTCACTCCTACTAGTGAATGTAATGTAACACACACCCATACAATGCGCACCACCCCGTGATGTTTTTCTCACTCCTACTAGTGAATGTAATGTAACACACACCCATACAATGTGCACCACCCCGTGATGTTTTTCTCACTCCTACTAGTGAATGTAATGTAACACACACCCATACAATGCGCACCACACCGTGATGTTTTTCTCACTCCTACTAGTGAATGTAATGTAACACACACCCATACAATGCGCACCACCCCGTGATGTTTTTCTCACTCCTACTAGTGAATGTAATGTAACACACACCCATACAATGCGCACCACCCCGTGATGTTTTTCTCACTCCTACTAGTGAATCTAATATAACACACACCCATACAATGCGCACCACCCCGTGATGTTTTTCTCACTCCTACTAGTGAATCTAATGTAACACACACCCATACAATGCGCACAACCCCGTGATGTTTTTCTCACTCCTACTAGAGAATGTAATGTAACACACACCCATACAATGCGCACCACCCCGTGATGTTTTTCTCACTCCTACTAGTGAATGTAATGTAACACACACCCATACAATGCGCACCACCCCGTGATGTTTTTCTCACTCCTACTAGTGAATGTAATGTAACACACACCCATACAATGCGCACCACCCCGTGATGTTTTTCCACTCCTACTAGTGAATGTATTGTAACACACACCCATACAATGCGGACCACCCCGTGATGTTTATCTCACTCCTACTAGTGAATGTAATGTAACACACACCCATACAATGCGCAACACCCCGTGATGTTTTTCTCACTCAACTAGTGAATCTAATGTAACACAGACCCATACAATGCGCACCACCCCGTGATGTTTTTCTCACTCCTACTAGTGAATGTAATGTAACACACACCCATACAATGCGCACCACCCCGTGATGTTTTTCTCACTCCTACTAGTGAATGTAATGTAACACACACCCATACAATGCGCACCACCCCGTGATGTTTTTCTCACTCCTACTAGTGAATCTAATGTAACACACACCCATACAATGCGCACCACCCCGTGATGTTTTTCTCACTCCTACTAGTGAATCTAATGTAACACACACCCATACAATGCGCACAACCCCGTGATGTTTTTCTCACTCCTACTAGAGAATGTAATGTAACACACACCCATACAATGCGCACCACCCCGTGATGTTTTGCTCACTCCTACTAGTGAATGTAATGTAACACACACCCATACAATGCGCACCACCCCATGATGTTTTTCTCACTCCTACTAGTGAATGTAATGTAACACACACCCATACAATGCGCACCACCCCGTGATGTTTTTCCACTCCTACTAGTGAATCTATTGTAACACACACCCATACAATGCGGACCACCCCGTGATGTTTATCTCACTCCTACTAGTGAATGTAATGTAACACACACCCATACAATGCGCACCACACGGTGATGTTTTTCTCACTCCTACTAGTGAATCTAATGTAACACACACCCATACAATGCGCACCACCCTGTGAGGTTTTTCTCACTCCTACTAGTGAATCTAATGTAACACACACCCATACAATGCGCACCACACCGTGATGTTTTTCTCACTCCTACTAGTGAATCTAATGTAACACACACCCATACAATGCGCACCACACCGTGATGTTTTTCTCACTCCTACTAGTGAATCTAATGTAACCCACAACCATACAATGCGCACCACCCCGTGATGTTTTTCTCACTCCTACTAGTGAATGTAATGTAACAAACTCATACAATGCGCACCACCCCGTGATGTTTTTCTCACTCCTACTAGTGAATGTAATGTAACACACACCCATACAATGCGCACCACCCCGTGATGTTTTTCTCACTCCTACTAGAGAACGTAATGTAACACACACCCATACAATCCGCACCACACCGTGATGTTTTTTTCACTCCTACTAGTGAATCTAATGTAACACACACGCATACAATGCGCACCACCCCGTGATGTTTTTGTCACTCGTACTAGTGAATGTAATGTAACACACACCCATATAATGCGCACCACCCCGTGATGATTTTCTCACTGCTACTAGTGAATCTAATGTAGCACACACCCATACAATGCGCACCACCCCGTGATGTTTTTCTCACTGCTACTAGTGAATCTAATGTAACACACACCCATACAATGCGCACCACCCCGTGATGTTTTTCTCACTGCTACTAGTGAATCTAATGTAACACACACCCATACAATGCGCACCACCCCGTGATGTTTTTCTCACTGCTACTAGTGAATCTAATGTAACACACACCCATACAATGCGCACCACCCCGTGATGTTTTTCTCACTGTTACTAGTGAATCTAATGTAACACACACCCATACGATGCGCACCACCCCGTGATGTTTTTCTCACTGCTACTAGTGAATCTAATGTAACACACACCCATACGATGCGCACCACCCCGTGATGTTTTTCTCACTGCTACTAGTGAATCTAATGTAACACACACCCATACGATGCGCACCACCCCGTGATGTTTTTCTCACTGCTACTAGTGAATGTAATGTAACACACACCCATTCGATGCGCACCACCCCGTGATGTTTTTCTCACTGCTACTAGTGAATGTAATGTAACACACACCCATACAATGCGCACCACCCCGTGATGTTTTTCTCACTACTACTAGTGAATGTAATGTAACACACACCCATACAATGTGCACCACCCCGTGATGTTTTTCTCACTCCTACTAGTGAATGTAATGTAACACACACCCATACAATGCGCACCACCCCGTGATGTTTTTCTCACTCCTACTAGTGAATGTAATGTAACACACACCCATACAATGCGCACCACCCCGTGATGTTTTTCTCACTCCTACTAGTGAATCTAATGTAACACACACCCATACAATGCGCACCACGCCGTGATGTTTTTCTCACTCCTACTAGTGAATGTAATGTAACACACACCCATACAATGCGCACATCCCCGTGATGTTTTTCTCACTCCTACTAGAGAATGTAATGTAACACACACCCATACAATGCGCACCACCCCGTGATGTTTTTCTCACTCCTACTAGTGAATGTAATGTAACACACACCCATACAATGCGCACCACCCCGTGATGTTTTTCTCACTCCTACTAGTGAATGTAATGTAACACACACCCATACAATGCGCACCACCCCGTGATGTTTTTCCACTCCTACTAGTGAATGTATTGTAACACACACCCATAAAATGCGCACCACCCCGTGATGTTTATCTCACTCCTACTAGTGAATGTAATGTAACACACACCCATACAATGTGCACCACCCCGTGATGTTTTTCTCACTCAACTAGTGAATCTAATGTAACACAGTCCCATACAATGCGCACCACCCCGTGATGTTTTTCTCACTCCTACTAGTGAATGTAATGTAACACACACCAATACAATGCGCACCACCCCTTGATGTTTTTCTCACTCCTACTAGTGAATGTAATGTAACACACACCCATACAATGCGCACCACCCCGTGATGTTTTTCTCACTCCTAGTAGTGAATGTAATGTAACACACACCCATACAATGCGCACCACCCCGTGATGTTTTGCTCACTCCTACTAGTGAATCTAATGTACCACACACCCATACAATGCGCACCACCCCGTGATGTTTTTCTCACTCCTAGTAGTGAATGTAATGTAACACACACCCATACAATGCGCACCACCCCGTGATGTTTTTCTCACTCCTACTAGTGAATGTAATGTAACACACACCCATACAATGCGCACCACCCCGTGATGTTTTTCTCACTCCTACTAGTGAATGTAATGTAACACACACCGATACAATGCGCACCACCCCGTGATGTTTTTCTCACTCCTACTAGTGAATCTAATGTAACACACACCCATACAATGCGCACCACCCCGTGATGTTTTTCTCACTCCTACTAGTGAATCTAATGTAACACACACCCATACAATGCGCACCACGCCGTGATGTTTTTCTCACTCCTACTAGTGAATGTAATGTAACACACACCCATACAATGCGCACATCCCCGTGATGTTTTTCTCACTCCTACTAGAGAATGTAATGTAACACACACCCATACAATGCGCACCACCCCGTGATGTTTTTCTCACTCCTACTAGTGAATGTAATGTAACACACACCCATACAATGCGCACCACCCCGTGATGTTTTTCTCACTCCTACTAGTGAATGTAATGTAACACACACCCATACAATGCGCACCACCCCGTGATGTTTTTCCACTCCTACTAGTGAATGTATTGTAACACACACCCATACAATGCGCACCACCCCGTGATGTTTATCTCACTCCTACTAGTGAATGTAATGTAACACACACCCATACAATGTGCACCACCCCGTGATGTTTTTCTCACTCAACTAGTGAATCTAATGTAACACAGTCCCATACAATGCGCACCACCCCGTGATGTTTTTCTCACTCCTACTAGTGAATGTAATGTAACACACACCAATACAATGCGCACCACCCCTTGATGTTTTTCTCACTCCTACTAGTGAATGTAATGTAACACACACCCATACAATGCGCACCACCCCGTGATGTTTTTCTCACTCCTAGTAGTGAATGTAATGTAACACACACCCATACAATGCGCACCACCCCGTGATGTTTTGCTCACTCCTACTAGTGAATCTAATGTACCACACACCCATACAATGCGCACCACCCCGTGATGTTTTTCTCACTCCTAGTAGTGAATGTAATGTAACACACACCCATACAATGCGCACCACCCCGTGATGTTTTTCTCACTCCTACTAGTGAATGTAATGTAACACACACCCATACAATGCGCACCACCCCGTGATGTTTTTCTCACTCCTACTAGTGAATGTAATGTAACACACACCCATACAATGCGCACCACCCCGTGATGTTTTTCTCACTCCTACTAGTGAATCTAATGTAACACACACCCATACAATGCGCACCACCCCGTGATGTTTTTCTCACTCCTACTAGTGAATCTAATGTAACACACACCCATACAATGCGCACAACCCCGTGATGTTTTTCTCACTCCTACTAGAGAATGTAATGTAACACACACCCATACAATGCGCACCACCCCGTGATGTTTTGCTCACTCCTACTAGTGAATGTAATGTAACACACACCCATACAATGCGCAACACCCCGTGATGTTTTTCTCACTCCTACTAGTGAATGTAATGTAACACACACCCATACAATGCGCACCACCCCGTGATGTTTTTCCACTCCTACTAGTGAATGTATTGTAACACACACCCATACAATGCGGACCACCCCGTGATGTTTATCTCACTCCTACTAGTGAATGTAATGTAACACACACCCATACAATGCGCAACACCCCGTGATGTTTTTCTCACTCAACTAGTGAATCTAATGTAACACAGACCCATACAATGCGCACCACCCCGTGATGTTTTTCTCACTCCTACTAGTGAATGTAATGTAACACACACCCATACAATGCGCACCACCCCTTGATGTTTTTCTCACTCCTACTAGTGAATGTAATGTAACACACACCCATACAATGCGCACCACCCCGTGATGTTTTTCTCACTCCTACTAGTGAATGTAATGTAACACACACCCATACAATGCGCACCACCCCGTGATGTTTTGCTCACTCCTACTAGTGAATCTAATGTACCACACACCCATACAATGCGCACCACCCCGTGATGTTTTTCTCACTCCTAGTAGTGAATGTAATGTAACACACACCCATACAATGCGCACCACCCCGTGATGTTTTTCTCACTCCTACTAGTGAATGTAATGTAACACACACCCATACAATGCGCACCACCCCGTGATGTTTTTCTCACTCCTACTAGTGAATGTAATGTAACACACACCCATACAATGCGCACCACCCCGTGATGTTTTTCTCACTCCTACTAGTGAATCTAATGTAACACACACCCATACAATGCGCACCACCCCGTGATGTTTTTCTCACTCCTACTAGTGAATCTAATGTAACACACACCCATACAATGCGCACAACCCCGTGATGTTTTTCTCACTCCTACTAGAGAATGTAATGTAACACACACCCATACAATGCGCACCACCCCGTGATGTTTTGCTCACTCCTACTAGTGAATGTAATGTAACACACACCCATACAATGCGCACCACCCCGTGATGTTTTTCTCACTCCTACTAGTGAATGTAATGTAACACACACCCATACAATGCGCACCACCCCGTGATGTTTTTCCACTCCTACTAGTGAATCTATTGTAACACACACCCATACAATGCGGACCACCCCGTGATGTTTATCTCACTCCTACTAGTGAATGTAATGTAACACACACCCATACAATGCGCACCACACCGTGAGGTTTTTCTCACTCCTACTAGTGAATCTAATGTAACCCACACCCATACAATGCGCACCACCCCGTGATGTTTTTCTCACTCCTACAAGTGAATGTAATTTAACAAACTCATACAATGCGCACCACCCCGTGATGTTTTTCTCACTCCTACTAGTGAATGTAATGTAACACACACCCATACAATGCGAACCACCCCGTGATGTTTTTCTCACTCCTACTAGAGAACGTAATGTAACACACACCCATACAATCCGCACCACGCCGTGATGTTTTTTTCACTCCTACTAGTGAATCTAATGTAACACACACGCATACAATGCGCACCACCCCGTGATGTTTTTCTCACTCGTACAAGTGAATGTAATGTAACACACACCCATACAATGCGCACCACGCCGTGATGTTTTTCTCACTGCTACTAGTGAATCTAATGTAGCACACACCCATACAATGCGCACCACCCCGTGATGTTTTTCTCACTGCTACTAGTGAATCTAATATAACGCACACCCATACAATGCGCACCACCCCGTGATGTTTTTCTCACTGCTACTAGTGAATCTAATGTAACACACACCCATACAATGCGCACCACCCCGTGATGTTTTTCTCACTACTACTAGTGAATGTAATGTAACACACACCCATACAATGTGCACCACCCCGTGATGTTTTTCTCACTCCTACTAGTGAATGTAATGTAACACACACCCATACAATGCGCACCACCCCGTGATGTTTTTCTCACTCCTACTAGTGAATGTAATGTAACACACACCCATACAATGCGCACCACCCCGTGATGTTTTTCTCACTCCTACTAGTGAATCTAATGTAACACACACCCATACAATGCGCACCACGCCGTGATGTTTTTCTCACTCCTACTAGTGAATGTAATGTAACACACACCCATACAATGCGCACATCCCCGTGATGTTTTTCTCACTCCTACTAGAGAATGTAATGTAACACACACCCATACAATGCGCACCACCCCGTGATGTTTTTCTCACTCCTACTAGTGAATGTAATGTAACACACACCCATACAATGCGCACCACCCCGTGATGTTTTTCTCACTCCTAGTAGTGAATGTAATGTAACACACACCCATACAATGCGCACCACCCCGTGATGTTTTTCCACTCCTACTAGTGAATGTATTGTAACACACACCCATAAAATGCGCACCACCCCGTGATGTTTATCTCACTCCTACTAGTGAATGTAATGTAACACACACCCATACAATGTGCACCACCCCGTGATGTTTTTCTCACTCAACTAGTGAATCTAATGTAACACAGTCCCATACAATGCGCACCACCCCGTGATGTTTTTCTCACTCCTACTAGTGAATGTAATGTAACACACACCAATACAATGCGCACCACCCCTTGATGTTTTTCTCACTCCTACTAGTGAATGTAATGTAACACACACCCATACAATGCGCACCACCCCGTGATGTTTTTCTCACTCCTAGTAGTGAATGTAATGTAACACACACCCATACAATGCGCACCACCCCGTGATGTTTTGCTCACTCCTACTAGTGAATCTAATGTACCACACACCCATACAATGCGCACCACCCCGTGATGTTTTTCTCACTCCTAGTAGTGAATGTAATGTAACACACACCCATACAATGCGCACCACCCCGTGATGTTTTTCTCACTCCTACTAGTGAATGTAATGTAACACACACCCATACAATGCGCACCACCCCGTGATGTTTTTCTCACTCCTACTAGTGAATGTAATGTAACACACACCGATACAATGCGCACCACCCCGTGATGTTTTTCTCACTCCTACTAGTGAATCTAATGTAACACACACCCATACAATGCGCACCACCCCGTGATGTTTTTCTCACTCCTACTAGTGAATCTAATGTAACACACACCCATACAATGCGCACCACGCCGTGATGTTTTTCTCACTCCTACTAGTGAATGTAATGTAACACACACCCATACAATGCGCACATCCCCGTGATGTTTTTCTCACTCCTACTAGAGAATGTAATGTAACACACACCCATACAATGCGCACCACCCCGTGATGTTTTTCTCACTCCTACTAGTGAATGTAATGTAACACACACCCATACAATGCGCACCACCCCGTGATGTTTTTCTCACTCCTACTAGTGAATGTAATGTAACACACACCCATACAATGCGCACCACCCCGTGATGTTTTTCCACTCCTACTAGTGAATGTATTGTAACACACACCCATACAATGCGCACCACCCCGTGATGTTTATCTCACTCCTACTAGTGAATGTAATGTAACACACACCCATACAATGTGCACCACCCCGTGATGTTTTTCTCACTCAACTAGTGAATCTAATGTAACACAGTCCCATACAATGCGCACCACCCCGTGATGTTTTTCTCACTCCTACTAGTGAATGTAATGTAACACACACCAATACAATGCGCACCACCCCTTGATGTTTTTCTCACTCCTACTAGTGAATGTAATGTAACACACACCCATACAATGCGCACCACCCCGTGATGTTTTTCTCACTCCTAGTAGTGAATGTAATGTAACACACACCCATACAATGCGCACCACCCCGTGATGTTTTGCTCACTCCTACTAGTGAATCTAATGTACCACACACCCATACAATGCGCACCACCCCGTGATGTTTTTCTCACTCCTAGTAGTGAATGTAATGTAACACACACCCATACAATGCGCACCACCCCGTGATGTTTTTCTCACTCCTACTAGTGAATGTAATGTAACACACACCCATACAATGCGCACCACCCCGTGATGTTTTTCTCACTCCTACTAGTGAATGTAATGTAACACACACCCATACAATGCGCACCACCCCGTGATGTTTTTCTCACTCCTACTAGTGAATCTAATGTAACACACACCCATACAATGCGCACCACCCCGTGATGTTTTTCTCACTCCTACTAGTGAATCTAATGTAACACACACCCATACAATGCGCACAACCCCGTGATGTTTTTCTCACTCCTACTAGAGAATGTAATGTAACACACACCCATACAATGCGCACCACCCCGTGATGTTTTGCTCACTCCTACTAGTGAATGTAATGTAACACACACCCATACAATGCGCAACACCCCGTGATGTTTTTCTCACTCCTACTAGTGAATGTAATGTAACACACACCCATACAATGCGCACCACCCCGTGATGTTTTTCCACTCCTACTAGTGAATGTATTGTAACACACACCCATACAATGCGGACCACCCCGTGATGTTTATCTCACTCCTACTAGTGAATGTAATGTAACACACACCCATACAATGCGCAACACCCCGTGATGTTTTTCTCACTCAACTAGTGAATCTAATGTAACACAGACCCATACAATGCGCACCACCCCGTGATGTTTTTCTCACTCCTACTAGTGAATGTAATGTAACACACACCCATACAATGCGCACCACCCCTTGATGTTTTTCTCACTCCTACTAGTGAATGTAATGTAACACACACCCATACAATGCGCACCACCCCGTGATGTTTTTCTCACTCCTACTAGTGAATGTAATGTAACACACACCCATACAATGCGCACCACCCCGTGATGTTTTGCTCACTCCTACTAGTGAATCTAATGTACCACACACCCATACAATGCGCACCACCCCGTGATGTTTTTCTCACTCCTAGTAGTGAATGTAATGTAACACACACCCATACAATGCGCACCACCCCGTGATGTTTTTCTCACTCCTACTAGTGAATGTAATGTAACACACACCCATACAATGCGCACCACCCCGTGATGTTTTTCTCACTCCTACTAGTGAATGTAATGTAACACACACCCATACAATGCGCACCACCCCGTGATGTTTTTCTCACTCCTACTAGTGAATCTAATGTAACACACACCCATACAATGCGCACCACCCCGTGATGTTTTTCTCACTCCTACTAGTGAATCTAATGTAACACACACCCATACAATGCGCACAACCCCGTGATGTTTTTCTCACTCCTACTAGAGAATGTAATGTAACACACACCCATACAATGCGCACCACCCCGTGATGTTTTGCTCACTCCTACTAGTGAATGTAATGTAACACACACCCATACAATGCGCACCACCCCGTGATGTTTTTCTCACTCCTACTAGTGAATGTAATGTAACACACACCCATACAATGCGCACCACCCCGTGATGTTTTTCCACTCCTACTAGTGAATCTATTGTAACACACACCCATACAATGCGGACCACCCCGTGATGTTTATCTCACTCCTACTAGTGAATGTAATGTAACACACACCCATACAATGCGCACCACACCGTGAGGTTTTTCTCACTCCTACTAGTGAATCTAATGTAACCCACACCCATACAATGCGCACCACCCCGTGATGTTTTTCTCACTCCTACAAGTGAATGTAATTTAACAAACTCATACAATGCGCACCACCCCGTGATGTTTTTCTCACTCCTACTAGTGAATGTAATGTAACACACACCCATACAATGCGAACCACCCCGTGATGTTTTTCTCACTCCTACTAGAGAACGTAATGTAACACACACCCATACAATCCGCACCACGCCGTGATGTTTTTTTCACTCCTACTAGTGAATCTAATGTAACACACACGCATACAATGCGCACCACCCCGTGATGTTTTTCTCACTCGTACAAGTGAATGTAATGTAACACACACCCATACAATGCGCACCACGCCGTGATGTTTTTCTCACTGCTACTAGTGAATCTAATGTAGCACACACCCATACAATGCGCACCACCCCGTGATGTTTTTCTCACTGCTACTAGTGAATCTAATATAACGCACACCCATACAATGCGCACCACCCCGTGATGTTTTTCTCACTGCTACTAGTGAATCTAATGTAACACACACCCATACAATGCGCACCACCCCGTGATGTTTTTCTCACTCCTACTAGTGAATCTAATGTAACACACACCCATACAATGCGCACCACCCCGTGATGTTTTTCTCACTCCTAATAGTGAATGTAATGTAACACACACCCATACAATGCGCACCACCCCGTGATGTTTTTCTCACTCCTACTAGTGAATCTAATGTAACACACACCCATACAATGCGCACCACCCCGTGATGTTTTTCTCACTGCTAGTAGTGAATCTAATGTAACACACACCCATACAATGCGCACAACCCCGTGATGTTTTTCTCACTCCTACTAGAGAATGTAATGTAACACACACCCATACAATGCGCACCACCCCGTGATGTTTTTCTCACTCCTAGTAGTGAATGTAATGTAACACACACCCATACAATGCGCACCACCCCGTGATGTTTTTCTCACTCCTACTAGTGAATGTAATGTAACACACACCCATACAATGCGCACCACCCCGTGATGTTTTTCTCACTCCTACTAGTGAATGTAATGTAACACACACCCATACAATGCACACCACCCCGTGATGTTTTTCTCACTCCTACTAGTGAATCTAATGTAACACACACCCATACAATGCGCACCACCCCGTGATGTTTTTCTCACTCCTACTAGTGAATGTAATGTAACACACACCCATACAATGCGCACCACCCCGTGATGTTTTTCTCACTCCTACTAGTGAATGTAATGTAACACACACCCATACAATGCGCACCACCCCGTGATGTTTTTCTCACTCCTACTAGTGAATCTAATGTAACACACACCCATACAATGCGCACCACCCCGTGATGTTTTTCTCACTCCTACTAGTGAATGTAATGTAACATACACCCATACAATGCGCACCACCCCGTGATGTTTTTCTCACTCCTACTAGTGAATGTAATGTAACACACACCCATACAATGCGCACCACCCCATGATATTTTTCTCACTCGTACTAGTGAATGTAATGTAACACACACCCATACAATGCGCACCACCCCGTGATATTTTTCTCACTCAACTAGTGAATGTAATATAACACACACCCATACAATGTGCACCACCCCGTGATGTTTTTCTCACTCCTAGTAGTGAATGTAATGTAACACACACCCATACAATGCGCACCACCCCGTGATGTTTTTCTCACTCCTACTAGTGAATGTAATGTAACACACACCCATACAATGCGCACCACCCCGTGATGTTTTTCTCACTCCTACTAGTGAATGAAATGTAACACACACCCATACAATGCGCACCACCCCGTGATGTTTTGCTCACTCCTACTAGTGAATGTAATGTAACACACACCCATACAATACGCACCACCCCGTGATGTTTTTCTCACTCCTAGTAGTGAATGTAATGTAACACACACCCATACAATGCGCACCACCCCGTGATGTTTTTCTCACTCCTACTAGTGAATGTAATGTAACACACACCCATACAATGCGCACCACCCCGTGATGTTTTTCTCACTCCTACTAGTGAATGTAATGTAACACACACCCATACATTGTGCACCACCCCGTGATGTTTTTCTCACTCCTACTAGTAAATGTAATGTAACACACACCCATACAATGCGCACCACACCGTGATGTTTTTCTCACTCCTACTAGTGAATGTAATGTAACACACACCCATACAATGCGCACCACCCCGTGATGTTTTTCTCACTCCTACTAGTGAATGTAATGTAACACACACCCATACAATGCGCACCACCCCGTGATGTTTTTCTCACTCCTACTAGTGAATCTAATGTAACACACACCCATACAATGCGCACCACCCCGTGATGTTTTTCTCACTCCTACTAGTGAATCTAATGTAACACACACCCATACAATGCGCACAACCCCGTGATGTTTTTCTCACTCCTACTAGAGAATGTAATGTAACACACACCCATACAATGCGCACCACCCCGTGATGTTTTTCTCACACCTACTAGTGAATGTAATGTAACACACACCCATACAATGCGCACCACCCCGTGATGTTTTTCTCACTCCTACTAGTGAATGTAATGTAACACACACCCATACAATGCGCACCACACCGTGATGTTTTTCCACTCCTACTAGTGAATGTATTGTAACACACACCCATACAATGCGGACCACCCCGTGATGTTTATCTCACTCCTACTAGTGAATGTAATGTAACACACACCCATACAATGCGCAACACCCCGTGATGTTTTTCTCACTCAACTAGTGAATCTAATGTAACACAGACCCATACAATGCGCACCACCCCGTGATGTTTTTCTCACTCCTACTAGTGAATGTAATGTAACACACACCCATACAATGCGAACCACCCCTTGATGTTTTTCTCACTCCTACTAGTGAATGTAATGTAACACACACCCATACAATGCGCACCACCCCGTGATGTTTTTCTCACTCCTACTAGTGAATCTAATGTACCACACACCCATACAATGCGCACCACCCCGTGATGTTTTGCTCACTCCTACTAGTGAATCTAATGTACCACACACCCATACAATGCGCACCACCCCGTGATGTTTTTCTCACTCCTAGTAGTGAATGTAATGTAACACACACCCATACAATGCGCACCACCCCGTGATGTTTTTCTCACTCCTACTAGTGAATGTAATGTAACACACACCCATACAATGCGCACCACCCCGTGATGTTTTTCTCACTCCTACTAGTGAATGTAATGTAACACACACCCATACAATGCGCACCACCCCGTGATGTTTTGCTCACTCCTACTAGTGAATCTAATGTACCACACACCCATACAATGCGCACCACCCCGTGATGTTTTTCTCACTCCTAGTAGTGAATGTAATGTAACACACACCCATACAATGCGCACCACCCCGTGATGTTTTTCTCACTCCTACTAGTGAATGTAATGTAACACACACCCATACAATGCGCACCACCCCGTGATGTTTTTCTCACTCCTACTAGTGAATGTAATGTAACACACACCCATACAATGCGCACCACCCCGTGATGTTTTTCTCACTCCTACTAGTGAATCTAATGTAACACACACCCATACAATGCGCACCACCCCGTGATATTTTTCTCACTCAACTAGTGAATGTAATAAAACACACACCCATACAATGTGCACCACCCCGTGATGTTTTTCTCACTCCTAGTAGTGAATGTAATGTAACACACACCCATACAATGCGCACCACCCCGTGATGTTTTTCTCACTCCTACTGGTGAATGTAATGTAACACACACCCATACAATGCGCACCACCCCGTGATGTTTTTCTCACTCCTACTAGTGAATGTAATGTAACACACACCCATACAATGCGCACCACACCGTGATGTTTTTCTCACTCCTACTAGTGAATGTAATGTAACACACACCCATACAATGCGCACCACCCCGTGATGTTTTTCTCACTCCTACTAGTGAATCTAATGTAACACACACCCATACAATGCGCACCACACCGTGATGTTTTTCTCACTCCTACTAGTCAATCTAATGTAACACACACCCATACAATGCGCACCACACCGTGAGGTTTTTCTCACTCCTACTAGTGAATCTAATGTAACCCATACCCATACAATGCGCACCACCCCGTGATGTTTTTCTCACTCCTACTAGTGAATGTAATTTAACAAAGTCATACAATGCGCACCACCCCGTGATGTTTTTCTCACTCCTACTAGTGAATGTAATGTAACACACACCCATACAATGCGAACCACCCCGTGATGTTTTTCTCACTCCTACTAGAGAACGTAATGTAACACACACCCATACAATCCGCACCACGCCGTGATGTTTTTTTCACTCCTACTAGTGAATCTAATGTAACACACACGCATACAATGCGCACCACCCCGTGATGTTTTTCTCACTCGTACAAGTGAATGTAATGTAACACACACCCATACAATGCGCACCACGCCGTGATGTTTTTCTCACTGCTACTAGTGAATCTAATGTAGCACACACCCATACAATGCGCACCACCCCGTGATGTTTTTCTCACTGCTACTAGTGAATCTAATATAACGCACACCCATACAATGCGCACCACCCCGTGATGTTTTTCTCACTGCTACTAGTGAATCTAATGTAACAAACACCCATACAATGCGCACTACCCCGTGATGTTTTTCTCACTGCTACTAGTGAATCTAATGTAACACACACCCATACAATGCGCACCACCCCGTGATGTTTTTCTCACTGCTACTAGTGAATGTAATGTAACACACACCCATACGATGCGCACCACCCCGTGATGTTTTTCTCACTGCTACTAGTGAATCTAATGTAACACACACCCATACGATGCACACCACCCCGTGATGTTTTTCTCACTGCTACTAGTGAATGTAATGTAACACACACCCATACGATGCGCACCACCCCGTGATGTTTTTCTCACTGCTACTAGTGAATGTAATGTAACACACACCCATACAATGCGCACCAACCCGTGATGTTTTTCTCACTCCTACTAGTGAATGTAATGTAACACACACCCATACAATGCGCACCACCCCGTGATGTTTTTCTCACTCCTACTAGTGAATGTAATGTAACACACACCCATACAATGCGCACCACCCCGTGATGTTTTTCTCACTCCTAATAGTGAATGTAATGTAACACACACCCATACAATGCGCACCACCCCGTGATGTTTTTCTCACTCCTACTAGTGAATCTAATGTAACACACACCCATACAATGCGCACCACCCCGTGATGTTTTTCTCACTGCTAGTAGTGAATCTAATGTAACACACACCCATACAATGCGCACAACCCCGTGATGTTTTTCTCACTCCTACTAGAGAATGTAATGTAACACACACCCATACAATGCGCACCACCCCGTGATGTTTTTCTCACTCCTAGTAGTGAATGTAATGTAACACACACCCATACAATGCGCACCACCCCGTGATGTTTTTCTCACTCCTACTAGTGAATGTAATGTAACACACACCCATACAATGCGCACCACCCCATGATGTTTTTCTCACTCCTACTAGTGAATGTAATGTAACACACACCCATACAATGCGCACCACCCCGTGATGTTTTTCTCACTCGTACTAGTGAATCTAATGTAACACACACCCATACAATGCGCACCACCCCGTGATGTTTTTCTCACTCCTACTAGTGAATGTAATGTAACACACACCCATACAATGCGCACCACCCCGTGATGTTTTTCTCACTCCTACTAGTGAATGTAATGTAACACACACCCATACAATGCGCACCACCCCGTGATGTTTTTCTCACTCCTACTAGTGAATCTAATGTAACACACACCCATACAATGCGCACCACCCCGTGATGTTTTTCTCACTCCTACTAGTGAATGTAATGTAACACACACCCATACAATGCGCACCACCCCGTGATGTTTTTCTCACTCCTACTAGTGAATGTAATGTAACACACACCCATACAATGCGCACAACCCCGTGATATTTTTCTCACTCGTACTAGTGAATGTAATGTAACACACACCCATACAATGCGCACCACCCTGTGATATTTTTCTCACTCAACTAGTGAATGTAATATAACACACACCCATACAATGTGCACCACCCCGTGATGTTTTTCTCACTCCTAGTAGTGAATGTAATGTAACACACACCCATACAATGCGCACCACCCCGTGATGTTTTTCTCACTCCTACTAGTGAATGTAATGTAACACACAGCCATACAATGCGCACCACCCCGTGATGTTTTTCTCACTCCTACTAGTGAATGAAATGTAACACACACCCATACAATGCGCACCACCCCGTGATGTTTTGCTCACTCCTACTAGTGAATGTAATGTAACACACACCCATACAATGCGCACCACCCCGTGATGTTTTTCTCACTCCTAGTAGTGAATGTAATGTAACACACACCCATACAATGCGCACCACCCCGTGATGTTTTTCTCACTCCTACTAGTGAATGTAATGTAACACACACCCATACAATGCGCACCACCCCGTGATGTTTTTCTCACTCCTACTAGTGAATGTAATGTAACACACACCCATACAATGTGCACCACCCCGTGATGTTTTTCTCACTCCTACTAGTGAATGTAATGTAACACACACCCATACAATGCGCACCACACCGTGATGTTTTTCTCACTCCTACTAGTGAATGTAATGTAACACACACCCATACAATGCGCACCACCCCGTGATGTTTTTCTCACTCCTACTAGTGAATGTAATGTAACACACACCCATACAATGCGCACCACCCCGTGATGTTTTTCTCACTCCTACTAGTGAATCTAATATAACACACACCCATACAATGCGCACCACCCCGTGATGTTTTTCTCACTCCTACTAGTGAATCTAATGTAACACACACCCATACAATGCGCACAACCCCGTGATGTTTTTCTCACTCCTACTAGAGAATGTAATGTAACACACACCCATACAATGCGCACCACCCCGTGATGTTTTTCTCACTCCTACTAGTGAATGTAATGTAACACACACCCATACAATGCGCACCACCCCGTGATGTTTTTCTCACTCCTACTAGTGAATGTAATGTAACACACACCCATACAATGCGCACCACCCCGTGATGTTTTTCCACTCCTACTAGTGAATGTATTGTAACACACACCCATACAATGCGGACCACCCCGTGATGTTTATCTCACTCCTACTAGTGAATGTAATGTAACACACACCCATACAATGCGCAACACCCCGTGATGTTTTTCTCACTCAACTAGTGAATCTAATGTAACACAGACCCATACAATGCGCACCACCCCGTGATGTTTTTCTCACTCCTACTAGTGAATGTAATGTAACACACACCCATACAATGCGCACCACCCCGTGATGTTTTTCTCACTCCTACTAGTGAATGTAATGTAACACACACCCATACAATGCGCACCACCCCGTGATGTTTTTCCACTCCTACTAGTGAATGTATTGTAACACACACCCATACAATGCGGACCACCCCGTGATGTTTATCTCACTCCTACTACTGAATGTAATGTAACACACACCCATACAATGCGCAACACACCGTGATGTTTTTCTCACTCAACTAGTGAATCTAATGTAACACAGACCCATACAATGCGCACCACCCCGTGATGTTTTTCTCACTCCTACTAGTGAATGTAATGTAACACACACCCATACAATGCGCACCACCCCTTGATGTTTTTCTCACTCCTACTAGTGAATGTAATGTAACACACACCCATACAATGCGCACCACCCCGTGATGTTTTTCTCACTCCTACTAGTGAATCTAATGCACCACACACCCATACAATGCGCACCACCCCGTGATGTTTTGCTCACTCCTACTAGTGAATCTAATGTACCACACACCCATACAATGCGCACCACCCCGTGATGTTTTTCTCACTCCTAGTAGTGAATGTAATGTAACACACACCCATACAATGCGCACCACCCCGTGATGTTTTTCTCACTCCTACTAGTGAATGTAATGTAACACACACCCATACAATGCGCACCACCCCGTGATGTTTTTCTCACTCCTACTAGTGAATGTAATGTAACACACACCCATACAATGCGCACCACCCCGTGATGTTTTTCTCACTCCTAATAGTGAATGTAATGTAACACACACCCATACAATGCGCACCACCCCGTGATGTTTTTCTCACTCCTACTAGTGAATCTAATGTAACACACACCCATACAATGCGCACCACCCCGTGATGTTTTTCTCACTCCTACTAGTGAATGTAATGTAACACACACCCATACAATGCGCACCACCCCGTGATGTTTTTCTCACTCCTACTAGTGAATGTAATGTAACACACACCCATACAATGCGCACAACCCCGTGATATTTTTCTCACTCGTACTAGTGAATGTAATGTAACACACACCCATACAATGCGCACCACCCTGTGATATTTTTCTCACTCAACTAGTGAATGTAATATAACACACACCCATACAATGTGCACCACCCCGTGATGTTTTTCTCACTCCTACTAGTGAATCTAATGTAACACACACCCATACAATGCGCACCACCCCGTGATGTTTTTCTCACTCCTACTAGTGAATGTAATGTAACACACAGCCATACAATGCGCACCACCCCGTGATGTTTTTCTCACTCCTACTAGTGAATGAAATGTAACACACACCCATACAATGCGCACCACCCCGTGATGTTTTGCTCACTCCTACTAGTGAATGTAATGTAACACACACCCATACAATGCGCACCACCCCGTGATGTTTTTCTCACTCCTAGTAGTGAATGTAATGTAACACACACCCATACAATGCGCACCACCCCGTGATGTTTTTCTCACTCCTACTAGTGAATGTAATGTAACACACACCCATACAATGCGCACCACCCCGTGATGTTTTTCTCACTCCTACTAGTGAATGTAATGTAACACACACCCATACAATGTGCACCACCCCGTGATGTTTTTCTCACTCCTACTAGTGAATGTAATGTAACACACACCCATACAATGCGCACCACACCGTGATGTTTTTCTCACTCCTACTAGTGAATGTAATGTAACACACACCCATACAATGCGCACCACCCCGTGATGTTTTTCTCACTCCTACTAGTGAATGTAATGTAACACACACCCATACAATGCGCACCACCCCGTGATGTTTTTCTCACTCCTACTAGTGAATCTAATATAACACACACCCATACAATGCGCACCACCCCGTGATGTTTTTCTCACTCCTACTAGTGAATCTAATGTAACACACACCCATACAATGCGCACAACCCCGTGATGTTTTTCTCACTCCTACTAGAGAATGTAATGTAACACACACCCATACAATGCGCACCACCCCGTGATGTTTTTCTCACTCCTACTAGTGAATGTATGTAACACACACCCATACAATGCGCACCACCCCGTGATGTTTTTCTCACTCCTACTAGTGAATGTAATGTAACACACACCCATACAATGCGCACCACCCCGTGATGTTTTCCACTCCTACAGTGAATGTATTGTAACACACACCCATACAATGCGGACCACCCCGTGATGTTTATCTCACTCCTACTAGTGAATGTAATGTAACACACACCCATACAATGCGCACCACCCCGTGAATGTTTTCTCACTCAACTAGTGAATCTAATGAACACAGACCCATACAATGCGCACCACCCCGTGATGTTTTTCTCACTCCTACTAGTGAATGTAATGTAACACACACACCCATACAATGCGCACCACCCCGTGATGTTTTTCTCACTCCTACTAGTGAATGTAATGTAACACACACCCATACAATGCGCACCACCCCGTGATGTTTTTCCACTCCTACTAGTGAATGTATTGTAACACACACCCATACAATGCGGACCACCCCGTGATGTTTATCTCACTCCTACTAGTGAATGTAATGTAACACACACCCATACAATGCGCACACCCCGTGATGTTTTTCTCACTCAACTAGTGAATCTAATGTAACACAGACCCATACAATGCGCACCACCCCGTGATGTTTTTCTCACTCCTACTAGTGAATGTAATGTAACACACACCCATACAATGCGCACCACCCCTTGATGTTTTTCTCACTCCTACTAGTGAATGTAATGTAACACACACCCATACAATGCGCACACCCCGTGATGTTTTTCTCACTCCTACTAGTGAATCTAATGCACACACACCCATACAATGCGCACCACCCCGTGATGTTTTGCTCACTCCTACTAGTGAATCTAATGTACCACACACCCATACAATGCGCACCACCCCGTGATGTTTTTCTCACTCCTAGTAGTGAATGTAATGTAACACACACCCATACAATGCGCACACCCCGTGATGTTTTTCTCACTCCTACTAGTGAATGTAATGTAACACACACCCATACAATGCGCACCACCCCGTGATGTTTTTCTCACTCCTACTAGTGAATGTAATGTAACACACACCCATACAATGCGCACCACCCCGTGATGTTTTGCTCACTCCTACTAGTGAATCTAATGTACCACACACCCATACAATGCGCACCACCCCGTGATGTTTTCTCACTCCTAGTAGTGAATGTAATTTAACACACACCCATACAATGCGCACCACCCCGTGATGTTTTTCTCACTCCTACTAGTGAATGTAATGTAACACACACCCATACAATGCGCACCACCCGTGATGTTTTTCTCACTCCTACTAGTGAATGTAATGTAACACACACCCATACAATGCGCACCACCCCGTGATGTTTTTCTCACTCCTACTAGTGAATCTAATGTAACACACACCCATACAATGCGCACCACCCCGTGATATTTTTCTCACTCAACTAGTGAATGTAATAAAACACACACCCATACAATGTGCACCACCCCGTGATGTTTTTCTCACTCCTAGTAGTGAATGTAATGTAACACACACCCATACAATGCGCACCACCCCGTGATGTTTTTCTCACTCCTACTAGTGAATGTAATGTACACACACCCATACAATGCGCACCACCCCGTGATGTTTTTCTCACTCCTAGTAGTGAATGTAATGTAACACACACCCATACAATGCGCACCACCCCGTGATGTTTTTCTCACTCCTACTAGTGAATGTAATGTAACACACACCCATACAATGCGCACCACCCCGTGATGTTTTTCTCACTCCTAATAGTGAATGTAATGTACACACACCCATACAATGCGCACCACCCCGTGATGTTTTTCTCACTCCTACTAGTGAATGTAATGTAACACACACCCATACAATGCGCACCACACCGTGATGTTTTTCTCACTCCTACTAGTGAATCTAATGTAACACACACCCATACAATGCGCACCACCCGTGATGTTTTTCTCACTCCTACTAGTGAATCTAATGTAACACACACCCATACAATGCGCACCACACCGTGATGTTTTTCTCACTCCTACTAGTGAATCTAATGTAACACACACCCATACAATGCGCACCACACCGTGAGGTTTTTCTCACTCCTACTAGTGAATCTAATGTAACCCACACTCATACAATGCGCACCACCCCGTGATGTTTTTCTCACTCCTAGTAGTGAATGTAATTTAACAAACTCATACAATGCGCACCACCCCGTGATGTTTTTCTCACTCCTACTAGTGAATATAATGTAACACACACCCATACAATGCGCACCACCCCGTGATGTTTTTCTCACTGCTACTAGTGAATCTAATGTAACACACACCCATACAATGCGCACCACCCCGTGATGTTTTTCTCACTGCTACTAGTGAATCTAATGTAACACACACCCATCACATGCGCACCACCCCGTGATGTTTTTCTCACTGCTACTAGTGAATCTAATGTAACACACACCCATACGATGCGCACCACCCCGTGATGTTTTTCTCACTGCTACTAGTGAATCTAATGTAACACACACCCATACGATGCGCACCACCCCGTGATGTTTTTCTCACTGCTACTAGTGAATCTAATGTAACACACACCCATACGATGCGCTCCACCCCGTGATGTTTTTCTCACTGCTACTAGTGAATGTAATGTAACACACACCCATACGATGCGCACCACCCCGTGATGTTTTTCTCACTGCTACTAGTGAATGTAATGTAACACACACCCATACAATGCGCACCAACCCGTGATGTTTTTCTCACTCCTACTAGTGAATGTAATGTAACACACACCCATACAATGCGCACCACCCCGTGATGTTTTTCTCACTCCTACTAGTGAATCTAATGTACCACACACCCATACAATGCGCACCACCCCGTGATATTTTTCTCACTCCTAGTACTGAATGTAATGTAACACACACCCATACATGCGCACCACCCCGTGATGTTTTTCTCACTCCTACTAGTGAATGTAATGTAACACACACCCATACAATGCGCACCACCCCGTGATGTTTTTCTCACTCCTACTAGTGAATGTATGTAACAAACACCCATACAATGCGCACCACCCGTGATGTTTTTCTCACTCCTACTAGTGAATCTAATGTAACACACACCCATACAATGCGCACCACCCCGTGATGTTTTTCTCACTCCTACTAGTGAATGTAATGTAACACACCCATACAATGCGCACCACCCCGTGATGTTTTTCTCACTCCTACTAGTGAATGTAATGTAACACACACCCATACAATGCGCACACCCCGTGATGTTTTTCTCACTCCTACTAGTGAATGTAATGTAAACACACACCCATACAATGCGCACCACCCCGTGATGTTTTTCTCACTCCTACTAGTGAATGTAATGTAACACACACCCATACAATGCGCACCACCCCGTGATGTTTTTCTCACTCCTACTAGTGAATGTAATGTAACACACACCCATACAATGCGCACCACCCGTGATGTTTTTCTCACTCGTACTAGTGAATGTAATGTAACACACACCCATACAATGCGCACCACCCCGTGATATTTTTCTCACTCAACTAGTGAATGTAATATAACACACACCAATACAATGTGCACCACCCCGTGATGTTTTTCTCACTCCTAGTAGTGAATGTAATGTAACACACACCCATACAATGCGCACCACCCCATGATGTTTTTCTCACTCCTACTAGTGAATGTAATGTAACACACACCCATACAATGCGCACCACCCCGTGAATGTTTTTCTCACTCCTACTAGTGAATGAAATGTAACACACACCCATACAATGCGCACCACCCCGTGATGTTTTGCTCACTCCTACTAGTGAATGTAATGTAACACACACCCATACAATGCGCACCACCCCGTGACGTTTTTCTCACTCCTACTAGTGAATGTAATGTACACACACCCATACAATGCGCACCACCCCGTGATGTTTTTCTCACTCCTAGTAGTGAATGTAATGTAACACACACCCATACAATGTACACCACCCCGTGATGTTTTTCTCACTCCTACTAGTGAATGTAATGTAACACACACCCATACAATGCGCACACACCGTGATGTTTTTCTCACTCCTACTAGTGAATGTAATGTAACACACACCCATACAATGCGCACCACCCCGTGATGTTTTCTCACTCCTACTAGTGAATGTAATGTAACACACACCCATACAATGCGCACCACCCCGTGATGTTTTTCTCACTCCTACTAGTGAATCTAATGTAACACACACCCATACAATGCGCACCACCCGTGATGTTTTTCTCACTCCTACTAGTGAATCTAATGTAACACACACCCATACAATGCGCACAACCCCGTGATGTTTTTCTCACTCCTACTAGAGAATGTAATGTAACACACACCCATACAATGCACACCACCCCGTGATGTTTTTCTCACTCCTACTAGTGAATGTAATGTAACACACACCCATACAATGCGCACCACCCCGTGATGTTTTCTCACTCCTACTAGTGAATGTAATGTAACACACACCCATACAATGCGCACCACCCCGTGATGTTTTTCCACTCCTACTAGTGAATGTATTGTAACACACACCCATACAATGCGGACCACCCCGTGATGTTTATCTCACTCCTACTAGTGAATGTAATGTAACACACACCCATACAATGCGCAACACCCCGTGATGTTTTTCTCACTCAACTAGTGAATCTAATGTAACACACACCCATACAATGCGCACCACCCCTTGATGTTTTTCTCACTCCTAATAGTGAATGTAATGTAACACACACCCATACAATGCGCACCACCCCGTGATGTTTTTCTCACTCCTACTAGTGAATCTAATGTACCACAACACCCATACAATGCGCACCACCCCGTGATGTTTTGCTCACTCCTACTAATGAATTTAATGTACCACACACCCATACAATGCGCACCACCCCGTGATGTTTTTCTCACTCCTAGTAGTGAATGAAATGTAACACACACCCATACAATGCGAAACCACCCTGTGATGTTTTTCTCACTCCTACTAGTGAATGTAATGTAACACACACCCATACAATGCGCACCACCCCGTGATGTTTTCTCACTCCTACTAGTGAATGTAATGTAACACACACCCATACAATGCGCACCACCCTGTGATGTTTTTCTCACTCCTACTAGTGAATCCAATGTAACACACACCCATACAATGCGCACCACCCCATGATGTTTTTCTCACTCCTACTAGTGAATGTAATGTAACACACACCCATACAATGCGCACCACCCCGTGATGTTTTTCTCACTCCTACTAGTGAATGTAATATAACACACACCCATACAATGCGCACCACCCCGTGATGTTTTTCTCACTCTTACTAGTGAATGTAATGTAACACACACCCATACAATGCGCACCACCCCGTGATGTTTTTCTCACTCCTACTAGTGAATGAAATGTAACACACACCCATACAATGCGCACCACCCCGTGATGTTTTGCTCACTCCTACTAGTGAATGTAATGTAACACACACCCATACAATGCGCACCACCCCGTGATGTTTTTCTCACTCCTAGTAGTGAATGTAATGTAACACACACCCATACAATGCGCACCACCCCGTGATGTTTTTCTCACTCCTACTAGTGAATGTAATGTAACACACACCCATACAATGCGCACCACCCCGTGATGTTTTTCTCACTCCTACTAGTGAATGTAATGTAACACACACCCATACAATGTGCACCACCCCGTGATGTTTTTCTCACTCCTACTAGTGAATGTAATGTAACACACACCCATACAATGCGCACCACACCGTGATGTTTTTCTCACTCCTACTAGTGAATGTAATGTAACACACACCCATACAATGCGCACCACCCCGTGATGTTTTTCTCACTCCTACTAGTGAATGTAATGTAACACACACCCATACAATGCGCACCACCCCGTAATGTTTTTCTCACTCCTACTAGTGAATCTAATGTAACACACACCCATACAATGCGCAGCACCCCGTGATGTTTTTCTCACTCCTACTAGTGAATCTAATGTAACACACACCCATACAATGCGCACAACCCCGTGATGTTTTTCTCACTCCTACTAGAGAATGTAATGTAACACACACCCATACAATGCGCACCACCCCGTGATGTTTTTCTCACTCCTACTAGTGAATGTAATGTAACACACACCCATACAATGCGCACCTCCCCGTGATGTTTTTCTCACTCCTACTAGTGAATGTAATGTAACACACACCCATAAAATGCGTACCACCCCGTGATGTTTTTCCACTCCTACTAGTGAATGTATTGTAACACACACCCATACAATGCGGACCACCCCGTGATGTTTATCTCACTCCTACTAGTGAATGTAATGTAACACACACCCATACAATGCGCAACACCCCGTGATGTTTTTCTCACTCAACTAGTGAATCTAATGTAACACAGACCCATACAATGCGCACCACCCCGTGATGTTTTTCTCACTCCTACTAGTGAATATAATGTAACACACACCCATACAATGCGCAATACCCCTTGATGTTTTTCTCACTCCTAATAGTGAATGTAATGTAACACACACCCATACAATGCGCACCACCCCGTGATGTTTTTCTCACTCCTACTAGTGAATCTAATGTACCACACACCCATACAATGCGCACCACCCCGTGATGTTTTGCTCACTCCTACTAGTGAATGTAATGTACCACACACCCATACAATGCGCACCACCCCGTGATGTTTTTCTCACTCCTAGTAGTGAATGAAATGTAACACACACCCATACAATGCGCACCACCCCGTGATGTTTTTCTCACTCCTACTAGTGAATGTAATGTAACACACACCCATACAATGCGCACCACCCCGTGATGTTTTTCTCACTCCTACTAGTGAATGTAATGTAACACACACCCATGCAATGCGCACCACCCCGTGATGTTTTTCTCACTCCTACTAGTGAATCCAATGTAACACACACCCATACAATGCGCACCACCCCGTGATGTTTTTCTCACTCCTACTAGTGAATGTAATGTAACACACACCCATACAATGCGCACCACCCCGTGATGTTTTTCTCACTCTTACTAGTGAATGTAATGTAACACACACCCATACAATGCGCAACACCCCGTGATGTTTTTCTCACTCAACTAGTGAATCTAATGTAACACACACCCATACAATGCGCACCACCCCTTGATGTTTTTCTCACTCCTAATAGTGAATGTAATGTAACACACACCCATACAATGCGCACCACCCCGTGATGTTTTTCTCACTCCTACTAGTGAATCTAATGTACCACACACCCATACAATGCGCACCACCCCGTGATGTTTTGCTCACTCCTACTAATGAATTTAATGTACCACACACCCATACAATGCGCACCACCCCGTGATGTTTTTCTCACTCCTAGTAGTGAATGAAATGTAACACACACCCATACAATGCGAACCACCCTGTGATGTTTTTCTCACTCCTACTAGTGAATGTAATGTAACACACACCCATACAATGCGCACCACCCCGTGATGTTTTTCTCACTCCTACTAGTGAATGTAATGTAACACACACCCATACAATGCGCACCACCCTGTGATGTTTTTCTCACTCCTACTAGTGAATCCAATGTAACACACACCCATACAATGCGCACCACCCCATGATGTTTTTCTCACTCCTACTAGTGAATGTAATGTAACACACACCCATACAATGCGCACCACCCCGTGATGTTTTTCTCACTCCTACTAGTGAATGTAATATAACACACACCCATACAATGCGCACCACCCCGTGATGTTTTTCTCACTCTTACTAGTGAATGTAATGTAACACACACCCATACAATGCGCACCACCCCGTGATGTTTTTCTCACTCCTACTAGTGAATGAAATGTAACACACACCCATACAATGCGCACCACCCCGTGATGTTTTGCTCACTCCTACTAGTGAATGTAATGTAACACACACCCATACAATGCGCACCACCCCGTGATGTTTTTCTCACTCCTAGTAGTGAATGTAATGTAACACACACCCATACAATGCGCACCACCCCGTGATGTTTTTCTCACTCCTACTAGTGAATGTAATGTAACACACACCCATACAATGCGCACCACCCCGTGATGTTTTTCTCACTCCTACTAGTGAATGTAATGTAACACACACCCATACAATGTGCACCACCCCGTGATGTTTTTCTCACTCCTACTAGTGAATGTAATGTAACACACACCCATACAATGCGCACCACACCGTGATGTTTTTCTCACTCCTACTAGTGAATGTAATGTAACACACACCCATACAATGCGCACCACCCCGTGATGTTTTTCTCACTCCTACTAGTGAATGTAATGTAACACACACCCATACAATGCGCACCACCCCGTAATGTTTTTCTCACTCCTACTAGTGAATCTAATGTAACACACACCCATACAATGCGCAGCACCCCGTGATGTTTTTCTCACTCCTACTAGTGAATCTAATGTAACACACACCCATACAATGCGCACAACCCCGTGATGTTTTTCTCACTCCTA
Organism: Cavia porcellus; assembly: GCF_034190915.1. Classification (NCBI taxonomy): domain Eukaryota; kingdom Metazoa; phylum Chordata; class Mammalia; order Rodentia; family Caviidae; genus Cavia; species Cavia porcellus. The sequence continues at coordinate 93,238 of NW_026947647.1, read as the reverse complement.
CTAGAGAATGTAATGTAACACACACCCATACAATGCGCACCACCCCGTGATGTTTTTCTCACTCCTACTAGTGAATGTAATGTAACACACACCCATACAATGCGCACCTCCCCGTGATGTTTTTCTCACTCCTACTAGTGAATGTAATGTAACACACACCCATAAAATGCGTACCACCCCGTGATGTTTTTCCACTCCTACTAGTGAATGTATTGTAACACACACCCATACAATGCGGACCACCCCGTGATGTTTATCTCACTCCTACTAGTGAATGTAATGTAACACACACCCATACAATGCGCAACACCCCGTGATGTTTTTCTCACTCAACTAGTGAATCTAATGTAACACAGACCCATACAATGCGCACCACCCCGTGATGTTTTTCTCACTCCTACTAGTGAATATAATGTAACACACACCCATACAATGCGCAATACCCCTTGATGTTTTTCTCACTCCTAATAGTGAATGTAATGTAACACACACCCATACAATGCGCACCACCCCGTGATGTTTTTCTCACTCCTACTAGTGAATCTAATGTACCACACACCCATACAATGCGCACCACCCCGTGATGTTTTGCTCACTCCTACTAGTGAATGTAATGTACCACACACCCATACAATGCGCACCACCCCGTGATGTTTTTCTCACTCCTAGTAGTGAATGAAATGTAACACACACCCATACAATGCGCACCACCCCGTGATGTTTTTCTCACTCCTACTAGTGAATGTAATGTAACACACACCCATACAATGCGCACCACCCCGTGATGTTTTTCTCACTCCTACTAGTGAATGTAATGTAACACACACCCATGCAATGCGCACCACCCCGTGATGTTTTTCTCACTCCTACTAGTGAATCCAATGTAACACACACCCATACAATGCGCACCACCCCGTGATGTTTTTCTCACTCCTACTAGTGAATGTAATGTAACACACACCCATACAATGCGCACCACCCCGTGATGTTTTTCTCACTCCTACTAGTGAATGTAATATAACACACACGCATACAATGCGCACCACCCCGTGATGTTTTTCTCACTCCTACTAGTGAATGTAATGTAACACACACCCATACAATGCGCACCACCCCGTGATGTTTTTCTCACTCCTACTATTGAATGTAATGTAACACACACCCATACAATGCGCACCACCCCGTCATGTTTTTCTCACTCAACTAGTGAATGTAATGTAACACACACCCATTCAATGTGCACCACCCCGTGATGTTTTTCTCACTCCTAGTAGTGAATGTAATGTAACACACACCCATACAATGCGCACCACCCCGTGATGTTTTTCTCACTCCTACTAGTGAATGTAATGTAACAGACACCCATACAATGCGCACCACCCCGTGATGTTTTGCTCACTCCTACTAGTGAATGTAATGTAACACACACCCATACAATGCGCACCACCCCGTGATGTTTTTCTCACTCCTACTAGTGAATGTAATGTAACACACACCCATACAATGCGCACCACACCGTGATGTTTTTCTCACTCCTACTAGTGAATCTAATGTAACACACACCCATACAAGGCGCACCACACCGTGATGTTTTTCTCACTCCTACTAGTGAATCTAATGTAACACACACCCATACAATGCGCACCACCCCGTGATGTTTTTCTCACTCCTAGTAGTGAATGTAATGTAACACACTCATACAATGCGCACCACTCCGTGATGTTTTTCTCACTCCTACTAGTGAATGTAATGTAACACACACCCATACAATGCGCACCACCCCGTGATGTTTTTCTCACTCCTACTAGTGAATGTAATGTAACACACACCCATACAATGCGCACCACCCCGTGATGTTTTTCTCACTCAACTATTGAATCTAATCTAACACAGACCCATACAATGCGCACCACCCCGTGATGTTTTTCTCACTCCTACTAGTGAATGTAATGTAACACACACCCATACAATGCGCACCACCCCGTCATGTTTTTCTCACTCAACTAGTGAATGTAATGTAACACACACCCATACAATGCGCACCACCCCGTGATGTTTTTCTCACTCCTAGTAGTGAATGTAATGTAACACACACCCATACAATGCGCACCACCCCGTGATGTTTTTCTCATTCCTACTAGTGAATGTAATGTAACACACACCCGTACAATGCGCACCACCCCGTGATGTTTTTCTCACTCCTACTAGTGAATGTAATGTAACACACACCCATACAATGCGCACCACCCCGTGATGTTTTTCTCACTCCTACTAGTGAATGTAATGTAACACACACCCATACAAGGCGCACCACACCGTGATGTTTTTCTCACTCCTACTAGTGAATCTAATGTAACACACACCCATACAAGGCGCACCACACCGTGATGTTTTTCTCACTCCTACTAGTGAATCTAATGTAACACACACCCATACAATGCGCACCACCCCGTGATGTTTTTCTCACTCCTAGTAGTGAATGTAATGTAACACACTCATACAATGCGCACCACCCCGTGATGTTTTTCTCACTCCTACTAGTGAATGTAATGTAACACACACCCATACAATGCGCACCACCCCGTGATGTTTTTCTCACTCCTACTAGAGAATGTAATGTAACACACACCCATACAATGCGCACCACCCCGTGATGTTTTTCTCACTCCTACTAGTGAATGTAATGTAACACACACCCATACAATGCGCACAACCCCGTGATGTTTTTCTCACTCCTACTAGTGAATGTAATGTAACACACACCCATACAATGCGCACCACCCCGTGATGTTTTTCTCACTCCTACTAGAGAATGTAATGTAACACACACCCATACAATGCGCATCACCCCGTGATGTTTTTCTCACTCCTACTAGTGAATGTAATGTAACACACACCCATACAATGCGCACAACCCCGTGATGTTTTTCTCACTCCTACTAGTGAATGTAATGTAACACACACCCATACAATGCGCACCACCCCGTGATGTTTTTCCACTCCTACTAGTGAATGTATTGTAACACACACCCATACAATGCGGCCCACCCCGTGATGTTTATCTCACTCCTACTAGTGAATGTAATGTAACACACACCCATACAATGCGCACCACCCCGTGATGTTTTTCTCACTCCTACTAGTGAATGTAATGTAACACACACCCATACAATGCGCACCACCCCGTGATGTTTTTCTCACTCCTACTAGTGAATGTAATATAACACACACGCATACAATGCGCACCACCCCGTGATGTTTTTCTCACTCCTACTAGTGAATGTAATGTAACACACACCCATACAATGCGCACCACCCCGTGATGTTTTTCTCACTCCTACTATTGAATGTAATGTAACACACACCCATACAATGCGCACCACCCCGTCATGTTTTTCTCACTCAACTAGTGAATGTAATGTAACACACACCCACACAATGCGCACCACCCCGTGATGATTTTCTCACTCCTACTAGTGAATGTAATGTAACACACACCGATACAATGCGCACCACCCCGTCATGTTTTTCTCACTCAACTAGTGAATGTAATGTAACACAGACCCATACAATGCACACCACCCCGTGATGTTTTTCTCACTCCTACTAGTGAATGTAATGTAACACACACCCATACAATGCGCACCACCCCTTGATGTTTTTCTCACTCCTACTAGTGAATGTAATGTAACACACACCCATACAATGCGCACCACCCCGTGATGTTTTTCTCACTCCTACTAGTGAATGTAATGTAACACACACCCATACAATGCGCACCACCCCGTGATGTTTTGCTCACTCCTAGTAGTGAATCTAATGTACCACACACCCATACAATGCGCACCACCCCGTGATGTTTTTCTCACTCCTAGTAGTGAATGTAATGTAACACACACCCATACAATGCGCACCACCCCGTGATGTTTTTCTCACTCCTACTAGTGAATGTAATGTAACACACACCCATACAATGCGCACCACCCCGTGATGTTTTTCTCACTCCTACTAGTAAATGTAATGTAACACACACCCATACAATGCGCACCACCCCGTGATGTTTTTCTCACTCCTACTAGTGAATCTAATGTAACACACACCCATACAATGCGCACCACCCCGTGATGTTTTTCTCACTCCTACTAGTGAACGTAATGTAACACACACCCATACAATGCGCACCACCCCGTGATGTTTTTCTCACTCCTACTAGTGAATCTAATGTAACACACACCCATACAATGCGCACCACCCCGTGATGTTTTTCTCACTCCTACTAGTGAATCTAATGTAACACACACCCATACAATGCGCACCACCCCGTGATGTTTTTCTCACTCCTACTAGTGAATGTAATGTAACACACACCCATACAATGCGCACCACCCCGTGATGTTTTTCTCACTCCTACTAGTGAATGTAATGTAACACACACCCATACAATGCGCACCACCCCGTGATGTTTTTCTCACTGCTACTAGTGAATGTAATGTAACACACACCCATACAATGCGCACCACCCCGTGATGTTTTTCTCACTCCTACTAGTGAATGTAATGTAACACACACCCATACAATGCGCACCACCCCGTGATGTTTTTCTCACTCCTACTAGTGAATGTAATGTAACACACACCCATACAATGCGCACCACCCCGTGATGTTTTTCTCACTCCTACTAGTGAATGTAATGTAACACACACCCATCCAATGCGCACCACCCCGTGATGTTTTTCTCACTCCTACTAGTGAATGTAATGTAACACACACCCATACAATGCGCACCACCCGGGATGTTTTTCTCACTCCTACTAGTGAATGTAATGTAACACACACCCATACAATGCGCACCACCCCGTGATGTTTTTCTCACTCCTACTAGTGAATCTAATGTAACACACACCCATACAAGGCGCACCACACCGTGATGTTTTTCTCACTCCTACTAGTGAATCTAATGTAACACACACCCATACAATGCGCACCACCCCGTGATGTTTTTCTCACTCCTAGTAGTGAATGTAATGTAACACACTCATACAATGCGCACCACCCCGTGATGTTTTTCTCACTCCTACTAGTGAATGTAATGTAACACACACCCATACAATGCGCACCACCCCGTGATGTTTTTCTCACTCCTACTAGAGAATGTAATGTAACACACACCCATACAATGCGCACCACCCCGTGATGTTTTTCTCACTCCTACTAGTGAATGTAATGTAACACACACCCATACAATGCGCACCACCCCGTGATGTTTTTCTCACTCCTACTAGTGAATGTAATGTAACACACACCCATACAATGCGCACCACCCCGTGATGTTTTTCCACTCCTACTAGTGAATGTATTGTAACACACACCCATAAAATGTGGACCACCCCGTGATGTTTATCTCACTCCTACTAGTGAATGTAATGTAACACACACCCATACAATGCGCAACACCCCGTGATGTTTTTCTCACTCAACTAGTGAATCTAATGTAACACAGACCCATACAATGCGCACCACCCCGTGATGTTTTTCTCACTCCTACTAGTGAATGTAATGTAACACACACCCATACAATGCGCACCACCCCGTGCTGTTTTTCTCACTCCTAGTAGTGAATGTAATGTAACACACACCCATACAATGCGCACCACCCCGTGATGTTTTTCTCACTCCTACTAGTGAATCTAATGTACCACACACCCATACAATGCGCACCACCCCGTGATGTTTTGCTCACTCCTACTAGTGAATCTAATGTAACACACACCCATACAATGCGCACCACCCCGTGATGTTTTTCTCACTCCTAGTAGTGAATGTAATGTAACACACACCCATACAATGCGCACCACCCCGTGATGTTTTTCTCACTCCTACTAGTGAATGTAATGTAACACACACCCATACAATGCGCACCACCCCGTGCTGTTTTTCTCACTCCTAGTAGTGAATGTAATGTAACACACACCCATACAATGCGCACCACCCCGTGATGTTTTTCTCACTCCTACTAGTGAATCTAATGTACCACACACCCATACAATGCGCACCACCCCGTGATGTTTTTCTCACTCCTACTAGTGAATGAAATGTAACACACACCCATACAATGCGCACCACCCCGTGATGTTTTGCTCACTCCTACTAGTGAATGTAATGTAACACACACCCATACAATGCGCACCACCCCGTGATGTTTTTCTCACTCCTAGTAGTGAATGTAATGTAACACACACCCATACAATGCGCACCACCCCGTGATGTTTTTCTCACTCCTACTAGTGAATGTAATGTAACACACACCCATACAATGCGCACCACCCCGTGATGTTTTTCTCACTCCTACTAGTGAATGTAATGTAACACACACCCATACAATGTGCACCACCCCGTGATGTTTTTCTCACTCCTACTAGTGAATGTAATGTAACACACACCCATACAATGCGCACCACACCGTGATGTTTTTCTCACTCCTACTAGTGAATGTAATGTAACACACACCCATACAATGCGCACCACGCCGTGATGTTTTTCTCACTCCTACTAGTGAATGTAATGTAACACACACCCATACAATGCGCACCACCCCGTAATGTTTTTCTCACTCCTACTAGTGAATCTAATGTAACACACACCCATACAATGCGCAGCACCCCGTGATGTTTTTCTCACTCCTACTAGTGAATCTAATGTAACACACACCCATACAATGCGCAAAACCCCGTGATGTTTTTCTCACTCCTACTAGAGAATGTAATGTAACACACACCCATACAATGCGCACCACCCCGTGATGTTTTTCTCACTCCTACTAGTGAATGTAATGTAACACACACCCATACAATGCGCACCACCCCGTGATGTTTTTCTCACTCCTACTAGTGAATGTAATGTAACACACACCCATAAAATGCGTACCACCCCGTGATGTTTTTCCACTCCTACTAGTGAATGTATTGTAACACACACCCATACAATGCGGACCACCCCGTGATGTTTATCTCACTCCTACTAGTGAATGTAATGTAACACACACCCATACAATGCGCAACACCCCGTGATGTTTTTCTCACTCAACTAGTGAATCTAATGTAACACAGACCCATACAATGCGCACCACCCCGTGATGTTTTTCTCACTCCTACTAGTGAATATAATGTAACACACACCCATACAATGCGCACCACCCCTTGATGTTTTTCTCACTCCTAATAGTGAATGTAATGTAACACACACCCATACAATGCGCACCACCCCGTGATGTTTTTCTCACTCCTACTAGTGAATCTAATGTACCACACACCCATACAATGCGCACCACCCCGTGATGTTTTGCTCACTCCTACTAGTGAATGTAATGTACCACACACCCATACAATGCGCACCACCCCGTGATGTTTTTCTCACTCCTAGTAGTGAATGAAATGTAACACACACCCATACAATGCGCACCACCCCGTGATGTTTTTCTCACTCCTACTAGTGAATGTAATGTAACACACACCCATACAATGCGCACCACCCCGTGATGTTTTTCTCACTCCTACTAGTGAATGTAATGTAACACACACCCATACAATGCGCACCACCCCGTGATGTTTTTCTCACTCCTACTAGTGAATCCAATGTAACACACACCCATACAATGCGCACCACCCCGTGATGTTTTTCTCACTCCTACTAGTGAATGTAATGTAACACACACCCATACAATGCGCACCACCCCGTGATGTTTTTCTCACTCCTACTAGTGAATGTAATATAACACACACGCATACAATGCGCACCACCCCGTGATGTTTTTCTCACTCCTACTAGTGAATGTAATGTAACACACACCCATACAATGCGCACCACCCCGTGATGTTTTTCTCACTCCTACTATTGAATGTAATGTAACACACACCCATACAATGCGCACCACCCCGTCATGTTTTTCTCACTCAATTAGTGAATGTAATGTAACACACACCCATACAATGTGCACCACCCCGTGATGTTTTTCTCACTCCTAGTAGTGAATGTAATGTAACACACACCCATACAATGCGCACCACCCCGTGATGTTTTTCTCACTCCTACTAGTGAATGTAATGTAACACACACCCATACAATGCGCACCACCCCGTGATGTTTTGCTCACTCCTACTAGTGAATGTAATGTAACACACACCCATACAATGCGCACCACCCCGTGATGTTTTTCTCACTCCTACTAGTGAATGTAATGTAACACACACCCATACAATGCGCACCACACCGTGATGTTTTTCTCACTCCTACTAGTGAATCTAATGTAACACACACCCATACAAGGCGCACCACACCGTGATGTTTTTCTCACTCCTACTAGTGAATCTAATGTAACACACACCCATATAATGCGCACCACCCCGTGATGTTTTTCTCACTCCTAGTAGTGAATGTAATGTAACACACTCATACAATGCGCACCACTCCGTGATGTTTTTCTCACTCCTACTAGTGAATGTAATGTAACACACACCCATACAATACGCACCACCCCGTGATGTTTTTCTCACTCCTACTAGTGAATGTAATGTAACACACACCCATACAATGCGCACCACCCCGTGATGTTTTTCCACTCCTACTAGTGAATGTATTGTAACACACACCCATACAATGCGGCCCACCCCGTGATGTTTATCTCACTCCTACTAGTGAATGTAATGTAACACACACCCATACAATGCGCAACACCCCGTGATGTTTTTCTCACTCAACTATTGAATCTAATCTAACACAGACCCATACAATGCGCACCACCCCGTGATGTTTTTCTCACTCCTACTAGTGAATGTAATGTAACACACACCCATACAATGCGCACCACCCCGTCATGTTTTTCTCACTCAACTAGTGAATGTAATGTAACACACACCCATACAATGCGCACCACCCCGTGATGTTTTTCTCACTCCTAGTAGTGAATGTAATGTAACACACACCCATACAATGCGCACCACCCCGTGATGTTTTTCTCATTCCTACTAGTGAATGTAATGTAACACACACCCGTACAATGCGCACCACCCCGTGATGTTTTTCTCACTCCTACTAGTGAATGTAATGTAACACACACCCATACAATGCGCACCACCCCGTGATGTTTTTCTCACTCCTACTAGTGAATGTAATGTAACACACACCCATACAATGCGCACCACACCGTGATGTTTTTCTCACTCCTACTAGTGAATCTAATGTAACACACACCCATACAAGGCGCACCACACCGTGATGTTTTTCTCTCTCCTACTAGTGAATCTAATGTAACACACACCCATACAATGCGCACCACCCCGTGATGTTTTTCTCACTCCTAGTAGTGAATGTAATGTAACACACTCATACAATGCGCACCACCCCGTGATGTTTTTCTCACTCCTACTAGTGAATGTAATGTAACACACACCCATACAATGCGCACCACCCCGTGATGTTTTTCTCACTCCTACTAGAGAATGTAATGTAACACACACCCATACAATGCGCACCACCCCGTGATGTTTTTCTCACTCCTACTAGTGAATGTAATGTAACACACACCCATACAATGCGCACAACCCCGTGATGTTTTTCTCACTCCTACTAGTGAATGTAATGTAACACACACCCATACAATGCGCACCACCCCGTGATGTTTTTCTCACTCCTACTAGAGAATGTAATGTAACACACACCCATACAATGCGCACCACCCCGTGATGTTTTTCTCACTCCTACTAGTGAATGTAATGTAACACACACCCATACAATGCGCACAACCCCGTGATGTTTTTCTCACTCCTACTAGTGAATGTAATGTAACACACACCCATACAATGCGCACCACCCCGTGATGTTTTTCCACTCCTACTAGTGAATGTATTGTAACACACCCCCATACAATGCGGCCCACCCCGTGATGTTTATCTCACTCCTACTAGTGAATGTAATGTAACACACACCCATACAATGCGCACCACCCCGTGATGTTTTTCTCACTCCTACTAGTGAATGTAATGTAACACACACCCATACAATGCGCACCACCCCGTGATGTTTTTCTCACTCCTACTAGTGAATGTAATATAACACACACGCATACAATGCGCACCACCCCGTGATGTTTTTCTCACTCCTACTAGTGAATGTAATGTAACACACACCCATACAATGCGCACCACCCCGTGATGTTTTTCTCACTCCTACTATTGAATGTAATGTAACACACACCCATACAATGCGCACCACCCCGTCATGTTTTTCTCACTCAACTAGTGAATGTAATGTAACACACACCCACACAATGCGCACCACCCCGTGATGATTTTCTCACTCCTACTAGTGAATGTAATGTAACACACACCGATACAATGCGCACCACCCCGTCATGTTTTTCTCACTCAACTAGTGAATCTAATGTAACACAGACCCATACAATGCACACCACCCCGTGATGTTTTTCTCACTCCTACTAGTGAATGTAATGTAACACACACCCATACAATGCGCACCACCCCTTGATGTTTTTCTCACTCCTACTAGTGAATGTAATGTAACACACACCCACACAATGCGCACCACCCCGTGATGTTTTTCTCACTCCTACTAGTGAATGTAATGTAACACACACCCATACAATGCGCACCACCCCGTGATGTTTTGCTCACTCCTAGTAGTGAATCTAATGTACCACACACCCATACAATGCGCACCACCCCGTGATGTTTTTCTCACTCCTAGTAGTGAATGTAATGTAACACACACCCATACAATGCGCACCACCCCGTGATGTTTTTCTCACTCCTACTAGTGAATGTAATGTAACACACACCCATACAATGCGCACCACCCCGTGATGTTTTTCTCACTCCTACTAGTAAATGTAATGTAACACACACCCATACAATGCGCACCACCCCGTGATGTTTTTCTCACTCCTACTAGTGAATCTAATGTAACACACACCCATACAATGCGCACCACCCCGTGATGTTTTTCTCACTCCTACTAGTGAACGTAATGTAACACACACCCATACAATGCGCACCACCCCGTGATGTTTTTCTCACTCCTACTAGTGAATCTAATGTAACACACACCCATACAATGCGCACCACCCCGTGATGTTTTTCTCACTCCTACTAGTGAATCTAATGTAACACACACCCATACAATGCGCACCACCCCGTGATGTTTTTCTCACTCCTACTAGTGAATGTAATGTAACACACACCCATACAATGCGCACCACCCCGTGATGTTTTTCTCACTCCTACTAGTGAATGTAATGTAACACACACCCATACAATGCGCACCACCCCGTGATGTTTTTCTCACTGCTACTAGTGAATGTAATGTAACACACACCCATACAATGCGCACCACCCCGTGATGTTTTTCTCACTCCTACTAGTGAATGTAATGTAACACACACCCATACAATGCGCACCACCCCGTGATGTTTTTCTCACTCCTACTAGTGAATGTAATGTAACACACACCCATACAATGCGCACCACCCCGTGATGTTTTTCTCACTCCTACTAGTGAATGTAATGTAACACACACCCATCCAATGCGCACCACCCCGTGATGTTTTTCTCACTCCTACTAGTGAATGTAATGTAACACACACCCATACAATGCGCACCACCCGGGATGTTTTTCTCACTCCTACTAGTGAATGTAATGTAACACACACCCATACAATGCGCACCACACCGTGATGTTTTTCTCACTCCTACTAGTGAATCTAATGTAACACACACCCATACAAGGCGCACCACACCGTGATGTTTTTCTCACTCCTACTAGTGAATCTAATGTAACACACACCCATACAATGCGCACCACCCCGTGATGTTTTTCTCACTCCTAGTAGTGAATGTAATGTAACACACTCATACAATGCGCACCACCCCGTGATGTTTTTCTCACTCCTACTAGTGAATGTAATGTAACACACACCCATACAATGCGCACCACCCCGTGATGTTTTTCTCACTCCTACTAGAGAATGTAATGTAACACACACCCATACAATGCGCACCACCCCGTGATGTTTTTCTCACTCCTACTAGTGAATGTAATGTAACACACACCCATACAATGCGCACCACCCCGTGATGTTTTTCTCACTCCTACTAGTGAATGTAATGTAACACACACCCATACAATGCGCACCACCCCGTGATGTTTTTCCACTCCTACTAGTGAATGTATTGTAACACACACCCATACAATGTGGACCACCCCGTGATGTTTATCTCACTCCTACTAGTGAATGTAATGTAACACACACCCATACAATGCGCAACACCCCGTGATGTTTTTCTCACTCAACTAGTGAATCTAATGTAACACAGACCCATACAATGCGCACCACCCCGTGATGTTTTTCTCACTCCTACTAGTGAATGTAATGTAACACACACCCATACAATGCGCACCACCCCGTGCTGTTTTTCTCACTCCTAGTAGTGAATGTAATGTAACACACACCCATACAATGCGCACCACCCCGTGATGTTTTGCTCACTCCTACTAGTGAATCTAATGTAACACACACCCATACAATGCGCACCACCCCGTGATGTTTTGCTCACTCCTACTAGTGAATCTAATGTAACACACACCCATACAATGCGCACCACCCCGTGATGTTTTTCTCACTCCTAGTAGTGAATGTAATGTAACACACACCCATACAATGCGCACCACCCCTTGATGTTTTTCTCACTCCTACTAGTGAATGTAATGTAACACACACCCATACAAAGCGCACCACCCCGTGATGTTTTTCTCACTCCTACTAGTGAATGTAATGTAACACACACCCATACAATGCGCACCACCCCATGATGTTTTTCTCACTGCTACTAGTGAATGTAATGTAACACACACCCATACAATGCGCACCACCCCGTGATGTTTTTCTCACTCAACTAGTGAATGTAATGTAACACACACCCATACAATGCGCACCACCCCGTGATGTTTTTCTCACTGCTACTAGTGAATGTAATGTAACACACACCCATACAATGCTCACCACCCCGTGATGTTTTTCTCACTCCTACTAGTGAATATATTGTAACACACACCCATACAATGCGCACCACCCCGTGATGTTTTTCTCACTCCTACTAGTGAATCTAATGTAACACACACCCATACAATGCGCACCACCCCGTGATGTTTTTCTCACTCCTACTAGTGAATCTAATGTAACACACACCCATACAATGCGCACCACCCCGTGATGTTTTTCTCACTCCTACTAGTGAATGTAATGTAACACACACCCATACAATGCGCACCACCCCGTGATGTTTTTCTCACTGCTACTAGTGAATCTAATGTAACACACACCCATACAATGCGCACCACCCCGTGATGTTTTTCTCACTGCTACTATTGAATCTAATGTAACACACATCCATACGATGCGCACCACCCCGTGATGTTTTTCTCACTGCTGCTAGTGAATCTAATGTAACACACACCCATACGATGCGCACCACCCCGTGATGTTTTTCTCACTCCTGCTAGTGAATGTAATGTAACACACACCCATACGATGCGCACCACCCCGTGATGTTTTTGTCACTCCTACTAGTGAATGTAATGTAACACACACCCATACGATGCGCACCACCCCGTGATGTTTTTCCACTCCTACTAGTGAATGTATTGTAACACACACCCATACGATGCGCACCACCCCGTGATGTTTATCTCACTCCTACTAGTGAAAGTAATGTAACACACACCCATACAATGCGCACCACCCCGTGATGTTTTTCTCACTCAACTAGTGAATCTAATGTAACACACACCCATACAATGCGCACCACCCCGTGATGTTTTTCTCACTCCTACTATTGAATGTAATGTAACACACACCCATACAATGCACACCACACCTTGATGTTTTTCTCACTCCTACTAGTGAATGTAATGTAACACACATCCATACAATGCGCACCACCCCGTGATGTTTTTCTCACTCCTACTAGTGAATGTAATGTAACACACACCCATACAATGCGCACCACCCCGTGATGTTTTTCTCACTCCTACTAGTGAATGTAATGTAACACACACCCATACAATGCGCACCACCCCGTGATGTTTTTCTCACTCCTAGTAGTGAATGTAATGTAACACACACCCATACAATGCGCACCACCCCGTGATGTTTTTCTCACTCCTACTAGTGAATGTAATGTAACACACACCCATACAATGCGCACCACCCCGTGATGTTTTTCTCACTCCTACTAGTGAATGTAATGTAACACACACCCATACAATGCGCACCACCCCGTGATGTTTTTCTCACTCCTACTAGTGAATGTAATGTAACACACACCCATACAATGCGCACCACACCGTGATGTTTTTCTCACTCCTACTAGTGAATCTAATGTAACACACACCCATACAATGCGCACCACCCCGTGATGTTTTTCTCACTCCTACTAGTGAATGTAATGTAACACACACCCATACAATGCGCACCACACCGTGATGTTTTTCTCACTCCTACTAGTGAATCTAATGTAACACACACCCATACAATGCGCACCACCCCGTGATGTTTTTCTCACTGCTACTAGTGAATCTAATGTAACACACACCCATACAATTCGAACCACCCTGTGATGTTTTTCTCACTCCTACTAGTGAATGTAATGTAACACACACCCATACAATGCGCACCACCCCGTGATGTTTTTCTCACTCCTACTAGAGAACATAATGTAACACACACCCATACAATGCGCACCACCCCGTGATGTTTTTTTCACTCCTACTAGTGAATCTAATGTAACACACACCCATACAATTCGCACCACCCCGTGATGTTTTTCTCACTCCTACTAGTGAATGTAATGTAACACACACCCATACAATGCGCACCACCCCGTGATGTTTTTCTCACTCCTACTAGAGAACATAATGTAACACACACCCATACAATGCGCACCACCCCGTGATGTTTTTTTCACTCCTACTAGTGAATCTAATGTAACACACACCCATACAATGCGCACCACCCCGTGATGTTTTTCTCACTCGTAGTAGTGAATGTAATGTAACACACACCCATACAATGCGCACCACCCCGTGATGTTTTTCTCACTGCTACTAGTGAATGTAATGTAACACACTCATACAATGCGCACCACCCCGTGATGTTTTTCTCACTCCTACTAGTGAATGTAATGTAACACACTCCCATACAATGCGCACCACCCCGTGATGTTTTTCTCACTCCTACTAGTGAATGTAATGTAACACACACCCATACAATGCGCACCACCCCGTGATGTTTTTCTCACTGCTACTAGTGAATCTAATGTAACACACACGCGTACAATGCGCACCACCCCGTGATGTTTTTCTCACTCGTACTAGTGAATGTAATGTAACTAACACACCCCATACAATGCGCACCACCCCGTGATGTTTTTCTCACTGATACTAGTGAATGCAATGTAACACACTCATTACAATGCGCACCACCCCGTGATGTTTTTCTCACTCCTACTAGTGAATGTAATGTAACACACTCCCATACAATGCGCACCACCCCGTGATGTTTTTTCTCACTCCTACTAGAGAATGTAATGTAACACACACCCATACAATGCGCACCACCCCGTGATGTTTTTCTCACTCCTACTAGTGAATGTAATGTAACACACACCCATACAATGCGCACCTCCCCGTGATGTTTTTCTCACTCCTACTAGTGAATGTAATGTAACACACTCCCATACAATGCGCACCACCCCGTGATGTTTTTCACTCCTACTAGTGAATGTATTGTAACACACACCCATACAATGCGGACCACCCCGTGATGTTTATCTCACTCCTACTAGTGAATGTATGTAACACACACCCATACAATGCGCAACACCCCGTGATGTTTTTCTCACTCAACTAGTGAATCTAATGTAACACAGACCCATACAATGCGCACCACCCCGTGATGTTTTTCTCACTCCTACTAGTGAATGTAATGTAACACACACCCATACAATGCGCACCACCCGTGATGTTTTTCTCACTCCTACTAGTGAATGTAATGTAACACACACCCATACAATGCGCACCACCCCGTGATGTTTTTCCACTCCTACTAGTGAATGTAATGTAACACACACCCATACAATGCACACAACCCCGTGATGTTTTTCTCACTCCTACTAGAGAATGTAATGTAACACACACCCATACAATGCGCACCACCCCGTGATGTTTTTCTCACTCCTACTAGTGAATGTAATGTAACACACACCCATACAATGCGCACCACCCCGTGATGTTTTTCTCACTGCTACTAGTGAATGTAATGTAACACACACCCATACAATGCGCACCACCCCGTGATGTTTTTCTCACTCCTACTAGTGAATATATTGTAACACACACCCATACAATGCGCACCACCCCGTGATGTTTTTCTCACTCCTACTAGTGGTAACACACACCCATACAATGCGCACCACCCCGTGATGTTTTTCTCACTCCTACTAGTGAATCTAATGTAACACACACCCATACAATGCGCACCACCCCGTGATGTTTTTCTCACTCCTACTAGTGAATGTAATGTAACACACACCCATACAATGCGCACCACCCCGTGATGTTTTTCTCACTGCTACTAGTGAATCTAATGTAACACACACCCATACAATGCGCACCACCCCGTGATGTTTTTCTCACTGCTACTATTGAATCTAATGTAACACACATCCATACGATGCGCACCACCCCGTGATGTTTTTCTCACTGCTGCTAGTGAATCTAATGTAACACACACCCATACGATGCGCACCACCCCGTGATGTTTTTCTCACTCCTACTAGTGAATGTAATGTAACACACACCCATACAATGCGCACCACACCGTGATGTTTTTCTCACTCCTACTAGTGAATCTAATGTAACACACACCCATACAATGCGCACCACCCCGTGATGTTTTTCTCACTCCTACTAGTGAATGTAATGTAACACACACCCATACAATGCGCACCACACCGTGATGTTTTTCTCACTCCTACTAGTGAATCTAATGTAACACACACCCATACAATGCGCACCACCCCGTGATGTTTTTCTCACTGCTACTAGTGAATCTAATGTAACACACACCCATACAATTCGCACCACCCCGTGATGTTTTTCTCACTCCTACTAGTGAATGTAATGTAACACACACCCATACAATGCGCACCACCCCGTGATGTTTTTCTCACTCCTACTAGAGAACATAATGTAACACACACCCATACAATGCGCACCACCCCATGATGTGTTTTTCACTCCTACTAGTGAATCTAATGTAACACACACCCATACAATGCGCACCACCCCGTGATGTTTTTCTCACTGCTACTAGTGAATGTAATGTAACACACTCATACAATGCGCACCACCCCGTGATGTTTTTCTCACTCCTACTAGTGAATGTAATGTAACACACTCCCATACAATGCGCACCACCCCGTGTTTTTCTCACTCCTACTAGTGAATGTAATGTAACACACACCCATACAATGCGCACCACCCCGTGATGTTTTTCTCACTGCTACTAGTGAATCTAATGTAACACACACGCGTACAATGCGCACCACCCCGTGATGTTTTTCTCACTCGTACTAGTGAATGTAATGTAACACACACCCATACAATGCGCACCACCCCGTGATGTTTTTCTCACTGCTACTAGTGAATGCAATGTAACACACTCATACAATGCACACCACCCCGTGATGTTTTTCTCACTCCTACTAGTGAATGTAATGTAACACACTCCCATACAATGCGCACCACCCCATGATGTTTTTCTCACTCCTACTAGAGAATGTAATGTAACACACACCCATACAATGCGCACCACCCCGTGATGTTTTTCTCACTCCTACTAGTGAATGTAATGTAACACACACCCATACAATGCGCACCTCCCCGTGATGTTTTTCTCACTCCTACTAGTGAATGTAATGTAACACACACCCATACAATGCGCACCACCCCGTGATGTTTTTCTCACTCCTACTAGTGAATGTAATGTAACACACACCCATACAATGCGCACCACCCCGTGATGTTTTTCCACTCCTACTAGTGAATGTAATGTAACACACACCCATACAATGCACACAACCCCGTGATGTTTTTCTCACTCCTACTAGAGAATGTAATATAACACACACCCATACAATGCGCACCACCCCGTGATGTTTTTCTCACTCCTACTAGTGAATGTAATGTAACACACACCCATACAATGCGCACCACCCCGTGATGTTTTTCTCACTCCTACTAGTGAATGTAATGTAACACACACCCATACAATGCGCACCACCCCGTGATGTTTTTCCACTCCTACTAGTGAATGTATTGTAACACACACCCATAAAATGCGCACCACCCCGTGATGTTTATCTCACTCCTACTAGTGAATGTAATGTAACACACACCCATACAATGCGCACCACCCCGTGATGTTTTTCTCACTCAACTAGTGAATCTAATGTAACACAGACCCATACAATGCGCACCACCCCGTGATGTTTTTCTCACTCCTACTATTGAATGTAATGTAACACACACCCATACAATGCGCACCACCCCGTGATGTTTTTCTCACTCCTACTAGTGAATGTAATGTAACACACACCCAAACAATGCGCACCACCCCGTGATGTTTTTCTCACTCCTACTAGTGAATGTAATGTAACACACACCCATACAATGCGCACCACCCCGTGATGTTTTTCTCACTCCTACTAGAGAACATAATGTAACACACACCCATACAATGCGCACCACCCCGTGATGTTTTTCTCACTCGTAGTAGTGAATGTAATGTAACACACACCCATACAATGCGCACCACCCCGTGATGTTTTTCTCACTGCTACTAGTGAATGTAATGTAACACACTCATACAATGCGCACCACCCCGTGATGTTTTTCTCACTCCTACTAGTGAATGTAATGTAACACACTCCCATACAATGCGCACCACCCCGTGATGTTTTTCTCACTCCTACTAGTGAATGTAATGTAACACACACCCATACAATGCGCACCACCCCGTGATGTTTTTCCACTCCTACTAGTGAATGTAATGTAACACACACCCATACAATGCACACAACCCCGTGATGTTTTTCTCACTCCTACTAGAGAATGTAATGTAACACACACCCATACAATGCGCACCACCCCGTGATGTTTTTCTCACTCCTACTAGTGAATGTAATGTAACACACACCCATACAATGCGCACCACCCCGTGATGTTTTTCTCACTCCTACTAGTGAATGTAATGTAACACACACCCATACAATGCGCACCACCCCGTGATGTTTTTCCACTCCTACTAGTGAATGTATTGTAACACACACCCATACAATGCGCACCACCCCGTGATGTTTATCTCACTCCTACTAGTGAATGTAATGTAACACACACCCATACAATGCGCACCACCCCGTGATGTTTTTCTCACTCAACTAGTGAATCTAATGTAACACAGACCCATACAATGCGCACCACCCCGTGATGTTTTTCTCACTCCTACTAGTGAATGTAATGTAACACACACCCATACAATGCGCACCACCCCGTGATGTTTTTCTCACTCCTACTAGTGAATGTAATGTAACACACACCCATACAATGCGCAACACCCCCTGATGTTTTTCTCACTCCTACTAGTGAATGTAATGTAACACACACCCATACAATGCGCACCACCCCGTGATGTTTTTCTCACTCCTACTAGAGAACATAATGTAACACACACCCATACAATGCGCACCACCCCGTGATGTTTTTCTCACTCGTAGTAGTGAATGTAATGTAACACACACCCATACAATGCGCACCACCCCGTGATGTTTTTCTCACTGCTACTAGTGAATGTAATGTAACACACTCATACAATGCGCACCACCCCGTGATGTTTTTCTCACTCCTACTAGTGAATGTAATGTAACACACTCCCATACAATGCGCACCACCCCGTGATGTTTTTCTCACTCCTACTAGTGAATGTAATGTAACACACACCCATACAATGCGCACCACCCCGTGATGTTTTTCTCACTGCTACTAGTGAATCTAATGTAACACACACGCGTACAATGCGCACCACCCCGTGATGTTTTTCTCATTCGTACTAGTGAATGTAATGTAACACACACCCATACAATGCGCACCACCCCGTGATGTTTTTCTCACTGCTACTAGTGAATGCAATGTAACACACTCATACTATGCGCACCACCCCGTGATGTTTTTCTCACTCCTACTAGTGAATGTAATGTAACACACTCCCATACAATGCGCACCACCCCGTGATGTTTTTCTCACTCCTAGTAGTGAATGTAATGTAACACACACCCATACAATGCGCACCACCCCGTGATGTTTTTCTCACTCCTACTAGTGAATGTAATGTAACACACACCCATACAATGCGCACCTCCCCGTGATGTTTTTCTCACTCCTACTAGTGAATGTAATGTAACACACTCCCATACAATGCGCACCACCCCGTGATGTTTTTCCACTCCTACTAGTGAATGTATTGTAACACACACCCATACAATGCGGACCACCCCGTGATGTTTATCTCACTCCTACTAGTGAATGTAATGTAACACACACCCATACAATGCGCAACACCCCGTGATGTTTTTCTCACTCAACTAGTGAATCTAATGTAACACAGACCCATACAATGCGCACCACCCCGTGATGTTTTTCTCACTCCTACTAGTGAATGTAATGTAACACACACCCATACAATGCGCACCACCCCGTGATGTTTTTCTCACTCCTACTAGTGAATGTAATGTAACACACACCCATACAATGCGCACCACCCCGTGATGTTTTTCCACTCCTACTAGTGAATGTAATGTAACACACACCCATACAATGCACACAACCCCGTGATGTTTTTCTCACTCCTACTAGAGAATGTAATGTAACACACACCCATACAATGCGCACCACCCCGTGATGTTTTTCTCACTCCTACTAGTGAATGTAATGTAACACACACCCATACAATGCGCACCACCCCGTGATGTTTTTCTCACTCCTACTAGTGAATGTAATGTAACACACACCCATACAATGCGCACCACCCCGTGATGTTTTTCCACTCCTACTAGTGAATGTATTGTAACACACACCCATACAATGCGCACCACCCCGTGATGTTTATCTCACTCCTACTAGTGAATGTAATGTAACACACACCCATACAATGCGCACCACCCCGTGATGTTTTTCTCACTCAACTAGTGAATCTAATGTAACACAGACCCATACAATGCGCACCACCCCGTGATGTTTTTCTCACTCCTACTATTGAATGTAATGTAACACACACCCATACAATGCGCACCACCCCGTGATGTTTTTCTCACTCCTACTAGTGAATGTAATGTAACACACACCCATACAATGCGCACCACCCCGTGATGTTTTTCTCACTCCTACTAGTGAATGTAATGTAACACACACCCATACAATGCGCACCACCCCGTGATGTTTTGCGCACTCGTACTAGTGAATCTAATGTACCACACACCCATACAATGTGCACCACCCCGTGATGTTTTTCTCACTCCTAGTAGTGAATGTAATGTAACACACACCCATACAATGCGCACCACCCCGTGCTGTTTTTCTCACTCCTACTAGTGAATGTAATGTAACACACACCCATACAATGCGCACCACCCCGTGATGTTTTTCTCACTCCTACTAGTGAATGTAATGTAACACACACCCATACAATGCGCACCACCCCGTGATGTTTTTCTCACTCCTACTAGTGAATCTAATGTAACACACACCCATACAATGCGCACCACCCCGTGATGTTTTTCTCACTCCTACTAGTGAATCTAATGTAACACACACCCATACAATGCGCACATCCCCGTGATGTTTTTCTCACTCCTACTAGAGAATGTAATGTAACACACACCCATACAATGCGCACCAACCCGTGATGTTTTTCTCACTCCTACTAGTGAATGTAATGTAACACACACCCATACAATGCGCACCACACCGTGATGTTTTTCTCACTCCTACTAGTGAATGTAATGTAACACAGACCCATACAATGCGCACCACCCCGTGATGTTTTTCCACTCCTACTAGTGAATGTATTGTAACACACACCCATACAATGCGGACCACCCCGTGATGTTTATCTCACTCCTACTAGTGAATGTAATGTAACACACACCCATATAATGTGCAACACCCCGTGATGTTTTTCTCACTCAACTAGTGAATCTAATGTAACACAGACCCATACAATGCGCACCACCCCGTGATGTTTTTCTCACTCCTACTAGAGAATGTAATGTAACACACACCCATACAATGCGCACCACCCCTTGATATTTTTCTCACTCCTACTAGTGAATGTAATGTAACACACACCCATACAAGACGCACCACGCCGTGATGTTTTTCTCAACCCTACTAGTGAATGTAATGTAACACACACCCATACAATGCGCACCACCCCGTGATGTTTTTCTCACTCCTACTAGTGAATCTAATGTAACACACACCCATACAATGCGCACCACCCCGTGATGTTTTTCTCACTCCTACTAGTGAATCTAATGTAACACACACCCATACAATGCGCACAACCCCGTGATGTTTTTCTCACTCCTACTAGAGAATGTAATGTAACACACACCCATACAATGCGCACCACCCCGTGATGTTTTTCTCACTCCTACTAGTGAATGTAATGTAACACACACCCATACAATGCCCACCACCCCGTGATGTTTTTCTCACTCCTACTAGTGAATGTAATGTAACACACACCCATACAATGCGCACCACCCCGTGATGTTTTTCCACTCCTACTAGTGAATGTATTGTAACACACACCCATACAATGCGGACCACCCCGTGATGTTTATCTCACTCCTACTAGTGAATGTAATGTAACACACACCCATACAATGCGCAACACCCCGTGATGTTTTTCTCACTCAACTAGTGAATCTAATGTAACACAGACCCATACAATGCGCACCACCCCGTGATGTTTTTCTCACTCCTACTAGTGAATGTAATGTAACACACACCCATACAATGCGCACCACCCCGTGATGTTTTTCTCACTCCTACTAGTGAATGTAATGTAACACACACCCATACAATGCGCACCACCCCGTGATGTTTTTCTCACTCCTACTAGTGAATGTAATGTACCACACACCCATACAATGCGCACCACCCCGTGATGTTTTTCTCACTCCTACTAGTGAATGTAACGTAACACACACCCATACAATGCGCACCACCCCGTGATGTTTTTCTCACTCCTACTAGTGAATGTAATGTAACACACACCCATACAATGCGCACCACCCCGTGATGTTTTTCTCACTCCTACTAGTGAATGTATTGTAACACACCCCCACACAATGCGCACCACCCCGTGATGTTTATCTCACTCCTACTAGTGAATGTAATGTAACACACACCCATACAATGCGCACCACCCCGTGATGTTTTTCTCACTCAACTAGTGAATCTAATGTAACACAGACCCATACAATGCGCACCATCCCGTGATGTTTTTCTCACTCCTACTAGTGAATGTAATGTAACACACACCCATACAATGCGCACCACCCCTTGATGTTTTTCTCACTCCTACTAGTGAATGTAATGTAACACACACCCATACAATGCGCACCACCCCGTGATGTTTTTCTCACTCCTACTAGTGAATATAATGTAACACACACCCATACAATGCGCACCACCCCGTGATGTTTTGCTCACTCCTACTAGTGAATCTAATGTACCACACACCCATACAATGCGCACCACCCCGTGATGTTTTTCTCACTCCTAGTAGTGAATGTAATGTAACACACACCCATACAATGCGCACCACCCCGTGATGTTTTTCTCACTCCTACTAGTGAATGTAATGTAACACACACCCATACAATGCGCACCACCCCGTGATGTTTTTCTCACTCCTACTAGTGAATGTAATGTAACACACACCCATACAATGCGCACCACTCCGTGATGTTTTTCTCACTCCTACTAGTGAATCTAATGTAACACACACCCATACAATGCGCACCACCCCGTGATGTTTTTCTCACTCCTACTAGTGAATCTAATGTAACACACACCCATACAATGCGCACAACCCCGTGATGTTTTTCTCACTCCTACTAGAGAATGTAATGTAACACACACCCATACAATGCGCACCACCCCGTGATGTTTTTCTCACTCCTACTAGTGAATGTAATGTAACACACACCCATACAATGCGCACCACCCCGTGATGTTTTTCTCACTCCTACTAGTGAATGTAATGTAACAGACACCCATACAATGCGCACCACCCCGTGATGTTTTTCCACTCCTACTAGTGAATGTATTGTAACACACACCCATACAATGCGGACCACCCCGTGATGTTTTTCTCACTCCTACTAGTGAATGTAATGTAACACACACCCATACAATGCGCAACACCCCGTGATGTTTTTCTCACTCAACTAGTGAATCTAATGTAACACAGACCCATACAATGCGCACCACCCCGAGATGTTTTTCTCACTCCTACTAGTGAATGTAATGTAACACACACCCATACAATGCGCACCACATCGTGATGTTTTTCTCACTCCTACTAGTGAATCTAATGTAACACACACCCATACAATGCGCACCACACCGTGATGTTTTTCTCACTCCTACTAGTGAATCTAATGTAACACACACCCATACAATGCGCACCACCCCGTGATGTTTTTCTCACTCCTAGTAGTGAATGTAATGTAACACACTCATACAATGCGCACCACCCCGTGATGTTTTTCTCACTCCTACTAGTGAATGTAATGTAACACACACCCATACAATGCGCACCACCCCGTGATGTTTTTCTCACTCCTACTAGAGAATGTAATGTAACACACACCCATACAATGCGCACCACCCCGTGATGTTTTTCTCACTCCTACTAGTGAATGTAATGTAACACACACCCATACAATGCGCACCACCCCGTGATGTTTTTCTCACTCCTACTAGTGAATCTAATGTAACACACACCCATACAATGCGCACCACCCCGTGATGTTTTTCTCACTCCTACTAGTGAATCTAATGTAACACACACCCATACAATGCGCACCACCCCATGATGTTTTTCTCACTCCTACTAGTGAATCTTACGTAACACACACCCATACAATGCGCACCACCCCGTGATGTTTTTCTCACTCCTGCTAGTGAATGTAATGTAACACACACCCATACAATGCGCACCACCCCGTGATGTTTTTCTCACTGCTACTGGTGAATCTAATGTAACACACACCCATACAATGTGCACCACCCCGTGCTGTTTTTCTCACTGCTACTAGTGAATCTAATGTAACACACACCCATACGATGCGCACCACCCCGTGATGTTTTTCTCACTGCTGCTAGTGAATCTAATGTAACACACACCCATACGATGCGCACCACCCCGTGATGTTTTTGTCACTCCTGCTAGTGAATGTAATGTAACACACACCCATACGATGCGCACCACCCCGTGATGTTTTTCTCACTCCTACTAGTGAATGTAATGTAACACACACCCAAACGATGCGCACCACCCCGTGATGTTTTTCCACTCCTACTAGTGAATGTATTGTAACACACACCCATACAATGCGCACCACCCCGTGATGTTTATCTCACTCCTACTAGTGAAAGTAATGTAACACACACCCATACAATGCGCACCACCCCGTGATGTTTTTCTCACTCAACTAGTGAATCTAATGTAACACACACCCATACAATGCGCACCACCCCGTGATGTTTATCTCACTCCTACTAGTGAAAGTAATGTAACACACACCCATACAATGCGCACCACCCCGTGATGTTTTTCTCACTCAACTAGTGAATCTAATGTAACACACACCCATACAATGCGCACCACCCCGTGATGTTTTTCTCACTCCTAGTAGTGAATGTAATGTAACACACACCCATACAATGCGCACCACCCCGTGATGTTTTTCTCACTCCTACTAGTGAATGTATTGTAACACACACCCATACAATGCGCACCACCCCGTGATGTTTTTCTCACTCCTACTAGTGAATGTAATGTAACACACACCCATACAATGCGCACCACCCCGTGATGTTTTTCTCACTCCTACTAGTGAATGTAATGTAACACACACCCATACAATGCGCACCACACCGTGATGTTTTTCTCACTCCTACTAGTGAATCTAATGTAACACACACCCATACAATGCGCACCACCCCGTGATGTTTTTCGCACTCCTACTAGTGAATGTAATGTAACACACACCCATACAATGCGCACCACACCGTGATGTTTTTCTCACTCCTACTAGTGAATCTAATGTAACACACACCCATACAATGCGCACCACCCCGTGATGTTTTTCTCACTGCTACTAGTGAATCTAATGTAACACACACCCATACAATGCGCACCACCCCGTGATGTTTTTCTCACTCCTACTAGTGAATGTAATGTAACACACACCCATACAATGTGCACCACCCCGTGATGTTTTTCTCACTCCTACTAGAGAACGTAATGTAACACACACCCATACAATGCGCACCACCCCGTGATGTGTTTTTCACTCCTACTAGTGAATCTAATGTAACACACACGCATACAATGCGCACCACCACGTGATGTTTTTCTCACTCGTACTAGTGAATGTAATGTAACACACCCCCATACAATGCGCACCACCCCGTGATGTTTTTCTCACTGCTACTAGTGAATGTAATGTAACACTCATACAATGCGCACCACCCCGTGATGTTTTTCTCACTCCTACTAGAGAATGTAATGTAACACACACCCATACAATGCGCACCACCCCGTGATGTTTTTCTCACTCCTACTAGTGAATGTAATGTAACACACACACATACAATGCGCACCACCCCGTGATGTTTTTCTCACTCCTACTAGTGAATGTAATGTAACACACACCCATACAATGCGCACCACACCGTGATGTTTTTCCACTCCTACTAGTGAATGTATTGTAACACACACCCATACAATGCGGACCACCCCGTGATGTTTATCTCACTCCTACTAGTGAATGTAATGTAACACACACCCATACAATGCGCACCACCCCGTGATGTTTTTCTCACTCCTAGTAGTGAATGTAATGTAACACACACCCATACAATGCGCACCACCCCGTGATGTTTTTCTCACTCCTACTAGTGAATGTAATGTAACACACACCCATACAATGCGCACCACCCCGTGATGTTTTTCTCACTCCTACTAGTGAATGTAATGTAACACACACCCATACATTGCGCACCACCCCGTGATGTTTTTCTCACTCCTACTAGTGAATGTATTGTAACACACACCCATACAATGCGCACCACCCCGTGATGTTTTTCTCACTCCTACTAGTGAATCTAATGTAACACACACCCATACAATGCGCACCACCCCGTGATGTTTTTCTCACTCCTACTAGTGAATCTAATGTAACACACACCCATACAATGCGGACCACCCCGTGATGTTTTTCTCACTCCTACTAGTGAATGTAATGTAACACACACCCATACAATGCACACGACCCCGTGATGTTTTTCTCACTGCTACTAGTGTATCTAATGTAACACACACCCATACAATGCGCACCACCCCGTGATGTTTTTCTCACTGCTACTAGTGTATCTAATGTAACACACACCCATACGATGCGCACCACCCCGTGATGTTTTTCTCACTGCTGCTAGTGAATCTAATGTAACACACACCCATATGATGCGCACCACCCCGTGATGTTTTTCTCACTCCTGCTAGTGAATGTAATGTAACACACACCCATACGATGCGCACCACCCCGTGATGTTTTTCTCACTCCTACTAGTGAATGTAATGTAACACACACCCATACGATGCGCACCACCCCGTGATGTTTTTCCACTCCTACTAGTGAATGTATTGTAACACACACCCATACAATGCGCACCACCCCGTGATGTTTATCTCACTCCTACTAGTGAAAGTAATGTAACACACACCCATACAATGCGCACCACCCCGTGATGTTTTTCTCACTCAACTAGTGAATCTAATGTAACACACACCCATACAATGCGCACCACCCCGTGATGTTTTTCTCACTCCTACTAGTGAATGTAATGTAACACAAACCCATACAATGCGCACCACACCTTGATGTTTTTCTCACTCCTACTAGTGAATGTAATGTAACACACACCCATACAATGGGCACCACACCGTGATGTTTTTCTCACTCCTACTAGTGAATGTAATGTAACACACACCCATACAATGCGCACCACCCCGTGATGTTTTTCTCACTCCTACTAGTGAATGTAATGTAACACACACCCATACAATGCGCACCACCCCGTGATGTTTTTCTCACTCCTACTAGTGAATGTAATGTAACACACACCCATACAATGCGCACCACACCGTGATGTTTTTCTCACTCCTACTAGTGAATCTAATGTAACACACACCCATACAATGCGCACCACCCCGTGATGTTTTTCTCACTCCTACTAGTGAATGTAATGTAACACACACCCATACAATGCGCACCACACCGTGATGTTTTTCTCACTCCTACTAGTGAATCTAATGTAACACACACCCATACAATGCGCACCACCCCGTGATGTTTTTCTCACTGCTACTAGTGAATCTAATGTAACACACACCCATACAATGCGCACCACCCCGTGATGTTTTTCTCACTCCTACTAGTGAATGTAATGTAACACACACCCATACAATGCGCACCACCCCGTGATGTTTTTCTCACTCCTACTAGAGAACGTAATGTAACACACACCCATACAATGCGCACCACCCCATGATGTATTTTTCACTCCTACTAGTGAATCTAATGTATCACACACGCATACAATGCGCACCACCCCGTGATGTTTTTCTCACTCGTACTAGTGAATGTAATGTAACACACACCCATACAATGCGCACCACCCCGTGATGTTTTTCTCACTGCTACTAGTGAATGTAATGTAACACACTCATACAATGCGCACCACACCGTGATGTTTTTCTCACTCCTACTAGTGAATGTAATGTAACACACACCCATACAATGCGCACCACCCCGTGATGTTTTTCTCACTCCTACTAGAGAATGTAATGTAACACACACCCATACAATGCGCACCACCCCGTGATGTTTTTCTCACTCCTACTAGTGAATGTAATGTAACACACACCCATACAATGCGCACCACCCCGTGATGTTTTTCTCACTCCTACTAGTGAATGTAATGTAACACACACCCATACAATGCGCACCACCCCGTGATGTTTTTCCACTCCTACTAGTGAATGTATTGTAACACACACCCATACAATGCGGACCTCCCCGTGATGTTTATCTCACTCCTACTAGTGAATGTAATGTAACACACACCCATACAATGCGCAACACCCCGTGATGTTTTTCTCACTCAACTAGTGAATCTAATGTAACACAGACCCATACAATGCGCACCACCCCGTGATGTTTTTCTCACTCCTACTAGTGAATGTAATGTAACACACACCCATACAATGCGCACCACCCCGTGATGTTTTTCTCACTCCTACTAGTGAATGTAATGTAACACACACCCATACAATGCGCACCACCCCGTGATGTTTTTCCACTCCTACTAGTGAATGTAATGTAACACACACCCATACAATGCGCACAACCCCGTGATGTTTTTCTCACTCCTACTAGAGAATGTAATGTAACACACACCCATACAATGCGCACCACCCCGTGATGTTTTTCTCACTCCTACTAGTGAATGTAATGTAACACACACCCATACAATGCGCACCACCCCGTGATGTTTTTCTCACTCCTACTAGTGAATGTAATGTAACACACACCCATACAATGCGCACCACCCCGTGATGTTTTTCCACTCCTACTAGTGAATGTATTGTAACACACACCCATACAATGCGCACCACCCCGTGATGTTTATCTCACTCCTACTAGTGAATGTAATGTAACACACACCCATACAATGCGCACCACCCCGTGATGTTTTTCTCACTCAACTAGTGAATCTAATGTAACACAGACCCATACAATGCGCACCACCCCGTGATGTTTTTCTCACTACTACTAGTGAATGTAATGTAACACACACCCATACAATGCGCACCACCCCTTGATGTTTTTCTCACTCCTACTAGTGAATGTAATGTAACACACACCCATACAATGCGCACCACCCCGTGATGTTTTTCTCACTCCTACTAGTGAATGTAATGTAACACACACCCATACAATGCGCACCACCCCGTGATGTTTTGCTCACTCCTACTAGTGAATGTAATGTAACACACACCCATACAATGCGCACCACCCCGTGATGTTTTTCCACTCCTACTAGTGAATGTATTGTAACACACACCCATACAATGCGGACCTCCCCGTGATGTTTATCTCACTCCTACTAGTGAATGTAATGTAACACACACCCATACAATGCACAACACCCCGTGATGTTTTTCTCACTCAACTAGTGAATCTAATGTAACACAGACCCATACAATGCGCACCACCCCGTGATGTTTTTCTCACTCCTACTAGTGAATGTAATGTAACACACACTCATACAATGCGCACCACCCCGTGATGTTTTTCTCACTCCTACTAGTGAATGTAATGTAACACACACCCATACAATGCGCACCACCCTGTGATGTTTTTCCACTCCTACTAGTGAATGTAATGTAACACACACCCATACAATGCGCACCACCCCGTGATGTTTTTCCACTCCTACTAGAGAATGTAATGTAACACACACCCATACAATGCGCACCACCCCGTGATGTTTTTCTCACTCCTACTAGTGAATGTAATGTAACACACACCCATACAATGCGCACCACCCCGTGATGTTTTTCTCACTCCTACTAGTGAATGTAATGTAACACACACCCATACAATGCGCACCACACCGTGATGTTTTTCTCACTCCTACTAGTGAATCTAATGTAACACACACCCATACAATGCGCACCACCCCGTGATGTTTTTCTCACTCCTACTAGTGAATGTAATGTAACACACACCCATACAATGCGCACCACACCGTGATGTTTTTCTCACTCCTACTAGTGAATCTAATGTAACACACACCCATACAATGCGCACCACCCCGTGATGTTTT
Source organism: Cavia porcellus (assembly GCF_034190915.1). Lineage (NCBI taxonomy): Eukaryota > Metazoa > Chordata > Mammalia > Rodentia > Caviidae > Cavia > Cavia porcellus. The sequence continues at coordinate 61,864 of NW_026947647.1, read as the reverse complement.
TCTCACTGCTACTAGTGAATCTAATGTAACACACACCCATACAATGCGCACCACCCCGTGATGTTTTTCTCACTCCTACTAGTGAATGTAATGTAACACACACCCATACAATGCGCACCACCCCGTGATGTTTTTCTCACTCCTACTAGAGAACGTAATGTAACACACACCCATACAATGCGCACCACCCCATGATGTATTTTTCACTCCTACTAGTGAATCTAATGTATCACACACGCATACAATGCGCACCACCCCGTGATGTTTTTCTCACTCGTACTAGTGAATGTAATGTAACACACACCCATACAATGCGCACCACCCCGTGATGTTTTTCTCACTGCTACTAGTGAATGTAATGTAACACACTCATACAATGCGCACCACACCGTGATGTTTTTCTCACTCCTACTAGTGAATGTAATGTAACACACACCCATACAATGCGCACCACCCCGTGATGTTTTTCTCACTCCTACTAGAGAATGTAATGTAACACACACCCATACAATGCGCACCACCCCGTGATGTTTTTCTCACTCCTACTAGTGAATGTAATGTAACACACACCCATACAATGCGCACCACCCCGTGATGTTTTTCTCACTCCTACTAGTGAATGTAATGTAACACACACCCATACAATGCGCACCACCCCGTGATGTTTTTCCACTCCTACTAGTGAATGTATTGTAACACACACCCATACAATGCGGACCTCCCCGTGATGTTTATCTCACTCCTACTAGTGAATGTAATGTAACACACACCCATACAATGCGCAACACCCCGTGATGTTTTTCTCACTCAACTAGTGAATCTAATAACACAGACCCATACAATGCGCACCACCCCGTGATGTTTTTCTCACTCCTACTAGTGAATGTAATGTAACACACACCCATACAATGCGCACCACCCCGTGATGTTTTTCTCACTCCTACTAGTGAATGTAATGTAACACACACCCATACAATGCGCACCACCCCGTGATGTTTTTCCACTCCTACTAGTGAATGTAATGTAACACAAACCCATACAATGCGCACAACCCCGTGATGTTTTTCTCACTCCTACTAGAGAATGTAATGTAACACACACCCATACAATGCGCACCACCCCGTGATGTTTTTCTCACTCCTACTAGTGAATGTAATATAACACACACCCATACAATGCGCACCACCCCGTGATGTTTTTCTCACTCCTACTAGTGAATGTAATGTAACACACACCCATACAATGCGCACCACCCCGTGATGTTTTTCCACTCCTACTAGTGAATGTATTGTAACACACACCCATACAATGCGCACCACCCCGTGATGTTTATCTCACTCCTACTAGTGAATGTAATGTAACACACACCCATACAATGCGCACCACCCCGTGATGTTTTTCTCACTCAACTAGTGAATCTAATGTAACACAGACCCATACAATGCGCACCACCCCGTGATGTTTTTCTCACTACTACTAGTGAATGTAATGTAACACACACCCATACAATGCGCACCACCCCTTGATGTTTTTCTCACTCCTACTAGTGAATGTAATGTAACACACACCCATACAATGCGCACCACCCCGTGATGTTTTTCTCACTCCTACTAGTGAATGTAATGTAACACACACCCATACAATGCGCACCACCCCGTGATGTTTTGCTCACTCCTACTAGTGAATGTAATGTAACACACACCCATACAATGCGCACCACCCCGTGATGTTTTTCCACTCCTACTAGTGAATGTATTGTAACACACACCCATACAATGCGGACCTCCCCGTGATGTTTATCTCACTCCTACTAGTGAATGTAATGTAACACACACCCATACAATGCACAACACCCCGTGATGTTTTTCTCACTCAACTAGTGAATCTAATGTAACACAGACCCATACAATGCGCACCACCCCGTGATGTTTTTCTCACTCCTACTAGTGAATGTAATGTAACACACACCCATACAATGCGCACCACCCCGTGATGTTTTTCTCACTCCTACTAGTGAATGTAATGTAACACACACCCATACAATGCGCACCACCCTGTGATGTTTTTCCACTCCTACTAGTGAATGTAATGTAACACACACCCATACAATGCGCACCACCCCGTGATGTTTTTCCACTCCTACTAGAGAATCTAATGTAACACACACCCATACAATGCGCACCACCCCGTGATGTTTTCTCACTCCTACTAGTGAATGTAATGTAACACACACCCATACAATGCGCACCACCCCGTGATGTTTTTCTCACTCCTACTAGTGAATGTAATGTAACACACACCCATACAATGCGCACCACCCCGTGATGTTTTTCCACTCCTACTAGTGAATGTATTGTAACACACACCCATACAATGCGCACCACCCCGTGATGTTTATCTCACTCCTACTAGTGAATGTAATGTAACACACACCCATACAATGCGCACAACCCCGTGATGTTTTTCTCACTCAACTAGTGAATCTAATGTAACACAGACCCATACAATGCGCACCACCCCGTGATGTTTTTCTCACTCCTACTAGTGAATGTAATGTAACACACACCCATACAATGCGCACCACCCCTTGATGTTTTTCTCACTCCTACTAGTGAATGTAATGTAACACACACCCATACAATGCGCACCACCCCGTGATGTTTTTCTCACTCCTACTAGTGAATGTAATGTAACACACACCCATACAATGCGCACCACCCCGTGATGTTTTGCTCACTCCTACTAGTGAATGTAATGTAACACACACCCATACAATGCGCACCACCCCGTGATGTTTTTGTCACTCCTACTAGTGAATCTAATGTAACACACACCCATACAATGCGCACCACCCCTTGATGTCTTTCTCACTCCTACTAGTGAATCTAATGTAACACACACCCATACAATGCGCACCACCCCGTGATGTTTTTCTCACTCCTACTAGAGAATGTAATGTAACACACACCCATACAATGCGCACCACCCCGTGATGTTTTTCTCACTCCTACTAGTGAATGTAATGTAACACACACCCATACAATGCGCACCACCCCGTGATGTTTTTCTCACTCCTACTAGTGAATGTAATGTAACACACACCCATACAATGCGCACCACCCCGTGATGTTTTTCCACTCCTACTAGTGAATGTATTGTAACACACACCCATACAATGCGGACCACCCCGTGATGTTTATCTCACTCCTACTAGTGAATGTAATGTAACACACACCCATACAATGCGCAACACCCCGTGATGTTTTTCTCACTCAACTAGTGAATCTAATGTAACACAGACCCATACAATGCGCACCACCCCGTGATGTTTTTCTCACTCCTACTAGTGAATGTAATGTAACACACACCCATACAATGCGCACCACCCCTTGATGTTTTTCTCACTCCTACTAGTGAATGTAATGTAACACACACCCATACAATGCGCACCACCCCGTGATGTTTTTCTCACTCCTACTAGTGAATCTAATGTACCACACACCCATACAATGCGCACCACCGCGTGATGTTTTGCTCACTCCTACTAGTGAATGTAATGTACCACACACCCATACAATGCGCACCACCCCGTGATGTTTTTCTCACTCCTAGTAGTGAATGTAATGTAACACACACCCATACAATGCGCACCACCCCGTGATGTTTTTCTCACTCCTACTAGTGAATGTAATGTAACACACACCCATACAATGCGCACCACCCCGTGATGTTTTTCTCACTCCTACTAGTGAATGTAATGTAACACACACCCATACAATGCGCACCACCCCGTGATGTTTTTCTCACTCCTACTAGTGAATCTAATGTAACACACACCCATACAATGCGCACCACCCCGTGATGTTTTTCTCACTCCTAGTAGTGAATGTAATGTAACACACACCCATACAATGCGCACCACCCCGTGATGTTTTTCTCACTCCTACTAGTGAATGTAATGTAACACACACCCATACAATGCGCACCACCCCGTGATGTTTTTCTCACTCCTACTAGTGAATGTAATGTAACACACACCCATACAATGCGCACCACCCCGTGATGTTTTTCCACTCCTACTAGTGAATGTAATGTAACACACACCCATACAATGCGCACCACCCCTTGATGTTTTTCTCACTCCCACTAGTGAATGTAATGTAACACACACCCATACAATGCGCACCACCCCGTGATGTTTTTCTCACTCCTACTAGTGAATGTAATGTAACACACACCCATACAATGCGCACCACCCCGTGATGTTTTTCCACTCCTACTAGTGAATGTATTGTAACACACACCCATACAATGCGCACCACCCCGTGATGTTTATCTCACTCCTACTAGTGAATGTAATGTAACACACACCCATACAATGCGCACCACCCCGTGATGTTTTTCTCACTCAACTAGTGAATCTAATGTAACACAGACCCATACAATGCGCACCACCCCGTGATGTTTTTCTCACTCCTACTAGTGAATGTAATGTAACACACACCCATACAATGCGCACCACCCCTTGATGTTTTTCTCACTCCTACTAGTGAATGTAATGTAACACACACCCATACAATGCGCACCACCCCGTGATGTTTTTCTCACTCCTACTAGTGAATGTAATGTAACACACACCCATACAATGCGCACCACCCCGTGATGTTTTGCTCACTCCTACTAGTGAATGTAATGTAACACACACCCATACAATGCGCACCACCCCGTGATGTTTTTCCACTCCTACTAGTGAATGTATTGTAACACACACCCATACAATGCGGACCTCCCCGTGATGTTTATCTCACTCCTACTAGTGAATGTAATGTAACACACACCCATACAATGCGCAACACCCCGTGATGTTTTTCTCACTCAACTAGTGAATCTAATGTAACACAGACCCATACAATGCGCACCACCCCGTGATGTTTTTCTCACTCCTACTAGTGAATGTAATGTAACACACACCCATACAATGCGCACCACCCCGTGATGTTTTTCTCACTCCTACTAGTGAATGTAATGTAACACACACCCATACAATGCGCACCACCCCGTGATGTTTTTCCACTCCTACTAGTGAATGTAATGTAACACACACCCATACAATGCGCACCACCCCGTGATGTTTTTCCACTCCTACTAGAGAATGTAATGTAACACACACCCATAAAATGCGCACCACCCCGTGATGTTTTTCTCACTCCTACTAGTGAATGTAATGTAACACACACCCATACAATGCGCACCACCCCGTGATGTTTTTCTCACTCCTACTAGTGAATGTAATGTAACACACACCCATACAATGCGCACCACCCCGTGATGTTTTTCCACTCCTACTAGTGAATGTATTGTAACACACACTCATACAATGCGCACCACCCCTTGATGTTTTTCTCACTCCTACTAGTGAATCTAATGTAACACACACCCATACAATGCGCACCACCCCGTGATGTTTTTCTCACTCCTAGTAGTGAATGTAATGTAACACACACCCATACAATGCGCACCACCCCGTGATGTTTTTCTCACTCCTACTAGTGAATGTAATGTAACACACACAAATACAATGCGCACCACCCCGTGATGTTTTTCTCACTCCTACTAGTGAATGTAATGTAACACACACCCATACAATGCGCACCACCCCGTGATGTTTTTCCACTCCTACTAGTGAATGTAATGTAACACACACCCATACAATGCGCACAACCCCGTGATGTTTTTCTCACTCCTACTAGAGAATGTAATGTAACACACACCCATACAATGCGCACCACCCCGTGATGTTTTTCTCACTCCTAATAGTGAATGTAATGTAACACACACCCATACAATGCGCACCACCCCGTGATGTTTTTCTCACTCCTACTAGTGAATGTAATGTAACACACACCCATACAATGCGCACCACCCCGTGATGTTTTTCCACTCCTACTAGTGAATGTATTGTAACACACACCCATACAATGCGCACCACCCCGTGATGTTTATCTCACTCCTACTAGTGAATGTAATGTAACACACACCCATACAATGCGCACCACCCCGTGATGTTTTTCTCACTCAACTAGTGAATCTAATGTAACACAGACCCATACAATGCGCACCACCCCGTGATGTTTTTCTCACTCCTACTAGTGAATGTAATGTAACACACACCCATACAATGCGCACCACCCCTTGATGTTTTTCTCACTCCTACTAGTGAATGTAATGTAACACACACCCATACAATGCGCACCACCCCGTGATGTTTTTCTCACTCCTACTAGTGAATGTAATGTAACACACACCCATACAATGCGCACCACCCCGTGATGTTTTGCTCACTCCTACTAGTGAATGTAATGTAACACACACCCATACAATGCGCACCACCCCGTGATGTTTTTCCACTCCTACTAGTGAATGTATTGTAACACACACCCATACAATGCGGACCTCCCCGTGATGTTTATCTCACTCCTACTAGTGAATGTAATGTAACACACACCCATACAATGCGCAACACCCCGTGATGTTTTTCTCACTCAACTAGTGAATCTAATGTAACACAGACCCATACAATGCGCACCACCCCGTGATGTTTTTCTCACTCCTACTAGTGAATGTAATGTAACACACACCCATACAATGCGCACCACCCCGTGATGTTTTTCTCACTCCTACTAGTGAATGTAATGTAACACACACCCATACAATGCGCACCACCCCGTGATGTTTTTCCACTCCTACTAGTGAATGTAATGTAACACACACCCATACAATGCGCACCACCCCGTGATGTTTTTCCACTCCTACTAGAGAATGTAATGTAACACACACCCATACAATGCGCACCACCCCGTGATGTTTTTCTCACTCCTACTAGTGAATGTAATGTAACACACACCCATACAATGTGCACCACCCCGTGATGTTTTTCTCACTCCTACTAGTGAATGTAATGTAACACACACCCATACAATGCGCACCACCCCGTGATGTTTTTCCACTCCTACTAGTGAATGTATTGTAACACACACTCATACAATGCGCACCACCCCTTGATGTTTTTCTCACTCCTACTAGTGAATCTAATGTAACACACACCCATACAATGCGCACCACCCCGTGATGTTTTTCTCACTCCTACTAGTGAATGTAATGTAACACACACCCATACAATGCGCACCACCCCGTGATGTTTTGCTCACTCCTACTAGTGAATCTAATGTACCACACACCCATACAATGCGCACCACCCCGTGATGTTTTTCTCACTCCTAGTAGTGAATGTAATGTAACACACACCCATACAATGCGCACCACCCCGTGATGTTTTTCTCACTCCTACTAGTGAATGTAATGTAACACACACCCATACAATGCGCACCACCCCGTGATGTTTTTCTCACTCCTACTAGTGAATGTAATGTAACACACACCCATACAATGCGCACCACCCCGTGATGTTTTTGTCACTCCTACTAGTGAATCTAATGTAACACACACCCATACAATGCGCACCACCCCTTGATGTTTTTCTCACTCCTACTAGTGAATCTAATGTAACACACACCCATACAATGCGCACAACCCCGTGATGTTTTTCTCACTCCTACTAGAGAATGTAATGTAACACACACCCATACAATGCGCACCACCCCGTGATGTTTTTCTCACTCCTACTAGTGAATGTAATGTAACACACACCCATACAATGCGCACCACCCCGTGATGTTTTTCTCACTCCTACTAGTGAATGTAATGTAACACACACCCATACAATGCGCACCACCCCGTGATGTTTTTCCACTCCTACTAGTGAATGTATTGTAACACACACCCATACAATGCGGACCACCCCGTGATGTTTATCTCACTCCTACTAGTGAATGTAATGTAACACACACCCATACAATGCGCAACACACCGTGATGTTTTTCTCACTCAACTAGTGAATCTAATGTAACACACACCCATACAATGCGTACCACCCCGTGATGTTTTTCTCACTCCTACTAGTGAATCTAATGTACCACACACCCATACAATGCGCACCACCCCGTGATGTTTTGCTCACTCCTACTAGTGAATCTAATGTACCACACACCCATACAATGCGCACCACCCCGTGATGTTTTTCCACTCCTACTAGTGAATGTATTGTAACACACACCCATACAATGCGCACCACCCCGTGATGTTTATCTCACTCCTACTAGTGAATGTAATGTAACACACACCCATACAATGCGCACCACCCCGTGATGTTTTTCTCACTCAACTAGTGAATCTAATGTAACACAGACCCATACAATGCGCACCACCCCGTGATGTTTTTCTCACTCCTACTAGTGAATGTAATGTAACACACACCCATACAATGCGCACCACCCCTTGATGTTTTTCTCACTCCTACTAGTGAATGTAATGTAACACACACCCATACAATGCGCACCACCCCGTGATGTTTTTCTCACTCCTACTAGTGAATGTAATGTAACACACACCCATACAATGCGCACCACCCCGTGATGTTTTGCTCACTCCTACTAGTGAATGTAATGTAACACACACCCATACAATGCGCACCACCCCGTGATGTTTTTCCACTCCTACTAGTGAATGTATTGTAACACACACCCATACAATGCGGACCTCCCCGTGATGTTTATCTCACTCCTACTAGTGAATGTAATGTAACACACACCCATACAATGCGCAACACCCCGTGATGTTTTTCTCACTCAACTAGTGAATCTAATGTAACACAGACCCATACAATGCGCACCACCCCGTGATGTTTTTCTCACTCCTACTAGTGAATGTAATGTAACACACACCCATACAATGCGCACCACCCCGTGATGTTTTTCTCACTCCTACTAGTGAATGTAATGTAACACACACCCATACAATGCGCACCACCCCGTGATGTTTTTCCACTCCTACTAGTGAATGTAATGTAACACACACCCATACAATGCGCACCACCCCGTGATGTTTTTCCACTCCTACTAGAGAATGTAATGTAACACACACCCATAAAATGCGCACCACCCCGTGATGTTTTTCTCACTCCTACTAGTGAATGTAATGTAACACACACCCATACAATGCGCACCACCCCGTGATGTTTTTCTCACTCCTACTAGTGAATGTAATGTAACACACACCCATACAATGCGCACCACCCCGTGATGTTTTTCCACTCCTACTAGTGAATGTATTGTAACACACACTCATACAATGCGCACCACCCCTTGATGTTTTTCTCACTCCTACTAGTGAATCTAATGTAACACACACCCATACAATGCGCACCACCCCGTGATGTTTTTCTCACTCCTAGTAGTGAATGTAATGTAACACACACCCATACAATGCGCACCACCCCGTGATGTTTTTCTCACTCCTACTAGTGAATGTAATGTAACACACACAAATACAATGCGCACCACCCCGTGATGTTTTTCTCACTCCTACTAGTGAATGTAATGTAACACACACCCATACAATGCGCACCACCCCGTGATGTTTTTCCACTCCTACTAGTGAATGTAATGTAACACACACCCATACAATGCGCACAACCCCGTGATGTTTTTCTCACTCCTACTAGAGAATGTAATGTAACACACACCCATACAATGCGCACCACCCCGTGATGTTTTTCTCACTCCTAATAGTGAATGTAATGTAACACACACCCATACAATGCGCACCACCCCGTGATGTTTTTCTCACTCCTACTAGTGAATGTAATGTAACACACACCCATACAATGCGCACCACCCCGTGATGTTTTTCCACTCCTACTAGTGAATGTATTGTAACACACACCCATACAATGCGCACCACCCCGTGATGTTTATCTCACTCCTACTAGTGAATGTAATGTAACACACACCCATACAATGCGCACCACCCCGTGATGTTTTTCTCACTCAACTAGTGAATCTAATGTAACACAGACCCATACAATGCGCACCACCCCGTGATGTTTTTCTCACTCCTACTAGTGAATGTAATGTAACACACACCCATACAATGCGCACCACCCCTTGATGTTTTTCTCACTCCTACTAGTGAATGTAATGTAACACACACCCATACAATGCGCACCACCCCGTGATGTTTTTCTCACTCCTACTAGTGAATGTAATGTAACACACACCCATACAATGCGCACCACCCCGTGATGTTTTGCTCACTCCTACTAGTGAATGTAATGTAACACACACCCATACAATGCGCACCACCCCGTGATGTTTTTCCACTCCTACTAGTGAATGTATTGTAACACACACCCATACAATGCGGACCTCCCCGTGATGTTTATCTCACTCCTACTAGTGAATGTAATGTAACACACACCCATACAATGCGCAACACCCCGTGATGTTTTTCTCACTCAACTAGTGAATCTAATGTAACACAGACCCATACAATGCGCACCACCCCGTGATGTTTTTCTCACTCCTACTAGTGAATGTAATATAACACACACCCATACAATGCGCACCACCCCGTGATGTTTTTCTCACTCCTACTAGTGAATGTAATGTAACACACACCCATACAATGCGCACCACCCCGTGATGTTTTTCCACTCCTACTAGTGAATGTAATGTAACACACACCCATACAATGCGCACCACCCCGTGATGTTTTTCCACTCCTACTAGAGAATGTAATGTAACACACACCCATACAATGCGCACCACCCCGTGATGTTTTTCTCACTCCTACTAGTGAATGTAATGTAACACACACCCATACAATGTGCACCACCCCGTGATGTTTTTCTCACTCCTACTAGTGAATGTAATGTAACACACACCCATACAATGCGCACCACCCCGTGATGTTTTTCCACTCCTACTAGTGAATGTATTGTAACACACACTCATACAATGCGCACCACCCCTTGATGTTTTTCTCACTCCTACTAGTGAATCTAATGTAACACACATCCATACAATGCGCACCACCCCGTGATGTTTTTCTCACTCCTACTAGTGAATGTAATGTAACACACACCCATACAATGCGCACCACCCCGTGATGTTTTGCTCACTCCTACTAGTGAATCTAATGTACCACACACCCATACAATGCGCACCACCCCGTGATGTTTTTCTCACTCCTAGTAGTGAATGTAATGTAACACACACCCATACAATGCGCACCACCCCGTGATGTTTTTCTCACTCCTACTAGTGAATGTAATGTAACACACACCCATACAATGCGCACCACCCCGTGATGTTTTTCTCACTCCTACTAGTGAATGTAATGTAACACACACCCATACAATGCGCACCACCCCGTGATGTTTTTGTCACTCCTACTAGTGAATCTAATGTAACACACACCCATACAATGCGCACCACCCCTTGATGTTTTTCTCACTCCTACTAGTGAATCTAATGTAACACACACCCATACAATGCGCACAACCCCGTGATGTTTTTCTCACTCCTACTAGAGAATGTAATGTAACACACACCCATACAATGCGCACCACCCCGTGATGTTTTTCTCACTCCTACTAGTGAATGTAATGTAACACACACCCATACAATGCGCACCACCCCGTGATGTTTTTCTCACTCCTACTAGTGAATGTAATGTAACACACACCCATACAATGCGCACCACCCCGTGATGTTTTTCCACTCCTACTAGTGAATGTATTGTAACACACACCCATACAATGCGGACCACCCCGTGATGTTTATCTCACTCCTACTAGTGAATGTAATGTAACACACACCCATACAATGCGCAACACACCGTGATGTTTTTCTCACTCAACTAGTGAATCTAATGTAACACACACCCATACAATGCGTACCACCCCGTGATGTTTTTCTCACTCCTACTAGTGAATCTAATGCACCACACACCCATACAATGCGCACCACCCCGTGATGTTTTGCTCACTCCTACTAGTGAATCTAATGTACCACACACCCATACAATGCGCACCACCCCGTGATGTTTTTCTCACTCCTAGTAGTGAATGTAATGTAACACACACCCATACAATGCGCACCACCCCGTGATGTTTTTCTCACTCCTACTAGTGAATGTAATGTAACACACACCCATACAATGCGCACCACCCCGTGATGTTTTTCTCACTCCTACTAGTGAATCTAATGTAACACACACCCATACAATGCGCACCACCCCGTGATGTTTTTCTCACTCCTACTAGTGAATGTAATGAGACACACACCCATACAATGCGCACCACCCCGTGATGTTTTTCTCACTGCTACTAGTGAATGTAATGTAACACACACCCATACAATGCGCACCACCCCGTGATGATTTTTCTCACTCAACTAGTGAATGTAATGTAACACACACCCATACAATGCGCACCACCCCGTGATGTTTTTCTCACTCCTAGTAGTGAATGTAATGTAACACACACCCATACAATGCGCACCACCCCGTGATGTTTTTCTCACTCCTACTAGTGAATGTAATGTAACAAACACCCATACAATGCGCACCACCCCGTGATGTTTTTCTCACTCCTACTAGTGAATGTAATGTAACACACACCCATACAATGCGCACCACCCCGTGATGTTTTTCTCACTCCTACTAGTGAATGTAATGTAACACACACCCATACAATGCGCACCACACCGTGATGTTTTTCTCACTCCTACTAGTGAATCTAATGTAACACACACCCATACAATGCGCACCACCCCGTGATGTTTTTCTCACTCCTACTAGAGAATGTAATGTAACACACACCCATACAATGCGCACCACCCCGTGATGTTTTTCTCACTCCTACTAGTGAATGTAATGTAACACACACCCATACAATGCGCACCACCCCGTGATGTTTTTCTCACTCCTACTAGTGAATGTAATGTAACACACACCCATACAATGCGCACCACCCCGTGATGTTTTTCCACTCCTACTAGTGAATGTATTGTAACACACACCCATACAAGGCGGACCACCCCGTGATGTTTATCTCACTCCTCTAGTGAATGTAATGTAACACACACCCATACAATGCGCAACACACCGTGATGTTTTTCTCACTCAACTACTGAATCTAATGTAACACAGACCCATACAATGCGCACCACCCCGTGATGTTTTTCTCACTCCTACTAGTGAATGTAATGTAACACACACCCATACAATGCGCACCACCCTGTGATGTTTTTCTCACTCCTACTAGTGAATGTAATGTAACACACACCCATACAATGCGTACCACCCCGTGATGTTTTTCTCACTCCTACTAGTGAATCTAATGTACCACACACCCATACAGTGCGCACCACCCCGTGATGTTTTGCTCACTCCTACTAGTGAATCTAATGTACCACACACCCATACAATGCGCACCACCCCGTGATGTTTTTCTCACTCCTAGTAGTGAATGTAATGTAACACACACCCATACAATGCGCACCACCCCGTGATGTTTTTCTCACTGCTACTAGTGAATGTAATGTAACACACACCCATACGATGCGCACCACCCCGTGATGTTTTTCTCACTCCTACTAGTGAATGTAATGTAACACACACCCATACGATGCGCACCACCCCGTGATGTTTTTCCACTCCTACTAGTGAATGTATTGTAACACACACCCATACAATGCGCACCACCCCGTGATGTTTATCTCACTCCTACTAGTGAAAGTAATGTAACACACACCCATACAATGCGCACCACCCCGTGATGTTTTTCTCACTCAACTTGTGAATCTAATGTAACACACACCCATACAATGCGCACCACCCCGTGATGTTTTTCTCACTCCTACTAGTGAATGTAATGTAACACACACCCATACAATGCGCACCACACCTTGATGTTTTTCTCACTCCTACTAGTGAATGTAATGTAACACACACCCATACAATGCGCACCACCCCTTGATGTTTTTCTCACTCCTACTAGTGAATGTAATGTAACACACACCCATACAATGCGCACCACACCTTGATGTTTTTCTCACTCCTACTAGTGAATGTAATGTAACACACACCCATACAATGCGCACCACCCCGTGATGTTTTTCTCACTCCTACTAGTGAATGTAATGTAACACACACCCATACAATGCGCACCACCCCGTGATGTTTTTCTCACTCCTACTAGTGAATGTAATGTAACACACACCCATACAATGCGCACCACCCCGTGATGTTTTTCTCACTCCTACTAGTGAATGTAATGTAACACACACCCATACAATGCGCACCACCCCGTGATGTTTTTCTCACTCCTAGTAGTGAATGTAATGTAACACACACCCATACAATGCGCACCACCCCGTGATGTTTTTCTCAATCCTACTAGTGAATGTAATGTAACACACACCCATACAATGCGCACCACCCCGTGATGTTTTTCTCACTCCTACTAGTGAATGTAATGTAACACACACCCATACAATGCGCACCACACCGTGATGTTTTTCTCACTCCTACTAGTGAATCTAATGTAACACACACCCATACAATGCGCACCACCCCGTGATGTTTTTCTCACTCCTACTAGTGAATGTAATGTAACACACACGCATACAATGCGCACCACACCGTGATGTTTTTCTCACTCCTACTAGTGAATCTAATGTAACACACACCCATACAATGCGCACCACCCCGTGATGTTTTTCTCACTGCTACTAGTGAATCTAATGTAACACACACCCATACAATGCGCACCACCCCGTGATGTTTTTCTCACTCCTACTAGTGAATGTAATGTAACACACACCCATACAATGCGCACCACCCCGTGATGTTTTTCTCACTCCTACTAGAGAACGTAATGTAACACACACCCATACAATGCGCACCACCCCGTGATGTTTTTTTCACTCCTACTAGTGAATCTAATGTAACACACACGCATACAATGCGCACCACCCCGTGATGTTTTTCTCACTCGTACTAGTGAATGTAATGTAACACACACCCATACAATGCGCACCACCCCGTGATGTTTTTCTCACTGCTACTAGTGAATCTAATGTAACACACACCCATACAATGCGCACCACCCCGTGATGTTTTTCTCACTGCTACTAGTGAATCTAATGTAACACACACCCATACAACGCGCACCACCCCGTGATGTTTTTCTCACTGCTACTAGTGAATCTAATGTAACACACACCCATACAATGCGCACCACCCCGTGATGTTTTTCTCACTGCTACTAGTGAATCTAATGTAACACACACCCATACGATGCGCACCACCCCGTGATGTTTTTCTCACTGCTACTAGTGAATCTAATGTAACACACACCCATACGATGCGCACCACCCCGTGATGTTTTTCTCACTGCTACTAGTGAATGTAATGTAACACACACACATTCGATGCGCACCACCCCGTGATGTTTTTCTCACTGCTACTAGTGAATGTAATGTAACACACACCCATACAATGCGCACCACCCCGTGATGTTTTTCTCACTGCTACTAGTGAATGTAGTGTAACACACACCCATACAATGCGCACCACCCCGTGATGTTTTTCTCACTCCTACTAGTGAATGTAGTGTAACACACACCCATACAATGCGCACCACCCCGTGATGTTTTTCTCACTCCTACTAGTGAATGTAATGTAACACACACCCATACAATGCGCACCACCCCGTGATGTTTTTCTCACTCCTACTAGAGAACGTAATATAACACACACCCATACAATGCGCACCACCCCGTGATGTTTTTCTCACTCCTACTAGTGAATGTAATGTAACACACACCCATACAATGCGCACCACACCGTGATGTTTTTCTCACTCCTACTAGTGAATCTAATGTAACACACACCCATACAATGCGCACCACCCCGTGATGTTTTTCTCACTGCTACTAGTGAATCTAATGTAACACACACCCATACAATGCGCACCACCCCGTGATGTTTTTCTCACTCCTACTAGTGAATGTAATGTAACACACACCCATACAATGCGCACCACCCCGTGATGTTTTTCTCACTCCTACTAGTGAATGTAATGTAACACACACCCATACAATGCGCACCACCCCGTGATGTTTTTCTCACTCCTACTAGAGAATGTAATGTAACACACACCCATACAATGCGCACCACCCCGTGATGTTTTTCTCACTCCTACTAGTTAATGTAATGTAACACACACCCATACAATGCGCACCACCCCGTGATGTTTTTCTCACTCCTACTAGTGAATGTAATGTAACACACACCCATACAATGCGCACCACCCCGTGATGTTTTTCCACTCCTACTAGTGAATGTATTGTAACACACACCCATACAAGGCGGACCACCCCGTGATGTTAATCTCACTCCTCTAGTGAATGTAATGTAACACACACCCATACAATGCGCAACACACCGTGATGTTTTTCTCACTCAACTACTGAATCTAATGTAACACAGACCCATACAATGCGCACCACCCCGTGATGTTTTTCTCACTCCTACTAGTGAATGTAATGTAACACACACCCATACAATGCGCACCACCCTGTGATGTTTTTCTCACTCCTACTAGTGAATGTAATGTAACACACACCCATACAATGCGTACCACCCCGTGATGTTTTTCTCACTCCTACTAGTGAATCTAATGTACCACACACCCATACAGTGCGCACCACCCCGTGATGTTTTGCTCACTCCTACTAGTGAATCTAATGTACCACACACCCATACAATGCGCACCACCCCGTGATGTTTTTCTCACTCCTAGTAGTGAATGTAATGTAACACACACCCATACAATGCGCACCACCCCGTGATGTTTTTCTCACTGCTACTAGTGAATCTAATGTAACACACACCCATACGATGCGCACCACCCCGTGATGTTTTTCTCACTCCTACTAGTGAATGTAATGTAACACACACCCATACGATGCGCACCACCCCGTGATGTTTTTCCACTCCTACTAGTGAATGTATTGTAACACACACCCATACAATGCGCACCACCCCGTGATGTTTATCTCACTCCTACTAGTGAAAGTAATGTAACACACACCCATACAATGCGCACCACCCCGTGATGTTTTTCTCACTCAACTAGTGAATCTAATGTAACACACACCCATACAATGCGCACCACCCCGTGATGTTTTTCTCACTCCTACTAGTGAATGTAATGTAACACACACCCATACAATGTGCACCACACCTTGATGTTTTTCTCACTCCTACTAGTGAATGTAATGTAACACACACCCATACAATGCGCACCACCCCTTGATGTTTTTCTCACTCCTACTAGTGAATGTAATGTAACACACACCCATACAATGCGCACCACACCTTGATGTTTTTCTCACTCCTACTAGTGAATGTAATGTAACACACACCCATACAATGCGCACCACCCCGTGATGTTTTTCTCACTCCTACTAGTGAATGTAATGTAACACACACCCATACAATGCGCACCACCCCGTGATGTTTTTCTCACTCCTACTAGTGAATGTAATGTAACACACACCCATACAATGCGCACCACCCCGTGATGTTTTCTCACTCCTACTAGTGAATGTAATGTAACACACACCCATACAATGCGCACCACCCCGTGATGTTTTTCTCACTCCTAGTAGTGAATGTAATGTAACACACACCCATACAATGCGCACCACCCCGTGATGTTTTTCTCAATCCTACTAGTGAATGTAATGTAACACACACCCATACAATGCGCACCACCCCGTGATGTTTTTCTCACTCCTACTAGTGAATGTAATGTAACACACACCCATACAATGCGCACCACACCGTGATGTTTTTCTCACTCCTACTAGTGAATCTAATGTAACACACACCCATACAATGCGCACCACCCCGTGATGTTTTTCTCACTCCTACTAGTGAATGTAATGTAACACACACGCATACAATGCGCACCACACCGTGATGTTTTTCTCACTCCTACTAGTGAATCTAATGTAACACACACCCATACAATGCGCACCACCCCGTGATGTTTTTCTCACTGCTACTAGTGAATCTAATGTAACACACACCCATACAATGCGCACCACCCCGTGATGTTTTTCTCACTCCTACTAGTGAATGTAATGTAACACACACCCATACAATGCGCACCACCCCGTGATGTTTTTCTCACTCCTACTAGAGAACGTAATGTAACACACACCCATACAATGCGCACCACCCCGTGATGTTTTTTTCACTCCTACTAGTGAATCTAATGTAACACACACGCATACAATGCGCACCACCCCGTGATGTTTTTCTCACTCGTACTAGTGAATGTAATGTAACACACACCCATACAATGCGCACCACCCCGTGATGTTTTTCTCACTGCTACTAGTGAATCTAATGTAACACACACCCATACAATGCGCACCACCCCGTGATGTTTTTCTCACTGCTACTAGTGAATCTAATGTAACACACACCCATACAACGCGCACCACCCCGTGATGTTTTTCTCACTGCTACTAGTGAATCTAATGTAACACACACCCATACAATGCGCACTACCCCGTGATGTTTTTCTCACTGCTACTAGTGAATCTAATGTAACACACACCCATACGATGCGCACCACCCCGTGATGTTTTTCTCACTGCTACTAGTGAATGTAATGTAACACACACCCATACAATGCGCACCACCCCCGTGATGTTTTTCTCACTGCTACTAGTGAATGTAGTGTAACACACACCCATACAATGCGCACCACCCCGTGATGTTTTTCTCACTCCTACTAGTGAATGTAGTGTAACACACACCCATACAATGCGCACCACCTCGTGATGTTTTTCTCACTCCTACTAGTGAATGTAATGTAACACACACCCATACAATGCGCACCACCCCGTGATGTTTTTCTCACTCCTACTAGAGAACGTAATATAACACACACCCATACAATGCGCACCACCCCGTGATGTTTTTCTCACTCCTACTAGTGAATGTAATGTAACACACACCCATACAATGCGCACCACACCGTGATGTTTTTCTCACTCCTACTAGTGAATCTAATGTAACACACACCCATACAATGCGCACCACCCCGTGATGTTTTTCTCACTGCTACTAGTGAATCTAATGTAACACACACCCATACAATGCGCACCACCCCGTGATGTTTTTCTCACTCCTACTAGTGAATTAATGTAACACACACCCATACAATGCGCACCACCCCGTGATGTTTTTCTCACTCCTACTAGAGAACGTAATGTAACACACACCCATACAATGCGCACCACCCCGTGATGTTTTTTTCACTCCTACTAGTGAATCTAAATGTAACACACACGCATACAATGCGCACCACCCCGTGATGTTTTTCTCACTCGTACTAGTGAATGTAATGTAACACACACCCATACAATGCGCACCACCCCGTGATGTTTTTCTCACTGCTACTAGTGAATCTAATGTAACACACACCCATACAATGCGCACCACCCCGTGATGTTTTTCTCTCTGCTACTAGTGAATCTAATGTAACACACACCCATACAACGCGCACCACCCCGTGATGTTTTTCTCACTGCTACTAGTGAATCTAATGTAACACACACCCCATACGATGCGCACCACCCTGTGATGTTTTTCTCACTGCTACTAGTGAATCTAATGTAACACACACCCATACGATGCGCACCACCCCGTGATGTTTTTCTCACTGCTACTAGTGAATCTAATGTAACACACACCCATACGATGCGCACCACCCCGTGATGTTTTTCTCACTGCTACTAGTGAATGTAATGTTACACACACCCATACAATGCGCACCACCCCGTGATGTTTTTCTCACTGCTACTAGTGAATGTAATGTAACACACACACATTCGATGCGCACCACCCCGTGATGTTTTTCTCACTGCTACTAGTGAATGTAATGTAACACACACCCATACAATGCGCACCACCCCGTGATGTTTTTCTCACTGCTACTAGTGAATGTAGTGTAACACACACCCATACAATGCGCACCACCCCGTGTTGTTTTTCTCACTCCTACTAGTGAATGTAGTGTAACACACACCCATACAATGCGCACCACCCCGTGATGTTTTTCTCACTCCTACTAGTGAATGTAATGTAACACACACCCATACAATGCGCACCACCCCGTGATGTTTTTCTCACTCCTACTAGAGAATGTAATATAACACACACCCATACAATGCGCACCACCCCGTGATGTTTTTCTCACTCCTACTAGTGAATGTAATGTAACACACACCCATACAATGCGCACCACACCGTGATGTTTTTCTCACTCCTACTAGTGAATCTAATGTAACACACACCCATACAATGCGCACCACCCCGTGATGTTTTTCTCACTGCTACTAGTGAATCTAATGTAACACACACCCATACAATGCGCACCACACCGTGATGTTTTTCTCACTCCTACTAGTGAATGTAATGTAACACACACCCATACAATGCGCACCACCCCGTGATGTTTTTCTCACTCCTACTAGAGAACGTAATGTAACACACACCCATACAATGCGCACCACCCCGTGATGTTTTTTTCACTCCTACTAGTGAATCTAATGTAACACACACACATACAATGCGCACCACCCCGTGATGTTTTTCTCACTCGTACTAGTGAATGTAATGTAACACACACCCATACAATGCGCACCACCCCGTAATGATTTTCTCACTGCTACTAGTGAATCTAATGTAGCACACACGCATGCAATGCGCACCACCCGTGATGTTTTTCTCACTGCTACTAGTGAATCTAATGTAACACACACCCATACAATGCGCACCACCCCGTGATGTTTTTCTCACTGCTACTAGTGAATCTAATGTAACACACACCCATACAACGCGCACCACCCCGTGATGTTTTTCTCACTGCTACTAGTGAATCTAATGTAACACACACCCATACAATGCGCACCAACCCCGTGATGTTTTTCTCACTGCTACTAGTGAATCTAATGTAACACACACCCATACGATGCGCACCACCCCGTGATGTTTTTCTCACTGCTACTAGTGAATCTAATGTAACACACACCCATACGATGCGCACCACCCCGTGATGTTTTTCTCACTGCTACTAGTGAATGTAATGTAACACAACCCATTCGATGCGCCACCACCCCGTGATGTTTTTTCTCACTGCTACTAGTGAATGTAATGTAACACACACCCATACGATGCGCACCACCCCGTGATGTTTTTCTCACTCCTACTAGTGAATGTAATGTAACACACACCCATACAATGCGCACCACCCCGTGATGTTTTTCTCAATCCTACTAGTGAATCTAATGTAACACACACGGCATTACAATGCGCATCACCCCGTGATGTTTTTCTCACTCCTACTAGTGAATGTAATGTAACACACACCCATACAATGCGCACCACCCCGTGATGTTTTTCTCACTGCTACTAGTGAATCTAATGTAGCACACACCCATACAATGCGCACCACCCCGTGATGATTTTCTCACTGCTACTAGTGAATCTAATGTAACACACACCCATACAATGCGCACCACCCCGTGATGTTTTTCTCACTGCTACTAGTGAATCTAATGTAACACACACCCATACGATGCGCACCACCCCGTGATGTTTTTCTCACTGCTACTAGTGAATCTAATGTAACACACACCCATACGATGCGCACCACCCCGTGATGTTTTTCTCACTGCTACTAGTGAATCTAATGTAACACACACCCATACGATGCGCACCACCCCGTGATGTTTTTCTCACTGCTACTAGTGAATCTAATGTAACACACACCCATACGATGCGCACCACCCCGTGATGTTTTTCTCACTGCTACTAGTGAATGTAATGTAACACACACCCATTCGATGCGCACCACCCCGTGATGTTTTTCTCACTGCTACTAGTGAATGTAATGTAACACACACCCATACAATGCGCACCACCCCGTGATGTTTTTCTCACTCCTACTAGTGAATGTAATGTAACACACACCCATACAATGCGCACCACCCCGTGATGTTTTTCTCACTCCTACTAGAGAACGTAATGTAACACACACCCATACAATGCGCACCACCCCGTGATGTTTTTTTCACTCCTACTAGTGAATCTAATGTAACACACACACATACAATGCGCACCACCCCGTGATGTTTTTCTCACTCGTACTAGTGAATGTAATGTAACACACACCCATACAATGCGCACCACCCCGTAATGATTTTCTCACTGCTACTAGTGAATCTAATGTAGCACACACCCATGCAATGCGCACCACCCCGTGATGTTTTTCTCACTGCTACTAGTGAATCTAATGTAACACACACCCATACAATGCGCACCACCCCGTGATGTTTTTCTCACTGCTACTAGTGAATCTAATGTAACACACACCCATACAACGCGCACCACCCCGTGATGTTTTTCTCACTGCTACTAGTGAATCTAATGTAACACACACCCATACAATGCGCACCACCCCGTGATGTTTTTCTCACTGCTACTAGTGAATCTAATGTAACACACACCCATACGATGCGCACCACCCCGTGATGTTTTTCTCACTGCTACTAGTGAATCTAATGTAACACACACCCATACGATGCGCACCACCCCGTGATGTTTTTCTCACTGCTACTAGTGAATGTAATGTAACACAACCCATTCGATGCGCACCACCCCGTGATGTTTTTCTCACTGCTACTAGTGAATGTAATGTAACACACACCCATACGATGCGCACCACCCCGTGATGTTTTTCTCACTCCTACTAGTGAATGTAATGTAACACACACCCATACAATGCGCACCACCCCGTGATGTTTTTCTCAATCCTACTAGTGAATCTAATGTAACACACACGCATACAATGCGCATCACCCCGTGATGTTTTTCTCACTCCTACTAGTGAATGTAATGTAACACACACCCATACAATGCGCACCACCCCGTGATGTTTTTCTCACTGCTACTAGTGAATCTAATGTAGCACACACCCATACAATGCGCACCACCCCGTGATGATTTTCTCACTGCTACTAGTGAATCTAATGTAACACACACCCATACAATGCGCACCACCCCGTGATGTTTTTCTCACTGCTACTAGTGAATCTAATGTAACACACACCCATACGATGCGCACCACCCCGTGATGTTTTTCTCACTGCTACTAGTGAATCTAATGTAACACACACCCATACGATGCGCACCACCCCGTGATGTTTTTCTCACTGCTACTAGTGAATCTAATGTAACACACACCCATACGATGCGCACCACCCCGTGATGTTTTTCTCACTGCTACTAGTGAATCTAATGTAACACACACCCATACGATGCGCACCACCCCGTGATGTTTTTCTCACTGCTACTAGTGAATGTAATGTAACACACACCCATTCGATGCGCACCACCCCGTGATGTTTTTCTCACTGCTACTAGTGAATGTAATGTAACACACACCCATACAATGCGCACCACCCCGTGATGTTTTTCTCACTCCTACTAGTGAATGTAATGTAACACACACCCATACAATGCGCACCACCCCGTGATGTTTTTCTCACTCCTACTAGTGAATGTAATGTAACACACACCCATACAATGCGCACCACCCCGTGATGTATTTCTCACTCCTACTAGTGAATGTAATGTAACACACACCCATACAATGCGCACCACTCCGTGATGTTTTTCTCACTCCTACTAGTGAATCTAATGTAACACACACCCATACAATGCGCACCACCCCGTGATGTTTTTCTCACTCCTACTAGTGAATCTAATGTAACACACACCCATACAATGCGCACAACCCCGTGATGTTTTTCTCACTCCTACTAGAGAATGTAATGTAACACACACCCATACAATGCGCACCACCCCGTGATGTTTTTCTCACTGCTACTAGTGAATCTAATGTAGCACACACCCATACAATGCGCACCACCCCGTGATGTTTTTCTCACTGCTACTAGTGAATCTAATGTAACACACACCCATACAACGCGCACCACCCCGTGATGTTTTTCTCACTGCTACTAGTGAATCTAATGTAACACACACCCATACAATGCGCACCACCCCGTGATGTTTTTCTCACTCCTACTAGTGAATCTAATGTAACACACACCCATACAATGCGCACCACCCCGTGATGTTTTTCTCACTGCTACTAGTGAATCTAATGTAACACACACCCATACGATGCGCACCACCCCGTGATGTTTTTCTCACTGCTACTAGTGAATCTAATGTAACACACACCCATACGATGCGCACCACCCCGTGATGTTTTTCTCACTGCTACTAGTGAATGTAATGTAACACACACCCATTCGATGCGCACCACCACGTGATGTTTTTCTCACTGCTACTAGTGAATGTAATGTAACACACACCCATACGATGCGCACCACCCCGTGATGTTTTTCTCACTCCTACTAGTGAATGTAATGTAACACACACCCATACAATGCGCACCACCCCGTGATGTTTTTCTCACTCCTACTAGTGAATGTAATGTAACACACACCCATACAATGCGCAACACACCGTGATGTTTTTCTCACTCCTACTAGTGAATGTAATGTAACACACACCCATACAATGCGCACCACCCGTGATGTTTTTCTCACTCCTACTAGAGAACGTAATGTAACACACACCCATACAATGCGCACCACCCCGTGATGTTTTTTTCACTCCTACTAGTGAATCTAATGTAACACACACGCATACAATGCGCACCACCCCGTGATGTTTTTCTCACTCGTACTAGTGAATGTAATGTAACACACACCCATACAATGCGCACCACCCCGTGATGTTTTTCTCACTGCTACTAGTGAATCTAATGTAGCACACACCCATACAATGCGCACCACCCCGTGATGTTTTTCTCACTGCTACTAGTGAATCTAATGTAACACACACCCATACAATGCGCACCACTCCGTGATGTTTTTCTCACTGCTACTAGTGAATCTAATGTAACACACACCCATACAATGCGCACCACCACGTGATGTTTTTCTCACTGCTACTAGTGAATCTAATGTAACACACACCCATACGATGCGCACCACCCCGTGATGTTTTTCTCACTGCTACTAGTGAATCTAATGTAACACACACCCATACGATGCGCACCACCCCGTGATGTTTTTCTCACTGCTACTAGTGAATCTAATGTAACACACACCCATACGATGCGCACCACCCTGTGATGTTTTTCTCACTGCTACTAGTGAATGTAATGTAACACACACCCATTCGATGCGCACCACCCCGTGATGTTTTTCTCACTGCTACTAGTACAAGTAATGTAACACACACCCATACAATGCGCACCACCCCGTGATGTTTTTCTCACTCCTACTAGTGAATGTAATGTAACACACACCCATACAATGCGCACCACCCCGTGATGTTTTTCTCACTCCTACTAGTGAATGTAATGTAACACACACCCATACAATGCGCACCACCCCGTGATGTATTTCTCACTCCTACTAGTGAATGTAATATAACACACACCCATACAATGCGCACCACTCCGTGATGTTTTTCTCACTCCTACTAGTGAATCTAATGTAACACACACCCATACAATGCGCACCACCCCGTGATGTTTTTCTCACACCTACTAGTGAATCTAATGTAACACACACCCATACAATGCGCACAACCCCGTGATGTTTTTCTCACTCCTACTAGAGAATGTAATGTAACACACACCCATACAATGCGCACCACCCCGTGATGTTTTTCTCATTCCTACTAGTGAATGTAATGTAACACACACCCATACAATGCGCACCACCCCGTGATGTTTTTCTCACTCCTACTAGTGAATGTAATGTAACACACACCCATACAATGCGCACCACCCCGTGATGTTTTTCCACTCCTACTAGTGAATGTATTGTAACACACACCCATACAATGCGCACCACCCCGTGATGTTTATCTCACTCCTACTAGTGAATGTAATGTAACACACACCCATACAATGCGCACCACCCCGTGATGTTTTTCTCACTCAACTAGTGAATCTAATGTAACACAGACCCATACAATGCGCACCACCCCGTGATGTTTTTCTCACTCCTACTAGTGAATGTAATGTAACACACACCCATACAATGCGCACCACCCCTTGATGTTTTTCTCACTCCTACTAGTGAATGTAATGAAACACACACCCATACAATGCGCACCACCCCGTGATGTTTTTCTCACTCCTACTAGTGAATGTAATGTAACACACACGCATACAATGCGCACCACACCGTGATGTTTTTCTCACTCCTACTAGTGAATCTAATGTAACACACACCTATACAATGCGCACCACCCCGTGATGTTTTTCTCACTGCTACTAGTGAATCTAATGTAACACACACCCATACAATGCGCACCACCCCGTGATGTTTTTCTCACTCCTACTAGTGAATGTAATGTAACACACACCCATACAATGCGCACCACCCCGTGATGTTTTTCTCACTCCTACTAGAGAACGTAATGTAACACACACCCATACAATGCACACCACCCCGTGATGTTTTTTTCACTCCTACTAGTGAATCTAATGTAACACACACGCATACAATGCGCACCACCCCGTGATGTTTTTCTCACTCGTACTAGTGAATGTAATGTAACACACACCCATACAATGCGCACCACCCCGTGATGTTTTTCTCACTGCTACTAGTGAATCTAATGTAGCACACACCCATACAATGCGCACCACCCCGTGATGTTTTTCTCACTGCTACTAGTGAATCTAATGTAACACACACCCATACAATGCGCACCACCCCGTGATGTTTTTCTCACTGCTACTAGTGAATCTAATGTAACACACACCCATACAACGCGCACCACCCCGTGATGTTTTTC
The DNA here is from genome assembly GCF_034190915.1 of Cavia porcellus. NCBI lineage: Eukaryota > Metazoa > Chordata > Mammalia > Rodentia > Caviidae > Cavia > Cavia porcellus. The sequence continues at coordinate 34,924 of NW_026947647.1, read as the reverse complement.
TCACTGCTACTAGTGAATCTAATGTAACACACACCCATACAATGCGCACCACCCCGTGATGTTTTTCTCACTGCTACTAGTGAATCTAATGTAACACACACCCATAAGATGCGCACCACCCCGTGATGTTTTTCTCACTGCTACTAGTGAATCTAATGTAACACACACCCATACGATGCGCACCACCCCGTGATGTTTTTCTCACTGCTACTAGTGAATGTAATGTAACACACACCCATTCGATGCGCACCACCCCGTGATGTTTTTCTCACTGCTACTAGTGAATGTAATGTAACACACACCCATACAATGCGCACCACCCCGTGATGTTTTTCTCACTGCTACTAGTGAATGTAGTGTAACACACACCCATAAAATGCGCACCACCCCGTGATGTTTTTCTCACTCCTACTAGTGAATGTAGTGTAACACACACCCATACAATACGCACCACCCCGTGATGTTTTTCTCACTCCTACTAGTGAATGTAATGTAACACACACCCATACAATGCGCACCACCCCGTGATGTTTTTCTCACTCCTACTAGAGAACGTAATATAACACACACCCATACAATGCGCACCACCCCGTGATGTTTTTCTCACTCCTACTAGTGAATGTAATGTAACACACACCCATACAATGCGCACCACACCGTGATGTTTTTCTCACTCCTACTAGTGAATCTAATGTAACACACACCCATACAATGCGCACCACCCCGTGATGTTTTTCTCACTGCTACTAGTGAATCTAATGTAACACACACCCATACAATGCGCACCACCCCGTGATGTTTTTCTCACTCCTACTAGTGAATGTAATGTAACACACACCCATACAATGCGCACCACCCCGTGATGTTTTTCTCACTCCTACTAGAGAACATAATGTAACACACACCCATACAATGCGAACCACCCCGTGATGTGTTTTTCACTCCTACTAGTGAATCTAATGTAACACACACACATACAATGCGCACCACCCCGTGATGTTTTTCTCACTCGTACTAGTGAATGTAATGTAACACACACCCATACAATGCGCACCACCCCGTAATGTTTTTCTCACTGCTACTAGTGAATCTAATGTAGCACACACCCATACAATGCGCACCACCCCGTGATGTTTTTCTCACTGCTACTAGTGAATCTAATGTAACACACACCCATACAATGCGCACCACCCCGTGATGTTTTTCTCACTGCTACTAGTGAATCTAATGTAACACACACCCATACAACGCGCACCACCCCGTGATGTTTTTCTCACTGCTACTAGTGAATCTAATGTAACACACACCCATACGATGCGCACCACCCCGTGATGTTTTTCTCACTGCTACTAGTGAATCTAATGTAACACACACCCATACGATGCGCACCACCCCGTGATGTTTTTCTCACTGCTACTAGTGAATCTAATGTAACACACACCCATACGATGCGCACCACCCCGTGATGTTTTTCTCACTCCTACTAGTGAATCTAATGTAACACACACCCATACAATGCGCACCACCCCGTGATGTTTTTCTCACTCCTACTAGTGAATCTAAAGTGACACACACCAATTCAATGCGCACCACCCCGTGATGTTTTTCTCACTCCTACTAGTGAATCTAATGTGACACACACCCATACAATGCGCACCACCCCGTGATGTTTTTCTCACTCCTACTAGTGAATCTAATGTAACACACACCCATACAAGGCGCACCACCCCGTGATGTTTTTCTCACTCCTACTAGTGTATGTAATGTAACACACACCCATACAAGGCGCACCACCCCTTGATGATTTTCTCACTCCTACTAGTGAATCTAATGTAACACACACCCATACAAGGCGCACCACCCCGTGATGTTTTTCTCACTCCTACTAGTGAATGTAATGTAACACACACCCACACAAGGCGCACCACCCCGTGATGTTTTTCTCACTCCTACTAGTGAATGTAATGTAACACACACCCATACAAGGCGCACCACCCCGTGATGTTTTTCTCATTGCTACTAGTGAATCTAATGTAACACACACCCATACAATGCGCACCACCCCGTGATGTTTTTCTCACTGCTACTAGTGAATCTAATGTAACACACACCCATACAATGCGCACCACCCCGTGATGTTTTTCTCACTGCTACTTGTAAATCTAATGTAACACACACCCATACAATGCGCACCACCCCGTGATGTTTTTCTCACTCCCACTAGTGAATGTAATGTAACACACACCCATACAATGCGCACCACCCCGTGATGTTTTTCTCACTGCTACTAGTGAATGTAATGTAACACACACCCATACAATGCGCACCACCCCGTGATGTTTTTCTCACTGCTACTAGTGAATGTAATGTAACACACACCCATACAATGCGCACCACCCCGTGATGTTTTTCTCACTCCTACTAGTGAATCTAAAGTGACACACACGCATTCAATGCGCACCACCCCGTGATGTTTTTCTCACTCTTACTAGTGAATCTAATGTGACACACACCCATACAATGCGCACCACCCCGTGATGTTTTTCTCACTCCTACTAGTGAATCTAATGTAACACACACCCATACAAGGCACACCACCCCGTGATGTTTTTCTCACTCCTACTAGTGTATGTAATGTAACACACACCCATACAAGGCGCACCACCCCTTGATGTTTTTCTCACTCCTACTAGTGAATCTAATGTAACACACACCCATTCTAGGCGCACCACCCCGTGATGTTTTTCTCACTTCTACTAGTGAATGTAATGTAACACACACCCATACAAGGCGCACCACCCCGTGATGTTTTTCTCACTCCTACTTGTGAATGTAATGTAACACACACCCATACAAGGTGCACCACCCCGTGATGTTTTTCTCACTGCTACTAGTGAATCTAATGTAACACACACCCATACAATGCGCACCACCCCGTGATGTTTTTCTCACTCCTACTAGTGAATCTAATGTAACACACACCCATACAATGCGCACCACCCCGTGATGTTTTTCTCACTGCTACTTGTGAATCTAATGTAACACACACCCATACAATGCGCACCACCCCGTGATGTTTTTCTCACTGCTACTTGTGAATCTAATGTAACACACACCCATACAATGCGCACCACCCCGTGATGTTTTTCTCACTCCTACTAGTGAATCTAATGTAACACACACCCATACAATGCGCACCACCCCGTGATGTTTTTCTCACTCCTACTAGTGAATGTAATGTAACACACACCCATACAATGCGCACCACCCCGTGATGTTTTTCTCACTCCTACTAGTGAATCTAATGTAACACACACCCATACAATGCGCACCACCCCGTGATGTTTTTCTCACTCCTACTAGTGAATCTAATGTAACACACACCGATACATTGCGCCCCACCCCGTGATGTTTTTCTCACTCCTACTAGTGAATCTGATGTAACACACACCCATACAATGCGCACCACCCCGTGATGTTTTTCTCACTCCTACAAGTGAATCTGATGTAACACACACCCATACAATGCGCACCACCCCGTGATGTTTTTCTCACTCCTACTAGTGAATCTGATGTAACACACACCCATACAATGCGCACCACCCCGTGATGTTTTTCTCACTCCTACTAGTGAATCTAATGTAACACACACCCATACAATGCGCACCACCCCGTGATGTTTTTCTCACTGCTACTAGTGAATCTAATGTAACACACACCCATACAATGCGCACCACCCCGTGATGATTTTCTCACTCCTACTAGTGAATCTAATGTAACACACACCCATACAATGCGCACCACCCCGTGATGTTTTTCTCACTCCTACTAGTGAATCTAATGTAACACACACCCATACAATGCGCACCACCCCGTGATGTTTTTCTCACTCCTACTAGTGAATGTAATGTAACACACACCCATACAATGCGCACCACCCCGTGATGTTTTTCTCACTGCTACTAGTGAATGTAATGTAACACACACCCAAACAATGCGCACCACCCCGTGATGTTTTTCTCACTCCTACTAGTGAATGTAATGTAACACACACCCATACAATGCGCACCACCCCGTGCTGTTTTTCTCACTGCTACTAGTGAATGTAATGTAACACACACCCATACAATGCGCACCACCCCGTGATGTTTTTCTCACTGCTACTAGTGAATGTAATGTAACACACACCCATACAATGCGCACCACCCCGTGATGTTTTTCTCACTCCTACTAGTGAATGTAATGTAACACACACCCATACAATGCGCACCACCCCGTGATGTTTTTCTCACTCCTACTAGTGAATGTAATGTAACACACACCCATACAATGCGCACCACCCCGTGATGTTTTTCTCACTCCTACTAGTGAATCTAATGTAACACACACCCATACAATGCGCACCACCCCGTGATGTTTTTCTCACTGCTACTAGTGAATGTAATTTAACACACACCCATACAATGCGCACCACCCCGTGATGTTTTTCTCACTGCTACTAGTGAATCTAATGTAACACACACCCATACAATGCGCACCACCCCGTGATGTTTTTCTCACTCCTACTAGTGAATCTAAAGTGACACACACCCATTCAATGCGCACCACCCCGTGATGTTTTTCTCACTCTTACTAGTGAATCTAATGTGACACACACCCATACAATGCGCACCACCCCGTGATGTTTTTCTCACTCCTAATAGTGAATCTAATGTAACACACACCCATACAACGCTCACCACCCCGTGATGTTTTTCTCACTCCTACTAGTGTATGTAATGTAACACACACCCATACAAGGCGCACCACCCCTTGATGTTTTTCTCACTCCTACTAGTGAATCTAATGTAACACACACCCATTCTAGGCGCACCACCCCGTGATGTTTTTCTCACTCCTACTAGTGAATGTAATGTAACACACACCCATACAAGGCGCACCACCCCGTGATGTTTTTCTCACTCCTACTAGTGAATGTAATGTAACACACACCCATACAAGGCGCACCACCCCGTGATGTTTTTCTCACTGCTAGTAGTGAATCTAATGTAACACACACCCATACAATGCGCACCACCCCGTGATGTTTTTCTCACTCTTACTAGTGAATCTAATGTAACACACACCCATACAATGCGCACCACCCCGTGATGTTTTTCTCACTGCTACTTGTGAATCTAATGTAACACACACCCATACAATGCGCACCACCCCGTGATGTTTTTCTCACTGCTACTAGTGAATCTAATGTAACACACACCCATACAATGCGCACCACCCCGTGATGTTTTTCTCACTCCTACTAGTGAATCTAATGTAACACACACCCATACAATGCGCACCACCCCGTGATGTTTTTCTCACTCCTACTAGTGAATGTAATGTAACACACACCCATACAATGCGCACCACCCCGTGATGTTTTTCTCACTCCTACTAGTGAATGTAATGTAACACACACCCATACAATGCGCACCACCCCGTGATGTTTTTCTCACTCCTACTAGTGAATCTAATGTAACACACACCCATACAATGCGCACCACCCCGTGATGTTTTTCTCACTCCTACTAGTGAATCTAATGTAACACACACCGATACATTGCGCCCCACCCCGTGATGTTTTTCTCACTCCTACTAGTCAATCTAATGTAACACACACCCATACAATGCGCACCACCCCGTGATGTTTTTCTCACTCCTACAAGTGAATCTGATGTAACACACACCCATACAATGCGCACCACCCCGTGATGTTTTTCTCACTCCTACTAGTGAATCTAATGTAACACACACCCATACAATGCGCACCACCCCGTGATGTTTTTCTCACTCCTACTAGTGAATCTAATGTAACCACACCCATACAATGCGCACCACCCCGTGATGTTTTTCTCACTGCTACGAGTGAATCTAATGTAACACACACCCATACAATGCGCACCACCCCGTGATGATTTTCTCACTCCTACTAGTGAATCTAATGTAACACACACCCATACAATGCGCACCACCCCGTGATGTTTTTCTCACTCCTACTAGTGAATGTAATGTAACACACACCCATACAATGCGCACCACCCCGTGATGTTTTTTTCACTCCTACTAGTGAATGTAATGTAACACACACCCATACAATGCGCACCACCCCGTGATGTTTTTCTCACTCCTACTAGTGAATGTAATGTAACACACACCCATACAATGCGCACCACCCCGTGATGTTTTTCTCACTCCTACTAGTGAATGTAATGTAACACACACCCATACAATGCGCACCACCCCGTGATGTTTTTCTCACTCCTACTAGTGAATGTAATGTAACACACACCCATACAATGCGCACCACCCCGTGATGTTTTTCTCACTCCTACTAGTGAATGTAATGTAACACACACCCATACAATGCGCACCACCCCGTGATGTTTTTCTCACTCCTACTAGTGAATGTGATGTAACACACACCCATACAATGCGCACCACCCCGTGATGTTTTTCTCACTCCTACTAGTGAATGTAATGTAACACACACCCATACAATGCGCACCACCCCGTGATGTTTTTCTCACTCCTACTAGTGAATCTAATGTAACACACACCCATACAATGCGCACCACCCCGTGATGTTTTTCTCACTCCTACTAGTGAATCTAATGTAACACACACCCATACAATGCGCACCACCCCGTGATGTTTTTATCACTCCTAATAGTGGATCTAATGTAACACACACCCATACAATGCCCACCACCCCGTGATGTTTTTCTCACTCCTACTAGTGGATCTAATGTAACACACACCCATACAATGCCCACCACCCCGTGAAGTTTTTCTCACTCCTACTAGTGAATCTAATGTAACACACACCCATACAATGCCCACCACCCCGTGATGTTTTTCTCACTCCTACTAGTGAATCTAATGTAACACACACCCATACAATGCCCACCACCCCGTGATGATTTTCTCACTCCTACTAGTGAATCTAATGTAACACACACCCATACAAGGCGCACCACCCCGTGATGTTTTTCTCACTCCTACTAGTGAATCTAATGTAACACACACCCATACAAGGCGCACCACCCCGTGATGTTTTTCTCACTCCTACTAGTGAATGTAATGTAACACACACCCATACAATGCGCACCACCCCGTGATGTTTTTCTCACTGCTACTAGAGAATATAATGTAACACACACCCATACAATGCGCACCACCCCGTGATGTTTTTCTCACTCCTACTACTGAATCTAATGTAACACACACCCATACAATGCGCACCACCCCGTGATGTTTTTCTCACTCCTACTAGTGAATGTAATGTGACACACACCCATACAAGGCGCACCACCCCTTGATGTTTTTCTCACTCCTACTAGTGAATCTAATGTAACACACACCCATACAAGGCGCACCACCACGTGATGTTTTTCTCACTCCTACTAGTGAATGTAATGTAACACACACCCATACAAGGCGCACCACCCCATGATGTTTTTCTCACCGCTACTAGTGAATCTAATGTAACACACACCCATACAATGCGCACCACCCCGTGATGTTTTTCTCACTCCTACTAGTGAATCTAATGTAACACACACCCATACAATGCGCACCACCCCGTGATGTTTTTCTCACTGCTACTTGTGAATCTAATGTAACACACACCCATACAATGCGCACCACCCCGTGATGTTTTTCTCACTGCTACTAGTGAATCTAATGTAACACAAACCCATACAATGCGCACCACCCCGTGATGTTTTTCTCACTCCTACTAGTGAATGTAATGTAACACACACCCATACAATGCGCACCACCCCGTGATGTTTTTCTCACTCCTACTAGTGTATGTAATGTAACACACACCCATACAATGCGCACCACCCCGTGAGGCTTTTCTCACTCCTACTAGTGAATGTAATGTAACACACACCCATACAATGCGCACCACCCCGTGAGGTTTTTCTCACTCCTACTAGTGAATGTAATGTAACACACACCCATACAATGCGCACCACCCCGTGAGGTTTTTCTCACTCCTACTAGTGAATGTAATGTAACACACACCCATACAATGCGCATCACCCCGTGAGGTTTTTCTCACTCCTACTAGTGAATCTAATGTAACACACACCCATACAATGCGCACCACCCCGTGATGTTTTTCTCACTCCTACTAGTGAATCTAATGTAACACACACCCATACAATGCGCACCACCCCGTGATGTTTTTCTCACTCCTAATAGTGAATCTAATGTGACACACACCCATACAATGCGCACCACCCCGTGATGTTTTTCTCACTCCTACTAGTGAATCTAATGTGACACACACCCATACAATGCACACCACCCCGTGATGTTTTTCTCACTCCTACTAGTGAATCTAATGTGACACACACCCATACAAGGCGCACCACCCCGTGATGTTTTTCTCACTCCTACTAGTGAATGTAATGTGACACACACCCATGCAATGCGCACCACCCCGTGATGTTTTTCTCACTCCTACTAGTGAATGTAATGTGACACACACCCATACAAGGCGCACCACCCCGTGAGGTTTTTCTCACTCCTACTAGTGAATCTAATGTGACACACACACATACAAGGCGCACCACCCCGTGAGGTTTTTCTAACTCCTAGTAGTGAATCTAATGTGACACACACACATACAATGCGCACCACACCGTGATGTTTTTCTCACTCCTACTAGTGAATCTAATGTAACACACACCCATACAATGCGCACCACCCCGTGATGTTTTTCTCACGCCTACTAGTGAATCTAATGTGACACACACCCATACAATGCGCACCACCCCGTGATGTTTTTCTCACTCCTACTAGTGAATCTAATGTGACACACACCCATACAATGCGTAACACTCCGTGATGTTTTTCTCACTCCAACTAGTGAATCTAATGTGACACTCACCCATACAATGCGCACCACCCCGTGATGTTTTTCTCACTCCTACTAGTGAATCTAATGTAACACACACCCATACAATGCGCACCACCCCGTGATGTTTTTCTCACTGCTACTAGTGAATCTAATGTAACACACACCCATACAATGCGCACCACCCCGTGATGTTTTTTTCACTGCTACTAGTGAATCTAATGTAACACACACCCATACAATGCGCACCACCCCGTGATGTTTTTCTCACTGCTACTAGTGAATCTAATGTAACACACACCCATACAATGCGCACCACCCCGTGATGTTTTTCTCACTGTTACTAGTGAATCTAATGTAACACACACCCATACAATGCGCACCACCCCGTGATGTTTTTCTCACTCCTACTAGTGAATCTAATGTAACACACACCCATACAATGCGCACCACCCCGTGATGTTTTTCTCACTGCTAGTAGTGAATCTAATGTGACTCACACCCATACAATGCGCGCCACCCCGTGATGTTTTTCTCACTGCTACTAGTGAATCTAATGTGACACACACCCATACAATGCGCACCACCCCGTGATGTTTTTCTCACTGCTACTAGTGAATCTAATGTAACACACACCCATACAATGCGCACCACCCCGTGATGATTTTCTCACTCCTACTAGTGAATCTAATGTAACACACACCCATACAATGCGCACCACCCCGTGATGTTTTTCTCACTCCTACTAGTGAATCTATTGTAACACACACCCATACAATGCGCACCACCCCGTGTTTTTCTCACTCCGACTAGTGAATGTAATGTAACACACACCCATACAATGCGCACCACCCCGTGATGTTTTTCTCACTCCTACTAGTGAATGTAATGTAACACACACCCATACAATGCGCACCAACCCGTGATGTTTTTCTCACTCCTACTAGTGAATGTAATGTAACACACACCCATACAATGCGCACCTCCCCGTGATGTTTTTCTCACTCCTACTAGTGAATGTAATGTAACACACACCCATACAATGCGCACCACCCCGTGATGTTTTTCTCACTCCTACTAGTGAATGTAATGTAACACACACCCATACCATGCGCACCACCCCGTGATGTTTTTCTCACTCCTACTAGTGAATGTAATGTAACACACACCCATACAATGCGCACCACCCCGTGATGTTTTTCTGACTCCTACTAGTGAATGTAATGTAACACACACCCATACAATGCGCACCACCCCGTGATGGTTTTCTCACTGCTACTTGTGAATCTAATGTAACACACACCCATACAATGCGCACCACCCCGTGATGTTTTTCTCACTGCTACTAGTGAATCTAATGTGACACACACCCATACAATGCGCACCACCCCGTGATGTTTTTCTCACTCCTACTAGTGAATCTAATGTAACACACACCCATACAAGGCGCACCACCCCGTGATGTTTTTCTCACTCCTACTAGTGAATCTAATGTAACACACACCCATACAAGGCGCACCACCCCGTGATGTTTTTCTCACTCCTACTAGTGAATGTAATGTAACACACACCCATACAAGGCGCACCACCCCGTGATGTTTTTCTCACTCCTACTAGTGAATCTAATGTAACACACACTCATACAAGGCGCACCACCCCGTGATGTTTTTCTCACTCCTACTAGTGAATCTAATGTAACACACACCCATACAAGGCGCACCACCCCGTGATGATTTTCTCACTCCTACTAGTGAATGTAATGTAACACACACCCATACAAGGCGCACCACCCCGTGATGTTTTTCTCACTCCTACTAGTGAATCTAATGTAACACACACCCATACAAGGCGCACCACCCCGTGATGTTTTTCTCACTGCTACTAGTGAATGTAATGTAACACACACCCATACAAGGCGCACCACCCCGTGATGTTTTTCTCACTCCTACTAGTGAATCTAATGTAACACACACCCATACAAGGCGCACCAACCCGTGATGTTTTTCTCACTCCTACTAGTGAATCTAATGTAAGACACACCCATACAAGGCGCACCACCCCGTGATGTTTTTCTCACTCCTACTAGTGAATCTAATGTAACACACACCCATACAATGCGCACCACCCCGTGATGTTTTTCTCACTCCTACTAGTGAATCTAATGTAACACACACCCATACAATGCGCACCACCCCGTGATGTTTTTCTCACTCCTACTCGTGAATCTAATGTAACACACACCCATACAATGCGCACCACCCCGTGATGTTTTTCTCACTCCTACTAGTGAATCTAATGTAACACACACCCATACAAGGCGCACCACCCCGTGATGTTTTTCTCACTCCTACTAGTGAATCTAATGTAACACACACCCATACAAGGCGCACCACCCAGTGATGTTTTTCTCACTCCTACTAGTGAATGTAATGTAACACACACCCATACAAGGCGCACCACCCCGTGATGTTTTTCTCACTCCTACTAGTGAATCTAATGTAACACACACCCATACAAGGCGCACCACCCCGTGATGTTTTTCTCACTCCTACTAGTGAATCTAATGTAACACACACCCATACAAGGCGCACCACCCAGTGATGTTTTTCTCACTCCTACTAGTGAATGTAATGTAACACACACCCATACAAGGCGCACCACCCCGTGATGTTTTTCTCACTCCTACTAGTGAATCTAATGTAACACACACCCATACAAGGCGCACCACCCCGTGATGTTTTTCTCACTCCTACTAGTGAATGTAATGTAACACACACCCATACAAGGCGCACCACCCCGTGATGTTTTTCTCACTCCTACTAGTGAATCTAATGTAACACACACTCATACAAGGCGCACCACCCCGTGATGTTTTTCTCACTCCTACTAGTGAATCTAATGTAACACACACCCATACAAGGCGCACCACCCCGTGATGTTTTTCTCACTCCTACTAGTGAATGTAATGTAACACACACCCATACAAGGCGCACCACCCCGTGATGTTTTTCTCACTCCTACTAGTGAATGTAATGTAACACACACCCATACAATGCGCACCACCCCGTGATGTTTTTCTCACTCCTACTAGTGAATGTAATGTAACACACACCCATACAAGGCGCACCACCCCGTGATGTTTTTCTCACTCCTACTAGTGAATCTAATGTAACACACACCCATACAAGGCGCACCACCCCGTGATGTTTTGCTCACTCCTACTAGTGAATCTAATGTAAGACACACCCATACAAGGCGCACCACCCCGTGATGTTTTGCTCACTCCTACTAGTGAATCTAATGTAAGACACACCCATACAAGGCGCACCACACCGTGATGTTTTTCTCACTCCTACTAGTGAATCTAATGTAACACTCACCCATACAAGGCGCACCACCCCGTGATGTTTTTCTCACTCCTAATAGTTAATCTAATGTAACACACACCCATACAAGGCGCACCACCCCGTGATGTTTTTCTCACTCCTACTAGTGAATGTAATGTAACACACACCCATACAAGGCGCACCACCCCGTGATGTTTTCTCACTGCTACTAGTGAATCTAATGTAACACACACCCATACAATGCGCACCACCCCGTGATGTTTTACTCACTGCTACTAGTGAATCTAATGTAACACACACCCATACAATGTGCACCACCCCGTGATGTTTTTCTCACTCCTACTAGTGAATCTAATGTAACACACACCCATACAATGCGCACCACCCCGTGATGTTTTTCTCACTGCTACTAGTGAATCTAATGTAACACACACCCATACAATGCGCACCACCCCGTGATGTTTTTCTCACTCCTACTAGTGAATGTAATGTAACACACACCCATACAATGCGCACCACCCCGTGATGTTTTTCTCACTCCTACTAGTGAATGTAATGTAACACACACCCATACAATGCGCACCCTCCCCGTGATGTTTTTCTCACTCCTACTAGTGAATGTAATGTAACACACACCCATACAATGCGCACCACCCCGTGATGTTTTTCTCACTCCTACTAGTGAATGTAATGTAACACACACCCATACCATGCGCACCACCCCGTGATGTTTTTCTCACTCCTACTAGTGAATGTAATGTAACACACACCCATACAATGCGCACCACCCCGTGATGTTTTTCTGACTCCTACTAGTGAATGTAATGTAACACACACCCATACAATGCGCACCACCCCGTGATGTTTTTCTCACTGCTACTTGTGAATCTAATGTAACACACACCCATACAATGCGCACCACCCCGTGATGTTTTTCTCACTGCTACTAGTGAATCTAATGTAACACACACCCATACAATGCGCACCACCCCGTGATGTTTTTCTCACTCCTACTAGTGAATCTAATGTAACACACACCCATACAAGGCGCACCACCCCGTGATGTTTTTCTCACTCCTACTAGTGAATCTAATGTAACACACACCCATACAAGGCGCACCACAGCGTGATGTTTTTCTCACTCCTACTAGTGAATGTAATGTAACACACACCCATACAAGGCGCACCACCCCGTGATGTTTTTCTCACTCCTACTAGTGAATCTAATGTAACACACACCCATACAATGCGCACCACCCCGTGATGTTTTTCTCACTCCTACTAGTGAATCTAATGTAACACACACCCATACAAGGCGCACCACCCCGTGATGTTTTTCTCACTCCTACTAGTGAATGTAATGTAATACACACCCATACAAGGCGCACCACCCCGTGATGTTTTTCTCACTCCTACTAGTGAATCTAATGTAACACACACCCATACAAGGCGCACCACCCCGTGATGTTTTTCTCACTGCTACTAGTGAATGTAATGTAACACACACCCATACAAGGCGCACCACCCCGTGATGTTTTTCTCACTCCTACTAGTGAATCTAATGTAACACACACCCATACAAGGCGCACCACCCCGTGATGTTTTTCTCACTCCTACTAGTGAATCTAATGTAAGACACACCCATACAAGGCGCACCACCCCGTGATGTTTTTCTCACTCCTACTAGTGAATCTAATGTAACACACACCCATACAATGCGCACCACCCCGTGATGTTTTTCTCACTCCTACTAGTGAATCTAATGTAACACACACCCATACAATGCGCACCACCCCGTGATGTTTTTCTCACTCCTACTCGTGAATCTAATGTAACACACACCCATACAATGCGCACCACCCCGTGATGTTTTTCTCACTCCTACTAGTGAATCTAATGTAACACTCACCCATACAAGGCGCACCACCCCGTGATGTTTTTCTCACTCCTACTAGTGAATCTAATGTAACACACACCCATACAAGGCGCACCACCCAGTGATGTTTTTCTCACTCCTACTAGTGAATGTAATGTAACACACACCCATACAAGGCGCACCACCCCGTGATGTTTTTCTCACTCCTACTAGTGAATCTAATGTAACACACACCCATACAAGGCGCACCACCCCGTGATGTTTTTCTCACTCCTACTAGTGAATCTAATGTAACACACACCCATACAAGGCGCACCACCCAGTGATGTTTTTCTCACTCCTACTAGTGAATGTAATGTAACACACACCCATACAAGGCGCACCACCCCGTGATGTTTTTCTCACTCCTACTAGTGAATCTAATGTAACACACACCCATACAAGGCGCACCACCCCGTGATGTTTTTCTCACTCCTACTAGTGAATGTAATGTAACACACACCCATACAAGGCGCACCACCCCGTGATGTTTTTCTCACTCCTACTAGTGAATCTAATGTAACACACACTCATACAAGGCGCACCACCCCGTGATGTTTTTCTCACTCCTACTAGTGAATCTAATGTAACACACACCCATACAAGGCGCACCACCCCGTAATGTTTTTCTCACTCCTACTAGTGAATGTAATGTAACACACACCCATACAAGGCGCACCACCCCGTGATGTTTTTCTCACTCCTACTAGTGAATGTAATGTAACACACACCCATAAAATGCGCACCACCCCGTGATGTTTTTCTCACTCCTACTAGTGAATGTAATGTAACACACACCCATACAAGGCGCACCACCCCGTGATGTTTTTCTCACTCCTACTAGTGAATCTAATGTAACACACACCCATACAAGGCGCACCACCCCGTGATGTTTTGCTCACTCCTACTAGTGAATCTAATGTAAGACACACCCATACAAGGCGCACCACCCCGTGATGTTTTGCTCACTCCTACTAGTGAATCTAATGTAAGACACACCCATACAAGGCGCACCACACCGTGATGTTTTTCTCACTCCTACTAGTCAATCTAATGTAACACTCACCCATACAAGGCGCACCACCCCGTGATGTTTTTCTCACTCCTAATAGTTAATCTAATGTAACACACACCCATACAAGGCGCACCACCCCGTGATGTTTTGCTCACTCCTACTAGTGAATGTAATGTAACACACACCCATACAAGGCGCACCACCCCGTGATGTTTTTCTCACTGCTACTAGTGAATCTAATGTAACACACACCCATACAATGCGCACCACCCCGTGATGTTTTTCTGACTCCTACTAGTGAATGTAATGTAACACACACCCATACAATGCGCACCACCCCGTGATGTTTTTCTCACTGCTACTTGTGAATCTAATGTAACACACACCCATACAATGCGCACCACCCCGTGATGTTTTTCTCACTGCTACTAGTGAATCTAATGTAACACACACCCATACAATGCGCACCACCCCGTGATGTTTTTCTCACTCCTACTAGTGAATCTAATGTAACACACACCCATACAAGGCGCACCACCCCGTGATGTTTTTCTCACTCCTACTAGTGAATCTAATGTAACACACACCCATACAAGGCGCACCACCCCGTGATGTTTTTCTCACTCCTACTAGTGAATGTAATGTAACACACACCCATACAAGGCGCACCACCCCGTGATGTTTTTCTCACTCCTACTAGTGAATCTAATGTAACACACACCCATACAAGGCGCACCACCCCGTGATGTTTTTCTCACTCCTACTAGTGAATGTAATGTAACACACACCCATAAAATGCGCACCACCCCGTGATGTTTTTCTCACTCCTACTAGTGAATGTAATGTAACACACACCCATACAAGGCGCACCACCCCGTGATGTTTTTCTCACTCCTACTAGTGAATCTAATGTAACACACACCCATACAAGGCGCACCACCCCGTGATGTTTTGCTCACTCCTACTAGTGAATCTAATGTAAGACACACCCATACAAGGCGCACCACCCCGTGATGTTTTTCTCACTCCTACTAGTGAATCTAATGTAACACACACCCATACAAGGCGCACCAACCCCGTAATGTTTTTCTCACTCCTACTAGTGAATGTAATGTAACACACACCCATACAAGGCGCACCACCCCGTGATGTTTTTCTCACTCCTACTAGTGAATGTAATGTAACACACACCCATAAAATGCGCACCACCCCGTGATGTTTTTCTCACTCCTACTAGTGAATGTAATGTAACACACACCATACAAGGCGCACCACCCCGTGATGTTTTTCTCACTCCTACTAGTGAATCTAATGTAACACACACCCATACAAGGCGCACCACCCCGTGATGTTTTGCTCACTCCTACTAGTGAATCTAATGTAAGACACACCCATACAAGGCGCACCACCCCGTGATGTTTTGCTCACTCCTACTAGTGAATCTAATGTAAGACACACCCATACAAGGCGCACCACACCGTGATGTTTTTCTCACTCCTACTAGTCAATCTAATGTAACACTCACCCATACAAGGCGCACCACCCCGTGATGTTTTTCTCACTCCTAATAGTTAATCTAATGTAACACACACCCATACAAGGCGCACCACCCCGTGATGTTTTGCTCACTCCTACTAGTGAATGTAATGTAACACACACCCATACAAGGCGCACCACCCCGTGATGTTTTTCTCACTGCTACTAGTGAATCTAATGTAACACACACCCATACAATGCGCACCACCCCGTGATGTTTTTCTGACTCCTACTAGTGAATGTAATGTAACACACACCCATACAATGCGCACCACCCCGTGATGTTTTTCTCACTGCTACTTGTGAATCTAATGTAACACACACCCATACAATGCGCACCACCCCGTGATGTTTTTCTCACTGCTACTAGTGAATCTAATGTAACACACACCCATACAATGCGCACCACCCCGTGATGTTTTTCTCACTCCTACTAGTGAATCTAATGTAACACACACCCATACAAGGCGCACCACCCCGTGATGTTTTTCTCACTCCTACTAGTGAATCTAATGTAACACACACCCATACAAGGCGCACCACCCCGTGATGTTTTTCTCACTCCTACTAGTGAATGTAATGTAACACACACCCATACAAGGCGCACCACCCCGTGATGTTTTTCTCACTCCTACTAGTGAATCTAATGTAACACACACCCATACAAGGCGCACCACCCCGTGATGTTTTTCTCACTCCTACTAGTGAATCTAATGTAACACACACCCATACAAGGCGCACCACCCCGTGATGTTTTTCTCACTCCTACTAGTGAATGTAATGTAACACACACCAATACAAGGCGCACCACCCCGTGATGTTTTTCTCACTCCTACTAGTGAATCTAATGTAACACACACCCATACAAGGCGCACCACCCCGTGATGTTTTTCTCACTGCTACTAGTGAATGTAATGTAACACACACCCATACAAGGCGCACCACCCCGTGATGTTTTTCTCACTCCTACTAGTGAATCTAATGTAACACACACCCATACAAGGCGCACCACCCCGTGATGTTTTTCTCACTCCTACTAGTGAATCTAATGTAAGACACACCCATACAAGGCGCACCACCCCGTGATGTTTTTCTCACTCCTACTAGTGAATCTAATGTAACACACACCCATACAATGCGCACCACCCCGTGATGTTTTTCTCACTCCTACTAGTGAATCTAATGTAACACACACCCATACAATGTGCACCACACCGTGATGTTTTTCTCACTCCTACTCGTGAATCTAATGTAACACACACCCATACAATGCGCACCACCCCGTGATGTTTTTCTCACTCCTACTAGTGAATCTAATGTAACACACACCCATACAAGGCGCACCACCCCGTGATGTTTTTCTCACTCCTACTAGTGAATCTAATGTAACACACACACATACAAGGCGCACCACCCAGTGATGTTTTTCTCACTCCTACTAGTGAATGTAATGTAACACACACCCATACAAGGCGCACCACCCCGTGATGTTTTTCTCACTCCTACTAGTGAATCTAATGTAACACACACCCATACAAGGCGCACCACCCCGTGATGTTTTTCTCACTCCTACTAGTGAATCTAATGTAACACACACCCATACAAGGCGCACCACCCAGTGATGTTTTTCTCACTCCTACTAGTGAATGTAATGTAACACACACCCATACAAGGCGCACCACCCCGTGATGTTTTTCTCACTCCTACTAGTGAATCTAATGTAACACACACCCATACAAGGCGCACCACCCCGTGATGTTTTTCTCACTCCTACTAGTGAATGTAATGTAACACACACCCATACAAGGCGCACCACCCCGTGATGTTTTTCTCACTCCTACTAGTGAATCTAATGTAACACACACTCATACAAGGCGCACCACCCCGTGATGTTTTTCTCACTCCTACTAGTGAATCTAATGTAACACACACCCATACAAGGCGCACCACCCCGTGCTGTTTTTCTCACTCCTACTAGTGAATGTAATGTAACACACACCCATACAAGGCGCACCACCCCGTGATGTTTTTCTCACTCCTACTAGTGAATGTAATGTAACACACACCCATACAATGCGCACCACCCCGTGATGTTTTTCTCACTCCTACTAGTGAATGTAATGTAACACACACCCATACAAGGCGCACCACCCCGTGATGTTTTTCTCACTCCTAATAGTGAATCTAATGTAACACACACCCATACAAGGCGCACCACCCCGTGATGTTTTGCTCACTCCTACTAGTGAATCTAATGTAAGACACACCCATACAAGGCGCACCACCCCGTGATGTTTTGCTCACTCCTACTAGTGAATCTAATGTAAGACACACCCATACAAGGCGCACCACACCGAGATGTTTTTCTCACTCCTACTAGTGAATCTAATGTAACACTCACCCATACAAGGCGCACCACCCCGTGATGTTTTTCTCACTCCTAATAGTTAATCTAATGTAACACACACCCATACAAGGCGCACCACCCCGTGATGTTTTTCTCACTCCTACTAGTGAATGTAATGTAACACACACCCATACAAGGCGCACCACCCCGTGATGTTTTTCTCACTCCTACTAGTGAATCTAATGTAACACACACCCATACAAGGCGCACCACCCCGTGATGTTTTTCTCACTGCTACTAGTGAATCTAATGTAACACACACCCATACAATGTGCACCACCCCGTGATGTTTTTCTCACTCCTACTAGTGAATCTAATGTAACACACACCCATACAATGCGCACCACCCCGTGATGTTTTTCTCACTGCTACTAGTGAATCTAATGTAACACACACCCATACAATGCGCACCACCCCGTGATGTTTTTCTCACTCCTACTAGTGAATCTAATGTAACACACACCCATACAATGCGCACCACCCCGTGATGTTTTTCTCACTGCTACTAGTGAATCTAATGTGACACACACCCATACAATGCGCACCACCCCGTGATGTTTTTCTCACTGCTACTAGTGAATCTAATGTAACACACACCCATACAATGCGCACCACCCCGTGATGATTTTCTCACTCCTACTAGTGAATCTAATGTAACACACACCCATACAATGCGCACCACCCCGTGATGTTTTTCTCACTCCTACTAGTGAATCTATTGTAACACACACCCATACAATGCGCACCACCCCGTGTTTTTCTCACTCCGACTAGTGAATGTAATGTAACACACACCCATACAATGCGCACCACCCCGTGATGTTTTTCTCACTCCTACTAGTGAATGTAATGTAACACACACCCATACAATGCGCACCACCCCGTGATGTTTTTCTCACTCCTACTAGTGAATGTAATGTAACACACACCCATACAATGCGCACCTCCCCGTGATGTTTTTCTCACTCCTACTAGTGAATGTAATGTAACACACACCCATACAATGCGCACCACCCCGTGATGTTTTTCTCACTCCTACTAGTGAATGTAATGTAACACACACCCATACCATGCGCACCACCCCGTGATGTTTTTCTCACTCCTACTAGTGAATGTAATGTAACACACACCCATACAATGCGCACCACCCCGTGATGTTTTTCTCACTCCTACTAGTGAATCTAATGTAACACACACCCATACAATGCGCACCACCCCGTGATGTTTTTCTCACTCCTACTACTGAATCTAATGTAACACACACCCATACAATGCGCACCACCCCGTGATGTTTTTCTCACTCCTACTAGTGAATCTAATGTAACACACACCCATACAATGCGCACCACCCCGTGATGTTTTTCTCACTCCTACTAGTGAATCTAATGTAACACACACCCATACAATGCGCACCACCCCGTGATGTTTTTCTCACTCCTACTAGTGAATCTAATGTAACACACACCCATACAATGCGCACCACCCCGTGATGTTTTTCTCACTCCTACTAGTGAATCTAATGTAACACACACCCATACAAGGCGCACCACCCCGTGATGTTTTTCTCACTCCTACTAGTGAATCTAATGTAACACACACCCATACAAGGCGCACCACCCCGTGATGTTTTTCTCACTCCTACTAGTGAATGTAATGTAACACACACCCATACAAGGCGCACCACCCCGTGATGTTTTTCTCACTCCTACTAGTGAATCTAATGTAACACACACTCATACAAGGCGCACCACCCCGTGATGTTTTTCTCACTCCTACTAGTGAATCTAATGTAACACACACCCATACAAGGCGCACCACCCCGTGATGTTTTTCTCACTCCTACTAGTGAATGTAATGTAACACACACCCATACAAGGCGCACCACCCCGTGATGTTTTTCTCACTCCTACTAGTGAATGTAATGTAACACACACCCATAAAAGGCGCACCACCCCGTGATGTTTTTCTCACTCCTACTAGTGAATCTAATGTAACACACACCCATACAATGCGCACCACCCCGTGATGTTTTTCTCACTCCTACTAGTGAATCTAATGTAACACACACCCATACAAGGCGCACCACCCCGTGATGTTTTTCTCACTCCTACTAGTGAATGTAATGTAACACACACCCATAAAAGGCGCACCACCCCGTGATGTTTTTCTCACTCCTACTAGTGAATCTAATGTAACACACACTCATACAAGGCGCACCACCCCGTGATGTTTTTCTCACTCCTACTAGTGAATCTAATGTAACACACACCCATACAAGGCGCACCACCCCGTGATGTTTTTCTCACTCCTACTAGTGAATGTAATGTAACACACACCCATACAAGGCGCACCACCCCGTGATGTTTTTCTCACTCCTACTAGTGAATGTAATGTAACACACACCCATACAATGCGCACCACCCCGTGATGTTTTTCTCACTCGTACTAGTGAATGTAATGTAACACACACCCATACAAGGCGCACCACCCCGTGATGTTTTTCTCACTCCTACTAGTGAATCTAATGTAACACACACCCATACAAGGCGCACCACCCCGTGATGTTTTGCTCACTCCTACTAGTGAATCTAATGTAAGACACACCCATACAAGGCGCACCACCCCGTGATGTTTTGCTCACTCCTACTAGTGAATCTAATGTAAGACACACCCATACAAGGCGCACCACACCGTGATGTTTTTCTCACTCCTACTAGTGAATCTAATGTAACACTCACCCATACAAGGCGCACCACCCCGTGATGTTTTTCTCACTCCTAATAGTTAATCTAATGTAACACACACCCATACAAGGCGCACCACCCCGTGATGTTTTTCTCACTCCTACTAGTGAATGTAATGTAACACACACCCATACAAGGCGCACCACCCCGTGATGTTTTTCTCACTCCTACTAGTGAATCTAATGTAACACACACCCATACAAGGCGCACCACCCCGTGATGTTTTTCTCACTGCTACTAGTGAATGTAATGTAACACACACCCATACAAGGCGCACCACCCCGTGATGTTTTGCTCACTCCTACTAGTGAATCTAATGTAAGACACACCCATACAAGGCGCACCACCCCGTGATGTTTTGCTCACTCCTACTAGTGAATCTAATGTAAGACACACCCATACAAGGCGCACCACACCGTGATGTTTTTCTCACTCCTACTAGTGAATCTAATGTAACACTCACCCATACAAGGCGCACCACCCCGTGATGTTTTTCTCACTCCTAATAGTTAATCTAATGTAACACACACCCATACAAGGCGCACCACCCCGTGATGTTTTTCTCACTCCTACTAGTGAATGTAATGTAACACACACCCATACAAGGCGCACCACCCCGTGATGTTTTTCTCACTCCTACTAGTGAATCTAATGTAACACACACCCATACAAGGCGCACCACCCCGTGATGTTTTTCTCACTGCTACTAGTGAATCTAATGTAACACACACCCATACAATGTGCACCACCCCGTGATGTTTTTCTCACTCCTACTAGTGAATCTAATGTAACACACACCCATACAATGCGCACCACCCCGTGATGTTTTTCTCACTGCTACTAGTGAATCTAATGTAACACACACCCATACAATGCGCACCACCCCGTGATGTTTTTCTCACTCCTACTAGTGAATCTAATGTGACACACACCCATACAATGCGCACCACCCCGTGATGTTTTTCTCACTGCTACTAGTGAATCTAATGTGACACACACCCATACAATGCGCACCACCCCGTGATGTTTTTCTCACTGCTACTAGTGAATCTAATGTAACACACACCCATACAATGCGCACCACCCCGTGATGATTTTCTCACTCCTACTAGTGAATCTAATGTAACACACACCCATACAATGCGCACCACCCCGTGATGTTTTTCTCACTCCTACTAGTGAATCTATTGTAACACACACCCATACAATGCGCACCACCCCGTGTTTTTCTCACTCCGACTAGTGAATGTAATGTAACACACACCCATACAATGCGCACCACCCCGTGATGTTTTTCTCACTCCTACTAGTGAATGTAATGTAACACACACCCATACAATGCGCACCACCCCGTGATGTTTTTCTCACTCCTACTAGTGAATGTAATGTAACACACACCCATACAATGCGCACCTCCCCGTGATGTTTTTCTCACTCCTACTAGTGAATGTAATGTAACACACACCCATACAATGCGCACCACCCCGTGATGTTTTTCTCACTCCTACTAGTGAATGTAATGTAACACACACCCATACCATGCGCACCACCCCGTGATGTTTTTCTCACTCCTACTAGTGAATGTAATGTAACACACACCCATACAATGCGCACCACCCCGTGATGTTTTTCTCACTCCTACTAGTGAATCTAATGTAACACACACCCATACAATGCGCACCACCCCGTGATGTTTTTCTCACTCCTACTACTGAATCTAATGTAACACACACCCATACAATGCGCACCACCCCGTGATGTTTTTCTCACTCCTACTAGTGAATCTAATGTAACACACACCCATACAATGCGCACCACCCCGTGATGTTTTTCTCACTCCTACTAGTGAATCTAATGTAACACACACCCATACAATGCGCACCACCCCGTGATGTTTTTCTCACTCCTACTAGTGAATCTAATGTAACACACACCCATACAATGCGCACCACCCCGTGATGTTTTTCTCACTCCTACTAGTGAATCTAATGTAACACACACCCATACAAGGCGCACCACCCCGTGATGTTTTTCTCACTCCTACTAGTGAATCTAATGTAACACACACCCATACAAGGCGCACCACCCCGTGATGTTTTTCTCACTCCTACTAGTGAATGTAATGTAACACACACCCATACAAGGCGCACCACCCCGTGATGTTTTTCTCACTCCTACTAGTGAATCTAATGTAACACACACTCATACAAGGCGCACCACCCCGTGATGTTTTTCTCACTCCTACTAGTGAATCTAATGTAACACACACCCATACAAGGCGCACCACCCCGTGATGTTTTTCTCACTCCTACTAGTGAATGTAATGTAACACACACCCATACAAGGCGCACCACCCCGTGATGTTTTTCTCACTCCTACTAGTGAATGTAATGTAACACACACCCATAAAAGGCGCACCACCCCGTGATGTTTTTCTCACTCCTACTAGTGAATCTAATGTAACACACACCCATACAATGCGCACCACCCCGTGATGTTTTTCTCACTCCTACTAGTGAATCTAATGTAACACACACCCATACAAGGCGCACCACCCCGTGATGTTTTTCTCACTCCTACTAGTGAATGTAATGTAACACACACCCATAAAAGGCGCACCACCCCGTGATGTTTTTCTCACTCCTACTAGTGAATCTAATGTAACACACACTCATACAAGGCGCACCACCCCGTGATGTTTTTCTCACTCCTACTAGTGAATCTAATGTAACACACACCCATACAAGGCGCACCACCCCGTGATGTTTTTCTCACTCCTACTAGTGAATGTAATGTAACACACACCCATACAAGGCGCACCACCCCGTGATGTTTTTCTCACTCCTACTAGTGAATGTAATGTAACACACACCCATACAATGCGCACCACCCCGTGATGTTTTTCTCACTCGTACTAGTGAATGTAATGTAACACACACCCATACAAGGCGCACCACCCCGTGATGTTTTTCTCACTCCTACTAGTGAATCTAATGTAACACACACCCATACAAGGCGCACCACCCCGTGATGTTTTGCTCACTCCTACTAGTGAATCTAATGTAAGACACACCCATACAAGGCGCACCACCCCGTGATGTTTTGCTCACTCCTACTAGTGAATCTAATGTAAGACACACCCATACAAGGCGCACCACACCGTGATGTTTTTCTCACTCCTACTAGTGAATCTAATGTAACACTCACCCATACAAGGCGCACCACCCCGTGATGTTTTTCTCACTCCTAATAGTTAATCTAATGTAACACACACCCATACAAGGCGCACCACCCCGTGATGTTTTTCTCACTCCTACTAGTGAATGTAATGTAACACACACCCATACAAGGCGCACCACCCCGTGATGTTTTTCTCACTCCTACTAGTGAATCTAATGTAACACACACCCATACAAGGCGCACCACCCCGTGATGTTTTTCTCACTGCTACTAGTGAATGTAATGTAACACACACCCATACAAGGCGCACCTCCCCGTGATGTTTTTCTCACTCCTACTAGTGAATCTAATGTAACACACACCCATACAAGGCGCACCACCCCGTGATGTTTTTCTCACTCCTACTAGTGAATCTAATGTAAGACACACCCATACAAGGCGCACCACCCCGTGATGTTTTTCTCACTCCTACTAGTGAATCTAATGTAACACACACCCATACAATGCGCACCACCCCGTGATGTTTTTCTCACTCCTACTAGTGAATCTAATGTAACACACACCCATACAATGCGCACCACCCCGTGATGTTTTTCTCACTCCTACTCGTGAATCTAATGTAACACACACCCATACAATGTGCACCACCCCGTGATGTTTTTCTCACTCCTACTAGTGAATCTAATGTAACACACACCCATACAAGGCGCACCACCCCGTGATGTTTTTCTCACTCCTACTAGTGAATCTAATGTAACACACACCCATACAAGGCGCACCACCCAGTGATGTTTTTCTCACTCCTACTAGTGAATGTAATGTAACACACACCCATACAAGGCGCACCACCCCGTGATGTTTTTCTCACTCCTACTAGTGAATCTAATGTAACACACACCCATACAAGGCGCACCACCCCGTGATGTTTTTCTCACTCCTACTAGTGAATCTAATGTAACACACACCCATACAAGGCGCACCACCCAGTGATGTTTTTCTCACTCCTAGTAGTGAATGTAATGTAACACACACCCATACAAGGCGCACCACCCGTGATGTTTTTCTCACTCCTACTAGTGAATCTAATGTAACACACACCCATACAAGGCGCACCACCCCGTGATGTTTTTCTCACTCCTACTAGTGAATGTAATGTAACACACACCCATACAAGGCGCACCACCCCGTGATGTTTTTCTCACTCCTACTAGTGAATCTAATGTAACACACACTCATACAAGGCGCACCACCCCGTGATGTTTTTCTCACTCCTACTAGTGAATCTAATGTAACACACACCCATACAAGGCGCACCACCCCGTGATGTTTTTCTCACTCCTACTAGTGAATGTAATGTAACACACACCCATACAAGGCGGACCACCCCGTGATGTTTTTCTCACTCCTACTAGTGAATGTAATGTAACACACACCCATACAATGCGCACCACCCCGTGATGTTTTTCTCACTCCTACTAGTGAATGTAATGTAACACACACCCATACAAGGCGCACCACCCCGTGATGTTTTTCTCACTCCTACTAGTGAATCTAATGTAACACACACCCATACAAGGCGCACCACCCCGTGATGTTTTGCTCACTCCTACTAGTGAATCTAATGTAAGACACACCCATACAAGGCGCACCACCCCGTGATGTTTTGCTCACTCCTACTAGTGAATCTAATGTAAGACACACCCATACAAGGCGCACCACACCGTGATGTTTTTCTCACTCCTACTAGTGAATCTAATGTAACACTCACCCATACAAGGCGCACCACCCCGTGATGTTTTTCTCACTCCTAATAGTTAATCTAATGTAACACACACCCATACAAGGCGCACCACCTCGTGATGTTTTTCTCACTCCTACTAGTGAATGTAATGTAACACACACCCATACAAGGCGCACCACCCCGTGATGTTTTTCTCACTGCTACTAGTGAATCTAATGTAACACACACCCATACAATGCGCACCACCCCGTGATGTTTTACTCACTACTACTAGTGAATCTAATGTAACACACACCCATACAATGTGCACCACCCCGTGATGTTTTTCTCACTCCTACTAGTGAATCTAATGTAACACACACCCATACAATGCGCACCACCCCGTGATGTTTTTCTCACTGCTACTAGTGAATCTAATGTAACACACACCCATACAATGCGAACCACCCCGTGATGTTTTTCTCACTCCTACTAGTGAATCTAATGTAACACACACCCATACAATGCGCACCACCCCGTGATGTTTTTCTCACTCCTACTAGTGAATGTAATGTAACACACACCCATACAATGCGCACCACCCCGTGATGTTTTTCTCACTGCTACTAGTGAATCTAATGTAACACACACCCATACAATGCGCACCACCCCGTGATGTTTTTCTCACTCCTACTAGTGAATCTAATGTAACACACACCCATACAATGCGCACCACCCGTGATGTTTTTCTCACTCCTACTAGTGAATGTAATGTAACACACACCCATACAATGCGCACCACCCCGTGATGTTTTTCTCACTCCTACTAGTGAATGTAATGTAACACACACCCATACCATGCGCACCACCCCGTGATGTTTTTCTCACTCCTACTAGTGAATGTAATGTAACACACACCCATACAATGCGCACCACCCCGTGATGTTTTTCTCACTCCTACTAGTGAATCTAATGTAACACACACCCATACAATGCGCACCACCCCGTGATGTTTTTCTCACTCCTACTACTGAATCTAATGTAACACACACCCATACAATGCGCACCACCCCGTGATGTTTTTCTCACTCCTACTAGTGAATCTAATGTAACACACACCCATACAATGCGCACCACCCCGTGATGTTTTTCTCACTCCTACTAGTGAATCTAATGTAACACACACCCATACAATGCGCACCACCCCGTGATGTTTTTCTCACTCCTACTAGTGAATCTAATGTAACACACACCCATACAATGCGCACCACCCCGTGATGTTTTTCTCACTCCTACTAGTGAATCTAATGTAACACACACCCATACAAGGCGCACCACCCCGTGATGTTTTTCTCACTCCTACTAGTGAATCTAATGTAACACACACCCATACAAGGCGCACCACCCCGTGATGTTTTTCTCACTCCTACTAGTGAATGTAATGTAACACACACCCATACAAGGCGCACCACCCCGTGATGTTTTTCTCACTCCTACTAGTGAATCTAATGTAACACACACTCATACAAGGCGCACCACCCCGTGATGTTTTTCTCACTCCTACTAGTGAATCTAATGTAACACACACCCATACAAGGCGCACCACCCCGTGATGTTTTTCTCACTCCTACTAGTGAATGTAATGTAACACACACCCATACAAGGCGCACCACCCCGTGATGTTTTTCTCACTCCTACTAGTGAATGTAATGTAACACACACCCATAAAAGGCGCACCACCCCGTGATGTTTTTCTCACTCCTACTAGTGAATCTAATGTAACACACACCCATACAATGCGCACCACCCCGTGATGTTTTTCTCACTCCTACTAGTGAATCTAATGTAACACACACCCATACAAGGCGCACCACCCCGTGATGTTTTTCTCACTCCTACTAGTGAATGTAATGTAACACACACCCATAAAAGGCGCACCACCCCGTGATGTTTTTCTCACTCCTACTAGTGAATCTAATGTAACACACACTCATACAAGGCGCACCACCCCGTGATGTTTTTCTCACTCCTACTAGTGAATCTAATGTAACACACACCCATACAAGGCGCACCACCCCGTGATGTTTTTCTCACTCCTACTAGTGAATGTAATGTAACACACACCCATACAAGGCGCACCACCCCGTGATGTTTTTCTCACTCCTACTAGTGAATGTAATGTAACACACACCCATACAATGCGCACCACCCCGTGATGTTTTTCTCACTCGTACTAGTGAATGTAATGTAACACACACCCATACAAGGCGCACCACCCCGTGATGTTTTTCTCACTCCTACTAGTGAATCTAATGTAACACACACCCATACAAGGCGCACCACCCCGTGATGTTTTGCTCACTCCTACTAGTGAATCTAATGTAAGACACACCCATACAAGGCGCACCACCCCGTGATGTTTTGCTCACTCCTACTAGTGAATCTAATGTAAGACACACCCATACAAGGCGCACCACACCGTGATGTTTTTCTCACTCCTACTAGTGAATCTAATGTAACACTCACCCATACAAGGCGCACCACCCCGTGATGTTTTTCTCACTCCTAATAGTTAATCTAATGTAACACACACCCATACAAGGCGCACCACCCCGTGATGTTTTTCTCACTCCTACTAGTGAATGTAATGTAACACACACCCATACAAGGCGCACCACCCCGTGATGTTTTTCTCACTCCTACTAGTGAATCTAATGTAACACACACCCATA
Organism: Cavia porcellus; assembly: GCF_034190915.1. Taxonomy (NCBI): domain Eukaryota; kingdom Metazoa; phylum Chordata; class Mammalia; order Rodentia; family Caviidae; genus Cavia; species Cavia porcellus. The sequence continues at coordinate 5,417 of NW_026947647.1, read as the reverse complement.
CAAGGCGCACCACCCCGTGATGTTTTTCTCACTGCTACTAGTGAATGTAATGTAACACACACCCATACAAGGCGCACCACCCCGTGATGTTTTGCTCACTCCTACTAGTGAATCTAATGTAAGACACACCCATACAAGGCGCACCACCCCGTGATGTTTTGCTCACTCCTACTAGTGAATCTAATGTAAGACACACCCATACAAGGCGCACCACACCGTGATGTTTTTCTCACTCCTACTAGTGAATCTAATGTAACACTCACCCATACAAGGCGCACCACCCCGTGATGTTTTTCTCACTCCTAATAGTTAATCTAATGTAACACACACCCATACAAGGCGCACCACCCCGTGATGTTTTTCTCACTCCTACTAGTGAATGTAATGTAACACACACCCATACAAGGCGCACCACCCCGTGATGTTTTTCTCACTCCTACTAGTGAATCTAATGTAACACACACCCATACAAGGCGCACCACCCCGTGATGTTTTTCTCACTGCTACTAGTGAATCTAATGTAACACACACCCATACAATGTGCACCACCCCGTGATGTTTTTCTCACTCCTACTAGTGAATCTAATGTAACACACACCCATACAATGCGCACCACCCCGTGATGTTTTTCTCACTGCTACTAGTGAATCTAATGTGACACACACCCATACAATGCGCACCACCCCGTGATGTTTTTCTCACTGCTACTAGTGAATCTAATGTAACACACACCCATACAATGCGCACCACCCCGTGATGATTTTCTCACTCCTACTAGTGAATCTAATGTAACACACACCCATACAATGCGCACCACCCCGTGATGTTTTTCTCACTCCTACTAGTGAATCTATTGTAACACACACCCATACAATGCGCACCACCCCGTGTTTTTCTCACTCCGACTAGTGAATGTAATGTAACACACACCCATACAATGCGCACCACCCCGTGATGTTTTTCTCACTCCTACTAGTGAATGTAATGTAACACACACCCATACAATGCGCACCACCCCGTGATGTTTTTCTCACTCCTACTAGTGAATGTAATGTAACACACACCCATACAATGCGCACCTCCCCGTGATGTTTTTCTCACTCCTACTAGTGAATGTAATGTAACACACACCCATACAATGCGCACCACCCCGTGATGTTTTTCTCACTCCTACTAGTGAATGTAATGTAACACACACCCATACCATGCGCACCACCCCGTGATGTTTTTCTCACTCCTACTAGTGAATGTAATGTAACACACACCCATACAATGCGCACCACCCCGTGATGTTTTTCTCACTCCTACTAGTGAATCTAATGTAACACACACCCATACAATGCGCACCACCCCGTGATGTTTTTCTCACTCCTACTACTGAATCTAATGTAACACACACCCATACAATGCGCACCACCCCGTGATGTTTTTCTCACTCCTACTAGTGAATCTAATGTAACACACACCCATACAATGCGCACCACCCCGTGATGTTTTTCTCACTCCTACTAGTGAATCTAATGTAACACACACCCATACAATGCGCACCACCCCGTGATGTTTTTCTCACTCCTACTAGTGAATCTAATGTAACACACACCCATACAATGCGCACCACCCCGTGATGTTTTTCTCACTCCTACTAGTGAATCTAATGTAACACACACCCATACAAGGCGCACCACCCCGTGATGTTTTTCTCACTCCTACTAGTGAATCTAATGTAACACACACCCATACAAGGCGCACCACCCCGTGATGTTTTTCTCACTCCTACTAGTGAATCTAATGTAACACACACCCATACAAGGCGCACCACCCCGTGATGTTTTTCTCACTCCTACTAGTGAATCTAATGTAACACACACCCATACAAGGCGCACCACCCCGTGATGTTTTTCTCACTGCTACTAGTGAATGTAATGTAACACACACCCATACAAGGCGCACCTCCCCGTGATGTTTTTCTCACTCCTACTAGTGAATCTAATGTAACACACACCCATACAAGGCGCACCACCCCGTGATGTTTTTCTCACTCCTACTAGTGAATCTAATGTAAGACACACCCATACAAGGCGCACCACCCCGTGATGTTTTTCTCACTCCTACTAGTGAATCTAATGTAACACACACCCATACAATGCGCACCACCCCGTGATGTTTTTCTCACTCCTACTAGTGAATCTAATGTAACACACACCCATACAATGCGCACCACCCCGTGATGTTTTTCTCACTCCTACTCGTGAATCTAATGTAACACACACCCATACAATGTGCACCACCCCGTGATGTTTTTCTCACTCCTACTAGTGAATCTAATGTAACACACACCCATACAAGGCGCACCACCCCGTGATGTTTTTCTCACTCCTACTAGTGAATCTAATGTAACACACACCCATACAAGGCGCACCACCCAGTGATGTTTTTCTCACTCCTACTAGTGAATGTAATGTAACACACACCCATACAAGGCGCACCACCCCGTGATGTTTTTCTCACTCCTACTAGTGAATCTAATGTAACACACACCCATACAAGGCGCACCACCCCGTGATGTTTTTCTCACTCCTACTAGTGAATCTAATGTAACACACACCCATACAAGGCGCACCACCCAGTGATGTTTTTCTCACTCCTACTAGTGAATGTAATGTAACACACACCCATACAAGGCGCACCACCCCGTGATGTTTTTCTCACTCCTACTAGTGAATCTAATGTAACACACACCCATACAAGGCGCACCACCCCGTGATGTTTTTCTCACTCCTACTAGTGAATGTAATGTAACACACACCCATACAAGGCGCACCACCCCGTGATGTTTTTCTCACTCCTACTAGTGAATCTAATGTAACACACACTCATACAAGGCGCACCACCCCGTGATGTTTTTCTCACTCCTACTAGTGAATCTAATGTAACACACACCCATACAAGGCGCACCACCCCGTGATGTTTTTCTCACTCCTACTAGTGAATGTAATGTAACACACACCCATACAAGGCGGACCACCCCGTGATGTTTTTCTCACTCCTACTAGTGAATGTAATGTAACACACACCCATACAATGCGCACCACCCCGTGATGTTTTTCTCACTCCTACTAGTGAATGTAATGTAACACACACCCATACAAGGCGCACCACCCCGTGATGTTTTTCTCACTCCTACTAGTGAATCTAATGTAACACACACCCATACAAGGCGCACCACCCCGTGATGTTTTGCTCACTCCTACTAGTGAATCTAATGTAAGACACACCCATACAAGGCGCACCACCCCGTGATGTTTTGCTCACTCCTACTAGTGAATCTAATGTAAGACACACCCATACAAGGCGCACCACACCGTGATGTTTTTCTCACTCCTACTAGTGAATCTAATGTAACACTCACCCATACAAGGCGCACCACCCCGTGATGTTTTTCTCACTCCTAATAGTTAATCTAATGTAACACACACCCATACAAGGCGCACCACCTCGTGATGTTTTTCTCACTCCTACTAGTGAATGTAATGTAACACACACCCATACAAGGCGCACCACCCCGTGATGTTTTTCTCACTGCTACTAGTGAATCTAATGTAACACACACCCATACAATGCGCACCACCCCGTGATGTTTTACTCACTACTACTAGTGAATCTAATGTAACACACACCCATACAATGTGCACCACCCCGTGATGTTTTTCTCACTCCTACTAGTGAATCTAATGTAACACACACCCATACAATGCGCACCACCCCGTGATGTTTTTCTCACTGCTACTAGTGAATCTAATGTAACACACACCCATACAATGCGAACCACCCCGTGATGTTTTTCTCACTCCTACTAGTGAATCTAATGTAACACACACCCATACAATGCGCACCACCCCGTGATGTTTTTCTCACTCCTACTAGTGAATGTAATGTAACACACACCCATACAATGCGCACCACCCGTGATGTTTTTCTCACTGCTACTAGTGAATCTAATGTAACACACACCCATACAATGCGCACCACCCCGTGATGTTTTTCTCACTCCTACTAGTGAATCTAATGTAACACACACCCATACAATGCGCACCACCCCGTGATGTTTTTCTCACTCCTACTAGTGAATGTAATGTAACACACACCCATACAAGGCGCACCACCCCGTGATGTTTTTCTCACTCCTACTAGTGAATGTAATGTAACACACACCCATACAAGGCGCACCACCCCGTGATGTTTTTCTCACTGCTACTAGTGAATCTAATGTAACACACACCCATACAATGCGCACCACCCCGTGATGTTTTACTCACTCCTACTAGTGAATGTAATGTAACACACACCCATACAATGCGCACCACCCCGTGATGTTTTTCTCACTCCTACTATTGAATCTAATGTAACACACACCCATACAATGCGCACCACCCCGTGATGTTTTTCTCACTGTTAGTAGTGAATGTAATGTAACACACACCCATACAATGCGCACCACCCTGTGATGTTTTTCTCACTCCTACTAGTGAATCTAATGTAACACACACCCATACAAGGTGCACCACCCCGTGATGTTTTGCTCACTCCTACTAGTGAATCTAATGTAAGACACACCCATACAAGGCGCACCACCCCGTGATGTTTTGCTCACTCCTACTAGTGAATCTAATGTAAGACACAACCATACAAGGCGCACCACACCGTGATGTTTTTCTCACTCCTACTAGTGAATCTAATGTAACACACACCCATACAAGGCGCACCACCCCGTGATGTTTTTCTCACTCCTAATAGTGAATGTAATGTAACACACACCCATACAAGGCGCACCACCCCGTGATGTTTTTCTCACTGCTACTAGTGAATCTAATGTAACACACACCCATACAATGCGCACCACCCCTTGATGTTTTTCTCACTCCTACTAGTGAATGTAATGTAACACACACCCATACAATGCGCACCACCCCGTGATGTTTTTCTCACTCCTACAAGTGTATCTAATGTAACACACACCCATACAATGCGCACCACCCCGTGATGTTTTTCTCACTGTTAGTAGTGAATGTAATGTAACACACACCCATACAATGCGCACCACCCCGTGATGTTTTTCTCACTCCTACTAGTGAATCTAATGTAACACACACCCATACAATGCGCACCACCCCGTGATGTTTTTCTCACTGCTACTAGTGAATCTAATGTAACACACACCCATACAATGCGCACCACCCCGTGATGTTTTTCTCACTCCTACTAGTGAATCTAATGTAACACACACCCATACAATGCGCACCACCCCGTGATGTTTTTCTCACTCCTACTAGTGAATCTAATGTAACACACACCCATACAATGCGCACCACCCCGTGATGTTTTTCTCACTGCTACTAGTGAATCTAATGTAACACACA